>NC_132817.1:6043364-6416747 GCF_048594095.1 Paramormyrops kingsleyae | reverse complement strand
CTGAATGCCCTATCACACATCCACACTGTTCTTTTATTTCTCGCTGTGTCTCTCTCTCTCTCTCTCTCTCTGTCTCACTTTCGCTCTCTTTCTAGGGGTGTATTTTGGTACCTGTGTGTAATATCCATCCATCCATTTCCCATATCTGCCTGTCCAAATCTGGGTGGCAGTGTGGCCTATCCCCGGAAAGGCAGGGCACCTTGGACAGGGGTATCAGTCCAATCACAGGGATTCACACACACTTTAAGGGTATATTAAAGACACTGACTTACCTAAAGTGCATGTCTTTGTCCCACAGGCACAAACCTGCATATATAAATATATTAGATACATTTTGAGCTTGTCTGTGAACTGGATCTTAATAGGCTGTAGACTTATACTCCTAAAGCACTGTGGAGTTATACTAGTCGATTTGCAACTTGTTCACGATATTAAATTCCCATTGACGTGTAGATGTATTTCAAGTCATGATATATATATATATATATATATATATACATAGAGGCACTATATATAGCTTTGTGTGTGTTTCTTTGCTGTGTAAGTTGAAAGCTGCACGTCAGACTGTAAGTATGAGATGTCATCTACATGAAAGACTCCCAGCAGAACACATCCTTCTGAATGCTGGGTCTTCTCTCTCTAAGCAAAGTCACCTTGGGCTACGCTAAGATCCGAGGGAGTGAGACGATTAATCTGCATGTCAAAGTAGCCGCATGTTCTTCGCCTCGCAGAACACACCGCACAGGGTACCGCAGGTCATCCCTCCGCAGTTTAAACCCAGTGACTGACAACTCTTTTTACTGTTTATTGGATTTTAACATGTCTTCTCAGCATTCTAATTGAGTTTTCCAACTTTTTTATGCGTAATACGGTAAGAGACAAGCTCCTATTCTCAAAAAGAGAAAGATCAACTCAAAGGCCACAGAGATGAAAAGAGAATTAAGAGGTAGGAAACAGAGGGAGAGATTCGAAATGATCCCCAATATCATTTTCCTAGCGCACCAGTTTCATTCCATGTTTTGCCAGGTCATTCAGATTTGGAGTCTCTGCCTTCCCCCTGATTCCAGCAGAAGCTTCATCTTCTCCTCTCTCAAAGATGGACAGACCCTAACTATTCAAATGAGGTCCCCCTCTTGGCATTTTACATATTCATTCAAGCTCGCGATTAAGACCTTGCACAGACAGGTTCATTTTCTCCAACACCCTCCGCGGTTTTTGCAGCTTCTCCTATCACCCCTGGCCATTGCGGGGGTTGGTTTAAGATAGAGAGCAGTGGTGGTTGACAGGGGAAGAGCTGAAAATGGAGATTGCAGCAGTCACACATAATACCCCCCCCTAGCCAGAGGACCCCATAACAGAGACTTGCCCCCCCCCCCCCCCACTCGCTGTAGCCAGTAGTACATGCTTGCCAAAATCAGATGGTTAGAACTCCACTGTGTGTATAAATGTAATTTGAGAAATTCATTTATTTGTTGTGCTTTCACTGAAGATTAATCACCTGATACTGAGGGGGAAAACTGTCTCACTGTAAGTACAATATTGCCTTCCATCGTATTCTGATGATAAAAGATCGTTACAGACTGTGGCCCTTTTATATATACAAAAAATGCCATTTATATAAACACACACATATACAGACATACATACATACATGCACGTGTGTGCGCATATATATATATATATCATGTTTAGTTTTTCTTTTCTTAGTTAGCGCCTCTCCTGTTTTGTGGTTTGCAGAAAGAGTTACGCTCAATAGTTGCTGACAGAGATGACGGTAATTTATTCCTGTTCGTTTGGCAGAGCCGAGAATCGTCTAATTTATTTGAGTGGTGATTAAAGGCTCCAAGCTCGTGGCACGCCGTCCTTGCGCGCGTATGGTAAACAAAACGATTGCCATGATGTCCAGTAATCTTAAATGCAGGAGGTTTGATGGACACTGCCACCCTTATGAGATGAGCCCCGGGGAAGGAGAAGGCTTGAGTTAGAGCCCGTTGTGCCAGCTGTACCCCCTCGTACCCAGACAGACACGTCGCTCCACGTGTGCGTTTACACTTCTATCTATGCCAGCAATTTCAAGCCGGCGCCACGTTGCCATGGCAACGCCAGCAACCCCATGCTTGGTAGCTGGAGGCTCGACAGTGACTGCAGGGGTATAAGGCGAATGAGATGCCCGGCGTGTCGAGATCAAGAGCAAGTCGCGTCCTACATACATTTCTCTCACGTGTGCCGTGTGAAAGCGTTCACAGCTAGCTTTGTCATTAAAGCGAATTTATTTTAATAGAATTTATATTTTTTTAAATGATCTTTAGAAGAGTTTTCGAAGGAGACTTTTTTCAGTCAATTACCAACCCGGTCTCTCACCTAAACTCTCCCCACTAAACCTTTAATCACTGTACTTTTTAGCCATCAGCTGCTTTTGCTCTCAGTAATTTATGTGGCTTACAGTTTGGCTGTTAATGGGCCTGTGTGTTTCTACTAAAACGATTGAGGTTAAGCGCCTTGACTAAGCGTACAGCAGCCCAGGCTCCCCCAGGCCATAAACCTGTGACCGCTAATTTCCAAACCAGCGCCTGCCCCCCACCCCACCCCCGTTTTTTTTTCCCTGTGCCCTTTATCGACAAAGAGACCCATTACAGCGTATAGGCGATCAGGGATAAACCAAGGGCTCAGATCCGTGTGAATGCCAGCTTTCATCCACACGGCATTCTTCCATCCATGCGTGCATCCATCTTGCTGCTGATTATTCAGTACAGGGTCACAGTGAACCTGGAACCTACCCAGGAAGAGCAGGGCACCGGGCAAGGGAGCACCCTGTACAGGAAACCAGTCCATTACAGGACAAACACACACACACAATGGGAAATTTAGAGTCACATGGTGCTTTTGGTCCTATTTTGAGAAAGAGAAGCACTACACGGATCAGTGATAAGATATAAAGCTGCATGACGTGGAGCTACTGCGCTTATCTGTGGTGGTTAGTGAAGACGTAACTACTGGCTAGGGAAAAAAAACAACAAAGCCGGGCCTGTTCGTAAGGCAAGGCATTAAGTTGCAAAATTCTTTAGTAAGCCATTGCAGATGTCAGCCCCCTCGATCGGTGTGGAACTGCCTCCAATTAAACAAATGCAGTAATTCAATAAAGCAAAAAAAAAAAAAAAACCTCAAATAAGGGTTTTGCTTGGCAAGCATTCCACATGCAGTTAGTCCTAATAAGGTACATATGTCGTTATCCGTCTGCAGTGGATAGGAGGGCCACAGTGGGTAGGGGCCGTGTGTATGGGGGTTGCTGCCTGTCTCAAGCTTGTCCTGTCCTCCCAGGGGTCATGGGAAGCATTTCCCCAGCAATATAAACATTAGGAATGGGCTTTAGTTTCAGTGTGTCCTCAGTACATAGTGGGTGATGGATAGCTGGTACTGGGAGGGTTCGGCCTGCAGGACCATGTCCCCAAGCCCACGAGCATCAGCTGGGAAACTGAAGGGATCGTGACTTGTCATTCACTTTTCATTGGAGTAGGCCGCTATATTGCGTGCCAGATCGCTGATCCGGGATCAGTCTTTGTGGCGTCCATCACAATAACTAATTTTCATGGCAGACACACAGAGCCAGTGGACCTTCTTGTTTGGTGGAGCCTTTTAGGGCTGCATGTATTAGGGTGGGGGCAGTAGAGGGGAATGATGACCCGGTCACTGCCTTGTCACCCAGCTTTTGCTTGTTTTGTTGCTGATGCATCAAAAGGAGTATTACTGGGCTGGTCCTCCCTTGTGGTACCCGTCAGTGCTTTGCCGGAACAGTCTCTGAACGGGAGATGATCTCCCTCTCTGTAAGCAGTTAGACTTTCTCTGGAAATGAAAGGAACAAGTATGGCTTTGCTTTAAACTTCAAAATACTTCAATTGATTGCTGGGTTATAAGGTTCTGTGCTCAATTAAGTTCCTGCACGCCACCCCCCCTCCCCCTCCCCAATGGCATACAGTTGATTGCTCCCTCCTAACCAACCAAACAGTGTTCTTCACTGTCACATTGCACTGGTGTGCAACACATAGCATGTGTCTCGGAAGTTCAGGACAGGATGTTAAATTACTGTAATTGCACATTGACATTTTCCACAAAAATGACTTTTGTTCTTAGATACCATCGAGTGCCTGGATGGCTGTGTCAGTTTCCAAATGCGCGGTGCCAATTTTTCGCATTAGAAAATCTATCATTTGTAGTGCTATATTCTGTGGACAGTTTAGCTATTCCAAAATTCATGAAAGTTTCATGTGCATTACGACTCAAGAGTTACGGTTATTTGAGCAATGCTCAATGTTAGAATGACTTTATTGATGTTGAAATGTCATACAATGTTTTATTTAGGGTGGAAAAGCCTTGTTCACCTTTCATGCATGTTTATTTGTCTGCAGATCAAATGCAGTTTTGGAACAGTGCTGCAATAGAATTCATATATTAACCCAATTGCAACAGCGGGGATATTTTATATTCTTAAAAACAGTAAATGCTGTGAACCTTGTTGACTCGGTGTAAAGTTCTCCTTTTTGAAATCCGGCAACAAGAAACGTCCACAATTAATCACAACGCCAGTTACATAAAGTGTCTCAGGATTGTTGTTTGATTAGATTCGGGTTTGAACTGTAAAATTTGCTCACTTTCTCAGAGCTGATTAAAAATTAAAGCCGAACATTTTTAAATTAAGGCAGAAGCTGGAATAAGAAGCCTGCCTCGACTCCTCGTGCGAACAGCGGGAGAAGCCTCTGTCGGTTTAATTACCGCTTATGCATTTTTATGCACGCATGTTTGCACGCGTCCCGATGAGTATGTGTGCGTGCGCGCACGTGCTTGCGCGCGTGCCTGAAAGTTCCCGGCTCTGACGGATTTTTTATTTTTTTTTGCCACACGCATCTCGCACTTTTCCCACGGACCGACACGATGCATTCAAATCAGTTTAAAGCGATTTTCTATGGTACTGTTTCTGCCAAAATATGTTTATGTCCCTGTCACTCATCTACGGAGGAGCGATTTGCATTTTCCCTGATATTCATCAGCGGTGGGCAAATCTGCTGCCCCTGCTCCCCCAACTAACCCAGTAAAACCCAGGTGGTAAGCACTTATGCACCGTTTCCTACATAAACAGCCTCGACTCTATTTCTGAATGGAAATTTTTTCATTTAAATAATCACAGTTCCATGCATGCTGGGCTAGACCTAGGAAATTAAAAAAAGCTCTTATCTTCCTTATAAGTTGTTGTATTTGTAACTTGTTGATTAATAAAATGTCCCAGAATTTGTTGCTGCTAAAATGCTTTGAAACCAGTGATGGATGATTGTGCTTTAATGAGATTGTTTTATAGATTACTGGATGATGCCCTAATCAAACAGTTTAGCACATTTATACCAATAATGCACAAATGTCAGAATGTGGTCCAGCTGCCCTTCTGCTTATGGCATACAGTGCTGCACACAGGCTGAACTATAGAGCACCACACAGGATGGGTTAAAATTATGCAAATAAAATAAATTACTTTTCTCACGTCTCCTAAAGAACACACATTGTTACACTTTTTGCAGCGTAAGCGTCTCTGATCTTTAGGGAGAAATAAGCTACCTTCAAAGAGCTCTTTTCTGGGTCTGACAGCTGCCACAGTTTTGGGATAGAAGTCTAATGTGCCGATTGTGAAGAGGTTGTGATATGCAGACATTAACAAAGCACCGTAGCCTGCTTGCGGACGGCAGCACACATCAGACCGGATGTAGCCGGATGCATGTGGCACTTCTGGACTTCCCCCCCGCTCTCGCTCTCTGTTGTGTCCCCAGCCACTTCGTTAAGGAGCGCCGGCCCGGAACTGCAGCAGAGCCAGAACCGAGAACAACAGGGTGATTAATGCAACAGTAATCCAATTAATGACATAAGCCATCAGTCAACTTTACGGCAACATATCGGATAGATGTATTAACACTGGACCGCCAATTAACTAATTAACTTCTCACGTTTGTCATGCCGATGACGTCCCACGCCTCGTGAAGTCGTGAAGGCAGCCATTAACTATATCTTTTTATATCGTATTTTCCTATTTAATTGTGTCTCAAACCAAATGTCGAGGTCAGTTACTTTTTGGGAGACCTTATCCTCATTTCTTGTATTTTGACTGTGAGTCAGATTTCAAATGCCATACTGTATAACCAAGGCCATTGAACTGGATTCTTTTTTTTTGCTGGGTTTTCCATCTTTTTATTGTGGAACCTTTGTGTGGAAGAAACACGTTACCTGCAGCTTCCTTCCTGGGTGGGCGAAGAGAAGATCCCTTTGCGAGGACATGGAGCTCCGTTTCATGTGAGTGAGCCCTGGATTTAAGAGCTGCCCATACTGTTCTCCATTAATCACTCCTCTGACAGTGGAGCCGGCAGAGAGCTGAGCCCGGCCGGCCGGCCTGCTCCCGAGGGCAGCGTGTGCCTGTTGGATGTGTCAGGCTGGCAGAGCATTGGGTAGAGCTCTGATGTGTAAGTGGCAGGGACCAGCACCCTCAGCCACTTAACTGGCACTTGTCAGGATGTTTTGAGACAATGTAATGTTGTGATAATGCGTTATACAAAAATAAATTTGTTTGTTGCTGTTGTTCATCACATTATAGCAGTTAATGTGGTCAGTGCTATGGACGAGGGTTTGGGTTGGCTTGATGTTTAACTGCAAGCCTTGGCCTCCCACTTTAGTTGGAAACAGGTCTGGTGGAGATCTTTATATGGTCCCTTGTTCTGAAAATCCAGGGATTAATTCCAGAATAGTTCTAAATATTATAAATTTCCTGGAATGAAAGAGGCAGCTGAACCGAATCTAGTCTCTTTCTTCAGATTTCACCTTGTAATCGAGACCTCTGCCACGGCTTTCAAAAAAACACTGTTAAATAAGCCAAAGCTTCTCCGCTCAGCCCAGCCATGTCAGAATTTCCTGTCAGGTATTCTCAGAAAATCAATTATGGTGCAGGAGGGAAATGATCTTACCCATCATCTGGTATGCACATTTTCTTGTTGATACAACTTGATTCAAATACCGCAGCAACCAGCAATTTTGAACTAATTGTGTCCACAGGGGCGATGAAACCTGTCTTGAATCTTACATACTTAAAAGACAAACTAAATGCACTGCGGTAAATTTATATTGTGTGGCTCCCTGTGGACACTGGAAAATATAGTCTTGGTACACGGAGCCTCAGAAGAGTCCCAATATATGCATCCTCATGTCAAGATGTTTCTGGAAAAGAATAATTGTGCACTGTTAATATTCCTGTGCCTTTTAGGGTGTCGGGTGATGGGGTTGGAACGGCATGGAGGCTGTAACCCCACAGAGCCCTTTTAGGTTGGGGACGAACCTTTGTTTTGTCCCGCACCTCAGGTGACATCGATTCCGGTCATTCGCGAAGTGTTCCCAAGAGCGTTTCACAAACGAGTGCTTCTGGACAAAAGCAGGGATGGGCTGAGTACCTCCCAGACTACATATGGGGCCCGGGGGGGCGGCCGGTGGAGAGGGGATGAGGGTGTCCTTGATCAGGTGGGCTGAAGGTGCTAAGGAGGTTACAGCATCCTGCGAAAAGTGTCAGTGATTGGGACGGCGTGGATCCCTGGGGTGGGTGGTGTTTGGCTCTGGTCCGGGTCCTTCTGAGGTGAAGGTGGACAAGGGTGTTTGCTCCACCCCCCCGGGGACCAATACGTCTGGCACAAAGGACGGACTGTCACAGGTCAGCGGGGGGTAATATAACGGCTTCTCTGCAGCCTGGCTGGCTGCTCTTTCCGTAGGTGTGGCACTGTCATGGAGGTGGCCTATACGGCCTGTCAGGCCATGGCTGTGTGCGCCTGTCTTGCCCAGTAGCATCTGGAGGCCAAAGTTTATGACATACAGTGAGAAATCGAGCGTGGAGAGGTTTGATAATTACATCCCCCCGCATTTTGACGAATGTGATCGCCCCGCCGAGTTTTACGCCTGCTATCTGCAGTATTTCTGTTGTAGCCCTTCTGTTTTTGGAACATGCATGTATATTTATTTGCTGCAAGCTGAAATGGCGATACGGCTTTTTTTTCCACGGGGTCCTGGTTTGTGTGTCTCCGGCACTGCGGTCCCGTGGGAGAGGACAGGAAGGGCATCGTATGAGAGTAACGGTACGTCGTTGGCAGTGGGTGGGCCCAGCACGTTTTTATTTTTTGCTTTCGGGAACATTCGTGTAACAAGCCACCTGGCTTTGAAGCTTCGCCCTCTCCGTCAGCGAGAATGGCGTCCAGTTCGCTTCGTGGTATGTGGGCAGGCAGGACCGCGGTCCGCCACCCCAGTTTCGGATGTGGCTCTGACCAACACTCACCGGACCTCCTTGTCAGCGCTTGGCTGGGGGATGATGACATAATTTGCTGGCGTGTTGGAAATGGCTCGTATCTGTCACCGCTGTATATACTCTACCTGCCCATTCTGTATAAATCCTGCATATGTCCCAGCTGAGAGAATCCCTCCGCCCTCAATGGCCGTTGGGATTCAGAACATTCTAAATGTTCTTAGTGTATTAGTGGACTCACCCATCCAGGGTCACAGGTTCGTTTTTTCTTTGTAGTTGTTCTACATGAGAATCTTCTTGGGTTTAGGTCAGATTCCCATGGATCCAAGTCCAAAGAAGTGTGATTGAGCTTCCATAGATGTCCCTAATTTCTGTAGGGGGGCACTGTGGCATCCCATTCACAATAGGCTCCAGGCCTGTTTGTGACCCTGCATTAGTTTAGTGGTCATAGAATATGAATAGATCAATGTCTAATTGGTTGTGCTGATTTTTTTTCCACATGCTTGTCAATCTACTACTGTCTCCCTGCTTTGTTGTACAGTATGTATTTGTATATGCTGTATATTTGTAGTAAACCAGAATGGCTGTGGACATGATCTAGAATATAATCTCGACTGCATCCTTTTGCTGTCTCCCATCATTGGTCCGCTGTGTGACTTTTGTCCATTTCAACACCCTCAACATTTCTATATGTTTAAAGGCAGGGAGTTAATTGGCTCAGCAGTTGATGTCCTGCATTGACACCAGGCAATCTACATCTTGCTGGTTACGTGGAACACGTAAAACCTTTATTTCTAATGATTGGTTTAATGAGTTAAATCATTACTTGTCTCTCTATATAATTGCTAAACTGATTTCATGGCTAAATCTTGCCTCTGAGACAGTGAGTAAGGGTCGGCCTTGTTACCAGTACGCTGTTGGTTCCAGGCGGAGCGTTCAAGATTGAGCAGCCAGTAGGCCGAGTTTGATCATTTGCTGAATATGTGGAACCGGCATTGACCTCTGACCCCCAAGTCACTGCTCATTTTTATGGCCAGTACAGTGAAGGATGCTTTGCCTGTAATCAGTGATGGAGTGAGCACTGATGAATGGGAAGGGTGCCCTTTGGATAATCATCATTCGCCTGGGATGTGGGCTGTATTTTAGACTCAACTGTGAAGTACAGGGTATGAACACTTGACAGATAAAAGCTTATATGAAATGCATTTCAAAGTATTCAAATAAATGTCCCACAAAACAGAGTTAAATAAAAAAAAAAGCACAAACAAAACTCATTAAACAAAGTCTTTTTAGAAACTCATATAGAACCTGCATATTTCAGAGTTATTGGAAATGCAGAGATAATGGCTAGATTTTTTTATTGCATTCTTCTTTAGAAATACTATTCATATTTTGCCAAAAGCAACAATAAACAATGTGCATGTCCGTGGAGTCAACATGAAAATGTTCCTGTCCATACAGCTGTTGCTCCAACAGTTGTATTGGCGTAGTTTGAAATTGCAATAATCGGCATTAGCCTAATTGCATGTTGTCAAGTTTTAAGCTTAATCGTATTGTACAGTGCAAGCACATATAAAAAGCATGGTGTGGTACACTCTAAAACTGTGGTGTCTGCTGTATCGTTTCCATTTTTACTGATTTAAGTCAGCAGCTTTGTATACATCTTAATTCAGGAGGTCAGTCTCTGCTGTTGTATGATTCTTGTCACACGCTCATTATATTATATATAAGGATAACGTTGGTACAGTGGGAGTAGGAAAGGCTTCCTGGAAACCGGGCAGCCATCTATCTTGGGTATAATAGACAACGAGGAAGCGCAGCAGTTTGATGTGGGTTATGTTTGTGGGGGTGGGGGGGGTTCATTCCCAAAAAGCACCGCAATTTGAAATTGATCGTTGGAGGGCGAAGAGTATGCGGACCCTGCGGGAAATTAAATGGCATCCCCGTGTGTTGATAAGGTCAACCTTCAATCTTCCACTGATGAATAGGGAAAAAACGGACATGGAGACTCTCTGTATGGGTTTTTGAGGATGTCTCTGACATGTTCATCCTCAATATAATTACAAGCACTGTTCTTGCCCTTAATGCTATCTGAAAATATCTCGTTCTATATTTAGTACTTCTCTGTCCCTTTCTCTAGCTAAATATTTCTAGATAGATCAGCGATATCTCTGGCGCCCATGTTCTACTGCTTTACTTATTTTCCATGTTCGCTTCATCCGCAGCAAACATCTGAAATTAGAAAATGCAGGAATACCAGGGCCTTGGTGGTCACTGGGACACTGCGCTTTTCTCCGCCTGCAGGGCCGCTGGGTGTTGTGGGTCATTGAGTCGGCTGGATGCTGTTTGACCCATTGGGGTCCTGACCTCCTTAAGCACGGTCGTTCCTGTGTGAGAGCGTGGCTACAGTGTATTAATGTTAGCCCTTTAACACTAATGTGCAAAGGTGCTCGTATCACTCTGAGACTGGGTCGCTTGCCACCCTGGGTGTGTCCCTTCACGGAATTAAAATGGGGACTCTCTCCACGAAAGGAGGGTGGATGTTTTTAAAGCCAAAGCAGGCTGTTATATAAGAGCTTGGCTCCAGAAACCACTGGTAATGTGAGTATGATCCCGGCATGGTATCACTGGACGTGTATCTGATTAAATCCCCATTAAAGCCCAGAAAGCCAGCCAAGAGTTTGTTTGCCGCCTCATCCTGCATATTTACATTTATATTTGCATTTATTAATTTTTGCAGACGCTCTTATTTACAGCAATTTACATTCCCATTAAGACAGACGTGCATTAGCTGCAAATGACATCAGGTAAACAAAACAAATAATAAAATTGCCAAAATCAGCGGTGATTTGTACCATCTTATGTCACAGGGTGTACTGTGGCATATTTGGCAGCATCTTCATGCAGAATATATGCGTGAATATTTAACGTCTTTAATTGGACATACATACTGATGTCATAAAATGCCAATGGCAGAAAGAATAAGGTCATAGAAATGCATGTCGTATTTGCTTATTATATATTAATTACTTGGATGTTTTGGAAGCCATGTGAATGATTATGGTTCAGTTTTTCTGTTACAATCTCCTTGGTTTGTCGTCGTCTGCTCTTTATTATTCTAGATAATTCTATGGATAGGAGTATGTGAAGAGAATAAAGGACAGAATATTCTTCATGCCAAGGTTACGGTGCTTTTCTCTACTCCTAAACATCTTAAGTACTGTAGCTGTGGTACGTTTTATTTAGTCAAAACAATGTTGCACTAAATCTCCAAAAAAAAAAACACAACATCATTGTAAATGATGATAAATGGAGGTATTTCCACTGCTAGGTTGCCTTTTATTTGGTATTAGATGACACATTTGCTAATATGTGGCTTTTGAGCGGGACAAGGAACTGCTTGATGGGGCCGGAAAATGGATATTGATTATAAAAGGCAGGTTTTTCTCTCTTCCTTCTGATGGTCCAAGTGCAAAGCATGATGGATCGCCAGAGCCGTTGTCACGGCAGCATGCCCAGGCACGGGCTTGAGGACAGCTAATTCAATTACTGGGCCTCCTCTTGGGAGTCCCACAGAAGTCCCAATTGATTCGTATTGCCAAATCCCAGCTATGACAATGAACAAGTGTTGGTATATGGATTAAATTACAAAGATAAACTTGAAATATTGCCTTATGACTAAATCTCAGGGCATTATCCTGTCTCTCTAAAGTTCTTTAGTCTTCATCTCCTACAGCATTCATTAATTAGCTAATAAAAGGACAGCACAGAAATTTAGGCAAGGTTTTGCATCGGGGGAAAAAAAAACACGTTTATTGCTATGGATTAGCGTAGCTACTTACTAGCTTTGTGTTTTTACTAATTTCTTCTGAAATGGACATACCACGACTTGCATGACCAGCGTTTCACTGAGTGTACTTGTGGCTGTGCGACCGAAGCAATTTGCGCGAATGAGGTGGGTGGGGTCAATAAAATTGATCAGGGAGATATTTGCGATTTCCCGAGAGGTCAGAGGGTAAGTCATTTAAACTGTCGTTAACAC
This sequence comes from Paramormyrops kingsleyae, assembly GCF_048594095.1. NCBI lineage: Eukaryota > Metazoa > Chordata > Actinopteri > Osteoglossiformes > Mormyridae > Paramormyrops > Paramormyrops kingsleyae. The sequence continues at coordinate 6,404,397 of NC_132817.1, read as the reverse complement.
TCAGAGTCAGGTTCTCCTTGACTGCTTAATGGAGAATAGGGCCTTTGCTTCTGTTACTCTCTCCGGTACTGCTGGTTCACCCTGGGGATATTAGGTATATGCATCGAAAGGCCACTCTGTTCGCGGCCATGAAACCGTTAAGTCGAAAATGCTCCGGATCATTCCTTCCGCCAGCGATGCCTTTAATACGGAGAGCGGAAGCGTGGTCAGGGAGACGAACATAACTTGAACAGAGACGGCACATTCGATTGAGCCGCTCTGCCTGTGTGAAGCCCATATAGCTTTCAAAAGCTGCATGCATTTCTTTGTACAAAGTAATATGAAATAATAAGAAAATTTTCAATTTTTTCATTGATATCCACCAGGGGAAGAAGGACTAAATGGGCACAGACCCTGACAGAAATGAAATATCCTATGTACGTATCGAATCGCAATCGATTGTTCCGCGTAAGGGCTTGAAGGCCGTGCAGGCCTTCAGTAAATGAGGGCTTATCTGTGAGTCGCTGCGACAATTGGAGGCTGATTAAATATGAGAGATGATGGAATGTTTTCCAGCATTTTGAGAGGTGAGAGAAAACATATCAACTGTAATGAGGGGAATTCCCCCTTCAAATTGATTACTCTTTTTTTTTATAGTGTAAAAGTGTTATATCACCTCCAGAGCATGGCATTTGGTTTGCTGCTGGCTAACACAAGTGTTGTCCTCTGTAATTTTCGCCTCTGCTGCTTAAGTTCCATCAGATTCTTTACAAGAGACCGTTAATTATCTCTGATTTGATTGAGCCTTTCAGTTAGAGAGAAAGCTTTCTATTTGTTTGGAGCAGGTTTTTTTTTCTGCTCTTTTAAGGCATAAATGTGAAGTGGACGGTCTTCTGGAGAAACTGAAAGACAGTTGGGCTGAGGGAGCTGAATGGTCATTTGATTGTTTGGGTGCCAGTTTGGCCATGAAGAGAGGAGATGAGGGTACAGTGGACTTTTGCCCCCTGAGCCTATTAAGGGTCATAGGGTCACTGTAGCTCCGGGCTGCCCTGTGGCTACTCTGGCCAGCCCGATTGGATCAGGTGCGACATGTGAGCGCTGCCCCATTGGATCAGGTGCAACATGTGAGCGCTGCCCCATTGGATCAGGTGCGACATATGAGCGCTGCCCCATAGGATCAGGTGCGACATGTGAGCGCTGCCCCATTGGATCAGGTGCGAGATGAGGTTGTAGCCGCTGGCCCAGCAAAGAGATCATGAGAAAGCCCCCCATTGCAAGTGAGCCTATTTGCAAAAAACGCTGCACAAAGAACAACGGTGCCAGGCTGCAGAAGGGCTGGGGTCTCACACCTGCTACTCATCGTCGTCTTTGGGCTGCAGATGTTAACATTTGTATTGATCAGTGCCTCCCGCTTTAATCCCATTTTTAACCCATGTGAGAAACTGCAAAGCCAAGTAAAAATTCTGGTATACTAGTAAAAACCCTAATCACATGGTCATTTTTATGTCAGATTAAGGCGTAGGGCTCAAGTTTGTCTCAAGTTTTTCCCCTTCCAGGTCATCTTCTGCTAATAGAAGGACAGATCAGTTTTATTCATCTCTTGTCATCAAGAATAACACATGTTTGCATTTGCAAACAATGGCCAGGGATGATATGAAATGCCGATGTCTCTGAGAGAACACCGCTTGCTTTTAATGGGAAGGGGGTGTCCACACCCAGCTGAGAAGAATGGCAACCTGCACAAAAACTAAACGATCCGTGTGGCAGAAATTGCCTCATGGTACACTGGAGATTTATATGATAATAGATGATAATCCTTGGGCCCCTCAGTACACACCGATAACGGGCTTTTCATCCAGGAACATGCCACCTCGTGCTTGTGTAGCCCCTAAAGGCTCCTCATCGCTGCTGCTTGTTGTGTCTCAGCCCACTCCTTGCTTTGACATTTGTTGACAATCTCTCTTGTTTTTTCTCCTGACGTCTGGTGGGCGCAGTGTCTTTCCCATTTAGCTCATTCTTCGCCCCAACCCCAACCCCCATAGAGGCCAACAGACAGCAGCTGGTTGCGACGCCGATTACACCGTAATCTCTGGGTGAGCATGGCAGGGCACCCCCCCCCCCTCAGGTGTTACTCTGTGTTGGGGGTTGAGCTCAGGGAACGGCTCTCCTCTCCTGCTTCAATTCAAAACCTTTTCTTTAATCCTGCAAATCTGTCTTTTTTATTTATTTATTAAATAATCGGCATCTTGCTGTTGTACCCTAGTGAAGTGCGATACCGATGTCATTATGCGGTCGTTCTCCTCACTGTCCTACCGACATAAATAGCGTGTTTTTTTTAACAGAATCTGTCTGTGCCGCAGCATTTTACGAGCCCTGTTTGTACCACAGCCCTTCGCAGCATGTTCGTGTTTCAGAGAGTGTGCCTGTAACTGTATCCCCTTGCAGTAATGCATACAGCCCTATTTATTTAAGGCCCTAATGCTCCTCAGAGCCGTATTGTTGACTCGAGCCGCGCCGCTGATTCGAGACAGACCCGGCTTTCGTAGCCCCGAGAGAGGGAAGCGAGCTGCACATTTTCCAGCGTGTCATGGGATTAGCTGCACCACCTAGGTCATGCTCTCGCAGGGAGCGAGGCCCTGCTATCTTGTCTGCTTCATCCCTGTCCAGATCACTCGCCGTTCCCATCCCCGACATGAGCATTTCCCCACATTCCAGCCCTCTGGCCAAAGCCCTCGTCGATGAGTCCGTAAGACCATCTGCGGCCAAAAGCTTTTCCGGCTCTCCCAGGAGGCGTGAGCCTGTATGGTGGAAGAGGAGAAGTAGAGTGCATCTGTTTGACCGGATCTACGTTTTTCTGGACTTCAAAGCACTGTTCTTGAGCTTTCGCATCAGTTGGTTTGATCATGTGATGAAAAAGGGGAGGGGTTAGGGCGGTTCAGGGCATGTCAGTGTCACCATGGGGCACTTCCCCTAATTGCCCAGCTCACATGGTATTTCAGACACTGTGCCCCGCTTTAGTTGAATGGGAATCTGGTTGGGCACAGATGTTTAGGTAATTGGATAATGATCCACAGAAGGCATTCTTTAAGGGTCAGCCCCGTCCAGGAACGGCACAACAGGACGAGAGTTTGGCCGCTGGCTGCAATCACGTCTGCCTCCTCGTTCCACCACCATTTCGAAGGTCCCTGTGGTTGTAAACTGGACCATTAGCAGTGGTCTCTCATGAACAACCACATTCAAGCACCATCTCAGCCCATAAAGAAAGAAAAAAGAAGCGCTTCAGGACTGGCCGGCTCTGTACGCACACAGAGTTGGTGATGCCTAAATCGGCACGGGTTCGGTGTGCTTCCTTACACCTCCACATTTGGTTTGCCTCCAGGAAGTGACTGACAATCGAGAGGCCCGGAAAACCATCAGAAGACCCAACAGATGAGTGGAAAACACAAGCTTTGTCTGAATCCACCCAAATCCAATAGATTATACCAGATCTCGAAAATCCCCTGATCCCCTGATGGAGGATATTAAAAATATACAAATTTGTATCTTTATATGAGTGACATATCAGGTTATTCAACACACTGTGGCTGACTAGCATGTATCATTTGACCAATTAATGACCCATTAACCTAGTATAACTTGATTGTGAGCAGCACAACTGATCTATTAATGCTTCCTTGCTTAATCAAGCCTGGCATGCTGGGGTATTCGAGGAGAGGTGTGTGTGTATATGGGGGGAATCTTATTTAAATTCAATCAGAGAAATGCGGACTCTCAGCAGGACATGCTGCATCTCCATGGAGACAGAGCAGGCCTGCGGTCTCTGGCACACCACTGCTGCAGTTGACTGTTAGCTCCAGTGTTGTCGTTGCTTTCCAGACCGGGGCGGGATCAGTGGCGGCACGTGGCGGCCCAGCTTCCTTTGACTGTCTTCCTGAGCTCGGGATCTGAAGGCCAATGTGGTTCCCGCTCTGGCGGAACGCGGACCCGCTCACCGCCGCGGCCCACAGGGACTGCGGCTCACATTCCGGCCAGCGTCCTTCTCAGATACCAGCTGGTGGAAAGGCAAGTTTCTCTCTGTTGAAATAAGTGCAGGGAACACTTCTGCTGATAAAGATGCAGCGCGACGCCTTCCGCAAATGGTCCGAGGTTTTATTTTTCACATTAAGGGTGAAGCAATTATCAGTTTCATTAGACGTAATTGATTCCCTGATGAGCATCGGAACAAAACACAGAGTGGCCTTACCCTTTTATTTTGGGGGGTGGGGGTGGGCGGTACGCAGGCTGTTTGGATGCACTTTCTGAATATCTGACTCCCCCTTACAGAATGATTGTGGGGCTGTTGCTTTTAGGCAAAATGCCACTTTGCATTTTTTTTTTTTTTGCGCAGTGTGGAGATGGAGTCACTGTCTTCTCACCTTAATAAAATGGTCAGCGCCATCCAGTTCAAAGCCAGTTGCTCAGGAATAATGCAGGCCTGCAGGTGGAGGTTCTACTGCATCTTGAGGCAGGTATATTTGAAGGCAGGGTTCTACCTATTGCCGCCCCCCCCACTCATGGGAGAACGAAGGGTTTGAAGCAAAACACAATAAAGTGGTGGGGAATCTTTTTTATAGTAGCCTAGTAATTACTACCCCAATCCTCTTTACTGAACCCTCCCCCCCCATGCCATCAGGGATGGTGAGCTTTGGTAGCGATTTAATCCTGCTGTGCAGCGAGGTGGAGGAGCAGCATAAGATGGATTGCAATTGATTGGTTAAACCCAGCTTGACAGCACTGGAATATCGGTGATTTGAGCGTTCCAGAATTGAAATTGACCCGGGTCAAATAGGGGCGTGGGGGGCTTGGAATTGGAAACACATCAAATGTGCATCTGTGTGTGTGCATGTGTGTCACCAAGCAGGACATAACATGAAGGACATGGACGTTATGCAGCCGGAGAGCGTTAATGTGTGGCACCGATCATGCTGAGCTGAGTCTGGAGGAGATGTTCTCCACCTTCTGTGAAAGGTCAGGGCTTTGGATCGAATCTCGATCGAACTCCACATGTGTTTGCTATGCAGAAATCCTCCTCCGCGATTTGTACCATTTTACACATGTTACATGGTTCATTATCATGTCAGATTTTAATCTGGGTGCTGTTCACTGGTGTAATAGCCATGATTTGAACCCAGAAGCCCATGGAATGATTGTCTGGCTCCTGGAATGTGAGATCCACACAGGTCGCAGATTTTCTAATCCTAACCAAATGGTGGGTTGGTGTAGGATTAGACCAAGCAGGTAGATGCTGAAAGAAAGGGTCCCCAAACTTCGGCCATGTGGATTAGGAGATCGAACCGGGTAATCTCTTTAAATGTGACTCTGGCCATTGAAGAAGCAACTTGTTCCTACTTATGGAGCGCTGTGGAAGGCTGAGTGGATCAAGAAATGATGACGTTCTCCTTTGGTGATGCTCCTGCAGACCACTCCCTCCTTCTCAGCAGCGGAAAGTCAGTCCTCACACTTCCTTCCTCTATAAACGTATACACAGGTCCGGAGAGTGCGGATACTTTTATACACTTCCTGTTAAGGATGTACGGAGGCACATGAGTGGTCGAAATCAAAAGCAGCTCTGCCGGCGAATTGCATCACTGCTTTGAATTGAGGGTGTTAGTTAGCGTTGTCCTGGTAGCAGAGTTGTGGTGTCTGGACCACTGCTGGTCCTTCGGGGCTGTCTCCTGTTCCCCGATGGTGGTGTTCTGGTTAAAAAAAGCCTCCCCTCTCCCCCAGCAGAGCTCTTAAAATGTCTGGGCTGGCAAGTATGGGAACTTGCCAGTCTGTATATGGTAGCACTCATTAGCTGGCCACAGATTGACAGTAAGAATATCCTTTTCTGTCAGTGCTTTGTTTTAAAATTTGCCAGCAAAGATTGGATTTCCACGTGTTCGAAAACCAATGACCTTGTGTAAAAGCCCATCACCTCTGACATTGTAGCAGGTGAACCTGGGTAAGGAGACACTGGGGCTCTCAGCCAGAAGCAGTGTCCTTGGCCTAGATGTCACATGACACCCAATCAGGAGGAGCTATTTATTCAGCGAAGACAATGGGGACTTTTTCATAATGCCAGTAGAACTTCGGGAAAGGTTCAGCTGAGATCAACCTTCAGTGTTTTGCTGATTTAAATGTGTCTATGTGTGTGCTTTTGTGGACTGGGGGGATGCATTGCATCATAGATCCATGATGAACTTTGCAGGGGGGGGGGGGCAGTCTAGCTAGCGGCATTTGGTTAAATGCAGCTCAAACGGCTGCTTCAGCACCACTTGGCAGCTTGTTGAAGCAGCATAAACTGAGGCTTCCTGGCCTTCATCCTGGGGATATTGCCAGATCCATCACTGGGAGGTCTCCCCCACCCCCCCCCCCCCGTCGTCTCTTTGGAGGAACAATGGCGCCTACCAGAGCTGCTCTGATATTATCTTCATACTTGCTGAGATCAGAGCTCCGCTCTGAACAGCAGGCCGTATTCATCTCCCGTCTGTAATTACCCATCCTCTTTTCTTCCCCCCTCATTCTTTAACCACAAAGTGATATTACACCTCAGCCTCTTGGAAACCTAATGCCGCCTATGCTCCTGTTTATCTCCGGTGCGTATTTCTGTTGTTTTTGTTGATATCATTTTAAAAAGCTAATATACTGTCAGTGCATAACCACAAGCTTGTATCACGCCGTGCAGCGCTCCTGGGCTGTGGGAGGTGAGCTCAGAGCGCCGTGTGTAATATATATCTCATATACTGCTTCAGCTTGTGTGACAGGTCAATCGCATTCCCAGCAGCCAGTCAGGCAGGTTAAGAGGGATACTTGTACCGCTGTAATAAATATTCATTATAATTTCTTTAATCTCCTCTTAGCCCTGATGTGTAATGCACAGTTAAGGCTATATTTTGCAGCCTGCCTGTAACTGGCTGCAGAATCATGAGTTATTCCACCGCTCAGAATTACAAGCTTTCTTGGGGGGAAATAAAAATACAATTAGCCACATTTTCTTTTAATTATTTCGCCGCCGTCGGATTCATTAGGGATGGTTTTCGCTCCATCTCTGACCTCCTGTTGTACCTGCTAGCAGAAATGCGGTGCGTGAAATCCAGTTAGACTTTTCAAAAACAAAAGCTCAATTCAAAAGCAAGGACTCCCCTACCCCCCTCTGCCCCCCCCCCCCCAACCCAGCTACTACAGAGACACCACACCCCGAATCCCAAACCAGGGTAGGGGGGTGATTCAGGTTTCGGCGAGCACCGGAGACAGATTGAGGTTCTGTTCGGGGTCGGGGGGGGGGGGGGGGGGGCGGTTTCATGTGTGCTGTAGCAATATTTCCTCCTACGCTTCCCAGGCAGGGGCGAAATAACAGTGAGACACAAAGCCTTCGGGTGAGAAATTAAAAATATTAGCATATTTATTACAGCAACAGGAAGTCCAAAATGTGTACATCTTTAACAAGCTCATAGAAACCTGCATGAGTAGGGAAAATGAGCACAGGGGCATGAAGGAACAGGAAAACAGTCTGACTAAGGAGCAGAAAACCTTTACAGCAGAGACGGGGCCTGACTGTGAGGTAGGGGCCGCCCTCATTTCTCACAGTGACGCCAGGCCTGCCGCAGTGCCAGGCTGTGGCCCCTGAGCTCCAGCCGGGCCCCTCATTGTCCCCCTGCAGGTGTCATGCTCATCATCAGCAAGGGCATCATACAGAGTGGAATCCAGTTCACTTCCTGATCCTGTCCCTCCTCCCGCAGATAAGCCTGACAGTCGCGGAAGAGCATGAAGGCTCACACACACACAATAGTTTTACACCTTCTTATGCCGGGGCCTTGCTGCCAGTGTGAACCGGTGAACCACGGATAACTCTCCGAGCTGCCAATCACCGTCTGCTGCCTCTCCCGATAAGACCCCCCCCTCCCCTCGCACCATCCCTTCTGCCATTGTATATGTTGCATGTGTGATGGAACAATCCTTGAGTGACGCTTCGGTCGTTTTTTTTTTTTTTTGGATCCTCAGTTTTTGGAGATTCCCCCAGGTCCACCGTCCATGCTAATTAACATGCAGACGTGTCTCCTGTCTTCCAGTGCCACAGCCTTGGGTAAATTTGACGTCATACGCAGAACCCGGAATTCAGTTGTCCTCTGGACATGAAGAACTGACAGTTTTTTAGCTTAATCTCTGAACCCACCCCCCCACCCCCCAAAAAAATAAAAAATAAAAAAATACAAGTCATCCCTACCGGCCATAGAACATTGTATAAAACACACATTCTCTCTGTTAAATTAGATGTTGCCTAAGATGTATATTAGCAGCCTTGAAGCTGGAAGATATCTGAGAGAGCCTCACTTAAAATCCATGTGCATCACATATAAATCATACTATTGCTTTTACATTAAGTTACATTAAGAGTATCTATCTGTGCCACTTACAGAGACTCAAGAACGACCGGAACATCTTGGGACGAAACGACTGTATGCATCTTGGTACATTGTCACCATTAATCAACACGCTCCTCTACGGGCACACACGGCATCAGATGGACGCTGTTTACCACGGTACAAGGAGCTCGGGGAGGGCGTTGCCGCGGCTCACGTTTAACACACTCTGCATTTTAAATAAATCGCCTCCCGCCTCACAAAGGATCATGGGAGCGAATGGAGACGTACGCTTCAATGACTCTCCAATTTAGGGGAGTTCACAACTTATTAGCAGAAGGAGGATCAAACGTGTCTTGTTTATAGATTGTGATGGGCTTATTCGCCGGAATAATCCGGATAAGTAAACATGGGGGGCAATGCGAAGATGACATTGCTTCATGTGAGCATGTATTCTCAAAAAAACCTGGATGCTAATACAAGCGTTCGTAATTATAGCAGTTATCACCATGATCTAAAATGTTTCATTAATTGATTATCGTATGACAGTTTGCGGGTTTTGGGGGGGGGGGGGGGTATTCACTGGAGATGCTGGGAGTAAAAAAAATAGCTGAACACGATTTTCGCCATCCCTCCCCAGAAAATGTTGCAAGACACAGCATATGTGTAATACAAGAGAGAAAAGAAGTTCCACGGCTTATGAATCTGGACAGAGCCGGCTGACATCACATATCCAATGGAAGACGCACTGGGAATGTCCGGCAGGCTAGACGGGCTTCTGTCTGTCTCTTGGAGATACAACAGCTGCCTGTTCCTCTAGGTTAAATTTAATATGTGATTAGAAAGGACCCTGATTAGCCCTGACCTTCGACCCATAGACTTATCTACCTTTTCTCTGAATCCCACAACATGATTCGCTGTTAGCCTTTTTTAAGTCCATAAAGGCTATAAATGCACACGATGGTCCGTAACACAGGACGCATGGATTTAAAGGAACGGATGGGACAGTAAATAAGGCATTTAAATGTCAAGTAGTTTGTTTTTTTACCACTTGCGTGACACTGCAGTCACCGTGACCTATCAGTCAACAACGGAACTAAGTATCCATGCTACATTCCACAAATCAGTGCCCCAACACTGTTGCCTGCTGACCAATGAATTCAAACACATCCCCTAGGGGTTCTCCTTCTTCTAAATAAAAGTACATCATTACAAACATTCTACACTCTTAAATCAACACTGTACATTTTTACACTATGATACAACAATCTAGTTATTTGTTTCCTGGAGGTTTGTTGCTGTAACAACTTTTCTTTTGAAAAACACACATCAATTGGTGGTATATCTCTAAGGTTCTAGAGCCTAGACAAGATGGGTATGGCTGTTTGTACTCGCATGCATTTCTCTGCGGGACCCATTTTACCATAATCCAGTGCTTGATTTGGATTCAGAGTCCAACTCCATGCTTGCATTCACTGTGGCAGTTTTAGAGTTGAAAATACCTTCTGTGTTGCCTCAACCTCTGTGTCAGGGGTGTGTGGGGGGGGGGCTTCAACCTGGGCCCCTTTTTGCCTGAAAACATCTGTATTTAACTATTGAAGGACCAAAATACTGGGGGAAAAGGAAAACCAGGGAAATAAAACATAAAGATCAAACAGCTGTATTTGAGTATTCCAGCCTGAATGTATCTTTCTGAGGTAAGTAATTGGGTTTCTGGGTAACTTAGCACAGACAGCCATACTCATGTTTTCTAGGTGGGGTGTTGGTTTGTAGACTGCCAGTAACTGCTAACCACTCCATTAACATTGTGGCCTCATTGAATGAGGACCAAGGAGGACATAGCAGAACATTCACGAAAGTGATTTCATAGTGCTGGTCCTCATATATATATATATATACATGGAGACTTGTGAGAGGCCATAAACCCACACATAGATGGGTCTGGTCTCCACCACTGGGCATCACGGGTCACGTGACGTGGGACGAGGTCATTCTGAAATGGAATGGTTCTGGGTCTCGGCCCAGTGTGCTGCACAGAGCACGTGTCAATGCACTTGAGCAAACACAGATCACCTGACCCCCGAAAGAACGAAAAGGAAACAAGACGTGAAGCAGACAGTCAAATAAAACTTCCAAATGACCGTATGCTAAACTCCATATGCCAAATTGGCTGTTTTTTATGTTTTTGTTTGTTTTGTTTTTTTTCTGGGATGCTTGGTGGTGACCTAATGTAGATCAGTCTCTGGTTCTCTGGGTGTCCCGGCTGTTGCGGTTGGTGCTACGTGCTCAAACGGAGGGTGGAGTGCTTTCAGCGAGGTAACATCCAGCGCAGGATGAGTGGTGAAGCCTGTCGGTTGAAAGTAACGAGGGACCCTTCTTGCAGTTCTCACCTTCTCCCGGTCTCTCTTCTCCTCTACCGTCTCATTCTGTCTGGTTGGGGTGGGCCGGGGAGCTGTGTTACACTTGGACATGAGTCCCTTGTGTCTGCAGACTCTGTATGCTGCTGAGGATCTTCTTCTGGTGTCCGGCCAGCGTCACGCCCATCTTCCCCAGCTCGCTGTGAGAACAACAGGGCCATGGGGAGGTAGGGGTACAATAAAAAACAAAATGTCATAAACCTGTCCAGCTATGGGGACACCGCTGGAATGACACCATTGTCCTTCAAGAAAAAGATGTACTGAATATTTAACAACCAGTTAGCTCCCTTTTTGTCTTCTGGTTTCATCTTAATAGGCATTTCTTGACTTGCATCAGTAATCCGTTCCACAAACCCTTATGGAAGTCGGATTTACCTTCCCATACCATTTAAGAGACCTTATAGCAAAAAACGTACAGGCCAAAAATATCCTGATAATACTAATGAATGTATATTAAATAAATTAAAATATAAAATGTAAATTTACCTTCATGTGTATGTCACCTTTTAGCGTTAGTGATTCTGTAATCTGTTTAGGGGGATTCTGGAAACGATGTGCCTTTCTGTTAACTAAAATGCAAAAAACGAATATTCTGATTTGGCGGTTAACAGCAGGCGGGCGATGAGCTTAATCCCCGAGGTGCTGCCGACCCCCCTCCTTGCTCTCAGTGACCCAGACATCTCACCTCATGGTGTTAATGGTCTACCTGGGCCACCATCAAACACCTCTAAACAGCCGGCACACACGTGTCACTACACAAATCAGCCTGCTTTTATGGGGCTGCTGTTTTAACACCTGTCTGGAGGCCGGCTAAGTACTTCACAGAGGCTGCCCTGCGAAAGGAGATTGGTGGGATCATGGTTCTCGGTGTCCAGCTGGTTGAGGGGTGTCCCAGATGGGGAACTGCTGTTGAGCCTTTAAGGAGAGCTTGACTTACGCCTGCTTCTTTGGTTATCCTTCTGCATGACACTATGCGGTTAGACACATTTATGCTATAAACTTCATCTTTCTTCAGTATTCAGCTGTTATTTTACTGTGTAAATATATGGTCAAGCCAGTTTCCATAATGAGATCTCAGCATGTTGAAGTGCCTGTAGATGGCTTCTGCCCCCTGGCCAGCTAACGTTGAGTGTAGGGGACCAGCGGCGTGACGGACCTGATGTTGATGAAAAGCAGAGAGTCCAGTGTGACGTATCCTGCGCTTGCGAAGTGCTCCTTGTACTGGCCCATCTTGATAGAGTCAAGCCAGTCCTCAACTGTGCTGGCAGGGGGCTCTGGGGAGGCAGGATCCTCCCTGTGGGACGGGCAAATGGCGTCGTCACGTTTGCAAACCACAACTTCAGGAATCCCCTCCCTGTGTGCTAAGACATCTTGTTTTTCTCAGGCAGTTTGCTTCATTTGTTGAGCGATTGGGGTAGAGGTGGTCGCGTATTTGCAAGGAGAGATGGGGGACGAAGCCGGTGCCCGATTCAACATTAGCTGAAAACAAGAAGCGAGAGCGGCGAGAAAACCACGGCTTTAATTCCGGCTGTCAAGCTAACAGCCGCTGGAGGACGGGGAGCACACTAAGTGACAGGCAGCACAGAGAGGAATTGCAGAAAAGCCCTCTTTGAGCTCAGGGTGCATCTGACAGGTGTGAGAAATAATTTAGAGCCTTGTGACTCAAAACAAATCCACATCCTTTCTATTTCTTGATCCGCATAAAGCAAAGGGTCTCATTGAGTTTCACGTTGAGTCATGAACTGGGCATGGAGGGCAATACGTGCCCAAATTTGTTTCTTTTACTTTTGGGAAGGACAGAGTGCTATGCCTGCCTCTGAGTAGGCCATGTAGAGTTATTTCAACAGGTGTAGCAGTTGGTTCTTGACTGGCACGATGGTCAACAAATCCAGATAATGTTCTTCCTAGCACTCGAGCTTGTTATTTAACACAAGCTAATATAGAAGTGCAAAGATGTAATGTAAAGGCTGCTTGCTGCCTTCATTGTTGACTGTAATAACGACTCAGCAAATGAGGGTGGGTTTGGACACGGAGGATCCGGGGGGGCTTACCAAACAGAGCTGTTGGCCAGCGGCCTCAGGTTGCCAGGACTACGAATCAGCTTGTCCAGGGCATTGACAATCTGCCCGAAATTGGGTCGATCGCTGCGGCCCTTCTCCCAGCAGTCCAGCATGAGCTGGTGCAGGACCAGGGGGCAGTCCATGGGGGCGGGCAGCCGGTAGCCCTCGTCGATGGCCTTGATCACCTGGAGCACCGTGACAGAGGCACACTTAGGACCACATATGTCAATTTCACATGGACATACGCACTAAGCCTTCAGCCCCTTCCCCTGCCTTGGGAGGGAGATGTATTTCCATCGTCCTTTCCGGAATGAGGCCCCCTGCTGAGGGATGTACGTGACAGGCAACCTGAAAGTGGTTGCAAAAAAAATCCTCCACGCCATAAAAAACAGGGATAAAAATCAGTTACGAGGGTTTGGCGGAGGATTCCGCGACTTAACGACAATGGCTTTTTCAAACAATAATAAAAAAACACATGAAACGTGTAATAATATAACAGTGCCTCCTGTTTTACCAGCCTAGTAACCCTTGTAAAGGCCCAACGAAGAGCCACCATTCGGGTGATCCTTGCAGCCCCCGCTCTCCAAGACCCATCCATGAGGCCGTGTGGTGAGGGCACTATTCCCAGTTTGGACAATTTTCCAGCAGGCCTTTAATGGTTCTCCAATGCTTTGTTGGCACACGTCACTGGGAAAGACTAAGACACTGTGGTATGAGTGGGAAATCAGATCGGAGCTCAGAGAATAGATCTGGATTCTGAGTACAGCCTGAATGCTGAAATAGACAGATATTTGCCCAATAAATACCTAATTATTTTACCTTAAGCTGAGCAAGGCCTCCCATCTTGTTTTCATTTTTGTTTTTTTTCCAAAGGTTTCATCAGAGTTTGGACTTGCTGAACCTCTCTTTCTCTCTCTCTGCCTCTCAGCAATACAGATATGCCATGTGAGGGGTGACCCGGGCGGCCGTGGGGAAAACTGAGATGAATCGCAGCCCCGAGGATGGGCCGCTGATGTCTAAATCATAGTGCAGATGAAAACACTGGACACCTGTAAATGTAATCAACATTTGTGTGTGCCAGATGATTGTGTGTGTGTGTGTGTGTGTCTGTGCGCATTGGGGTGGAGGATGAGGGATCTCTCTCCCAGGCCTGATTAATTCAAATATCCGCAGTGGATTTTGATTTACTGTAGCCTCTCAGTCCTCCAGGTCAGAGGGACACTCACATCCTGATTGGACATCTCCCAGTAGGGCCGCTCGCCGTACGATATGACCTCCCACATGACGATGCCGTAGCTCCACACGTCGCTGGCGGATGTGAACTTCCGGTAAGCGATGGCCTCGGGGGCCGTCCACCTGATGGGGATCTTCCCCCCCTGAAAAAAACAAACATGGACAAACAAAACACAGCAGGAAGTGAGTGCCTCGCACATACTATTTTCTTTTCTCTCTCTTGCGAGTTTTTATTTCTTTATCCACCCCCCCCCCCCCCCCCCCTTGTTCTGAAGAAAAAAAAAAGGCTTTGCGGCCTGTTTTTGTCAGCCCATGTCCCTGTGTGAGGAAAGGAATCGTCTTTTTAAAAAATGACTCTCCTTTGACCATTAGTGCATGGACCCTGCAACTCCCCCAGACTCAGGACGTGCCTTCATACAAACCCAAAACTAAAGAGCCACGTCTCTCTAACACAGGGGTCTCCAACCCCGGTCCTGGAGAGCTACTAACCAGTAGGTTCTCTATCCTACCTGGCTTCTGATGAGCCACACCTGCTCCTGGTATTTACATCAGTATAGGTGTCACTCATCAGAAGCCAGGTAGGATAGAGAACCGACTGGTTAGTAGCTCTCCAGGACCGGAGTTGGAGACCCCTGCTCTAACACGCGCTTTCACATGTATGTGCTGAAAAACTAGTCGGTTGGTTGAAAACAAACCTGGTTTGGTTGTGCTACAGACCCATGACGCTCCTTGGTGTTGATTTTCTTTTTTTGCCTTCAAGATGGTCACATATTTTTAAAGATAGAGGACAACAGCCACTCACTGCTCAGACAAGTCAAGGATGGTCTTACCCTGGTGGTGTAGGCGGCCTCCGGGTCGTCCTCCAGGACGCGGGACAGGCCGAAGTCGGACACCTTGCACACCAGGTTGCTGTTGACCAGGATGTTCCTTGCTGCCAGGTCGCGGTGCACGTAGCTCATGTCTGACAGGTACTTCATGCCCGAGGCGATGCCACGCAACATGCCCACCAGTTGGATCACCGTGAACTGCCCGTCGTGTTTCTGCGGAGTAGGGTGGGGTGGGAGCAGAGAAACAGGAAGTCTGGTCAAGTCCATGCACATGTGAAATGGCGTCCAATTTGACGGGGTGCAGAGGCGGAAATGCCTGCTAGCCCCCGGCAGGATTTGTGTTTGTATTCAGGTGTAAAAAAACACTTCTTGCTGTGTAAATGGGGACAGAGCAGAATAAGGTCTCCAGCTGTGATTTCTCTTTGGGATCCGCTCCGGGATCCGCTCCGGGATCCGCTATGCCTCTCTCGCTGATCCCGCTCATCTCCCCCAGTAGCTGGCTTTCAGTGAAACGGGAGAAACGCATCTGATCGCACGGCTGTGGTCACCAGCACAGACCAAGCTGTCTGTATTTACCGAAATGATGTCACCGTTACCAAGAGCAGCAAGTCCACTGTCTCCAGTCTGAAATCGGTACCGGTAATGTAATCTAGTTAAAAGGCTGCGTTTCTGTGTGAAGCAGCATCAGTTTCCAATGTGCCCTCCTCCCTGAATATGGAAGGTAAGCTAATTATGGCATATTCTCTAAAAACCGAAAAGCCCTGATTAATGAACACCTCCAATCAATACCAAGACTCCCTTTATCTGCCTCTCCAAATGCTGTTACTTACTGTAAGAGCTGTCAAGACAGAAATGTTTGGCTTTGCCAGTGAGTGATGCTTAATTGATCTATGTCCTAATTAAACACATGTATTCTGAGGAGCAGGCTATGATCTATTACCCATAAAACTGATACAGTAATTAAATTAGCTTTTATGTAGGCTTTGTGGATTATTTATGATGTTTCATTATGTCCTCCGGGGGGAAATCGAAGGTTTTAGACAGGACGTCTTTTTTTTCTTTCTTTCTTTTTTTTTGTCTGTTTTAATTTTCATTCCAGTACGTTTGCAATTAGGCGAGCCGTGCTTTCAAACAGAGCATGTTTGCTTGGTCTAATGAAATTAGGACCCTCGCTCCTTTCTTTGCGATCAAACGCTCCATAAATTCACAGGCATGTCTTCTGCACGTGTGCGATCAGCCTCAGTGTGGTCTTGTACTGGATGCATCAGGACCGGAACTCCCCCAATAACATTGCTTAACTAGAGTGATTCTGCTGAAGTTGTTTGCACAACAGTGGAACAGCCGAATTCCTCACGGGAATCGAATGTGGAGCCATTTAATCATAATTCCACCCCCCCACCACACACACACACACACACACACAAACACACACTCACACCAGCTGCCTCAGTTACAAACTTTCACATGCAAAGATAATCATCACCATATCATCACGTTGGCGACTGATTCTTTGCCACACCAGCGAAAGGGGGCCAGCTCACCTTCAGGAAGGTGTCCAGGGATCCGTTCTCCATGTACTCCGTTATGATCATCACCGGTTTACCTGGGATAGAAGACAAAACACTGGGATGTGCGGTCTGGACATTAACTATGGGCCACGAGAAAAAAAAAATCAAGAAAAAAATGTTTCTTTGCAAGGCCCCTTTGTAGACTGTGGATTATCACCATGGAACATCTGAGCGGACTTAAGGATGGCCACGTGTTACAGACAGTGTCAGGAGAATGAAACGTGCCCAGCTACAGCCATCCCTGTTATTCATTATGACAGTCCTTAATCAAAGCCTTCAATAAATGTCAGGACATAATTAGAGCAGGGAATTCACCAAGGATATCTTTGTCCAGAAATCCCATGAATGTTAATGAGCTCCTGCGATCCTTAGGGGGCTGGGTTAGGGGTTGAGTGTTCTGGGGGAGGGGGGAGGCGGAGACGTGGAGCCGGCTGTGGTAAATCTTTGCAGAGACGTTCTGATCACCGGTGGCTGCTCGTGTCCTGGGGTGTTGGCTGTGCGTGGCATTAATCTCCCGATTGGCTGTGCCTGTCTGAATTACACTTCCTACGTGTGTCAGGGCCATTACTTAGGACCTGAGCCCCCAAACCCTTATGCAGATAAACAGTTTGTCCCTGGACTAAGACCCAGATTCCCAGCCCGTCACACCTATGCCAAGCAGGAAGAAGCTGGCAGCTCTATGTCTGGGCATTGAACCTATAACCTTCTGGTGCCAAGTTGCAGTAAAGTCTGAAGGTTTTGTGCCCAAACAGCTAATTATACCCTTACATGGAAATCAAGTTCTTAATTTCTGCATAAATTATTCTGCATTGAAAAGGATACTGGGAATGTTTTCTACTCTCAGGAACAGCTGTCACATGCATGAAGATATAAACAAAGACGATCATTGCAAGTGGCGTGTGGGATTGTGTGTTTTCCAGCCCGCCAAGACACTGGATGCTCCTGGCAAAGCATGCTTGGAAGGGTGGAAGCCCACAAGGGTCGGCGTGGTAGTGGATGCACGGCCGGGACCGTGTCTGTCGTCCATGTTCACCCATCCATCTCTGCTGCATTTCCATGTTCCGCCCGGCCAGAGGCAGCAGGTGTGAGAAGGGCGACAGGAAGATTGCAACAGCTGCCCTACAGTGAGTAGCTGTCTGGGGCCGGGACTTGTAAATGAAGGCGATGCCAGCCGTGATGAATTGGCCTCATTTCTCCAGTCTGAAGGCACTAATGCTGGGAAGCCTGAGGGGGACTGAGGGATGGGGATGGGGGGGGGGCAGCCAGGGTCAATAACCGCGCAGAAGAAGCACACCGCGGGAAGCCTGGACACCAAACTGCCCGGGTGAGGCCTGTTACACATCACCCAAATTAAATCACTATCTCTCAGTGATAAATTCCCTCCCCAAACCTCCACACTGCCCCCCCCCCCAAAGAGGAATCCAATTCCTTTTACTTTTATCCTGCAGACTAATGTCGCTGTCACTCCGGACACAGCAGGACAACTGAGGAAACTCATGGTGGGGGGATGGGTGGGGAGACTGCGATGGCTGACCATCTGACGTCCGTTGTCAGCCCTCCGAATGAGCGCTCCGTCACATAGATGGATGGGAGGGCCACGGGAATTGATCCTGCGGGAAACGTCGTGGTCTTGCTGGACAGATGCTGGTGACCGACTGGACTCAGCATGGTCAAGGTAGAAGTATATCTGTATATCTGTGTGTGTATGTGTGTGTCTGTCTGCAAGGATCGCATGGGTTAAATGACTGCTGTACCCTGAAGGACTGATAGGTTTATAAAGAGGCACATTTACCAGACTTAAATCTGGCCCTAAAAATCTGGGAAAATAGTCCAAGAAAACAGATATAATACTATTGCTATGACTAGTGTGCAAAATACAGGGGAGTCCGGGGTGGATCCGACACCCCTGATTAACCCATGAGACCCCCTGAAAGCCTCAAAAGCAACATTTTAAGGGGGTCTCAAGATCGGTATTGCGCAACAATAGGGAGATGGGGACCCCCCCCCCCCCAAATATTGACAGGTATTTCGCTCACTGGCTATGACATATTTAGTGCTATATCCGGTATTCTGGGTAACGGACTTCCTCAGGAGAATAAAAATAATAAGAAAGGCTAAATTCTTGATCTAATAAAAGGACATGTGAAAAATCGCTTGGGCTGGGTGTAGAAGTCACTGCAAGTTACCCATGCGTTTTCAGTTCACTGCCCTGCTGATCAGAACCAGCACAATCTCTCCAATGACCGGGCCTCCGATAGCGTCACAGTCCTAAGCCCAAACACGCCAGTCCCGGCTGGATGCCCTGACCGCTTAAGACAACAGTCCGTGAAAGGTGAAGAAACTCCAGAGGGCAAAACAAGGACAGAGCACTTTGGGTAGGCCTGACCAGCGTGACAGTCAGCTTTTGGTTTGTTATTGTTGGACAAATAGTTTATATTTGCAGTGGTTGTGGATCCTGTTAATCTCTCTCAGCCATGTGCCCATTGCTCCACTTTTGCCCATTTATACTGTTGAATATTTTTTTCCTGTAGAACTTTAAGATTAGTACCTTAAAATGTAATCTCAAGTGTAGAGCCTCCCTCAGACCTAACTGGTGGCCATGAGGTTAAAAGTCCTTCTTAACCACAGGGCTATCGCCCCCACATGTCAAACCGATTTGTGCACAGATGCCTCGACACCACCCCCCCCCCACCCATCCGATGAGACTCTCAGCCGCACTGCCATGTCAAACGGGGTCTACGAGATAGACAGACTGCGCCGTCCCACTGCTCACATCTGCTCACACTCAGAGTGATGTATGCCCATAACTGCTGGCCCTCCTGTTGTTCCAGTGCCATCCAGAAACGGCATGAAAAAAATCACCGCTTTTGTTTCCGTGCATGCGGACAGTCGTTTCCGCGGGGGTGGGGGGTGATTTGAGGACACAATGCTTTTCCTTCCAAGTGAACGTGGAACGTTCAGAGGCACAGACACGGCCTGCCATCGTCTGGGATCACATTACCGCGAGAAGCACTCCGGTTGTGACACCAGGATTGGGAACGGAAGGGGAGATTCTTTTTGGAATGGGGTTTCCTGTTTCAGGAGTGATGGGGAGTGGGCAGAAATGGGATCGACACGGCGACCACAAAAAAAACAGAGGAGCCATTTGAAGAAAAACAACCAAGCCAAGGCACAGGAGTGGGGGATGAAAGAAAGAAACCAGAGGCGGATATGGGCTTTGGGCCTGGCGTCTGGTCTTTGGTTGAGGTTACTGGGGGCAAAACGAAAGAGAACGCACTCTTTTTTGCATAATGCACTGAATGAGGAACAGGCAAAACTAATCAGTATGTGAAACCCTGGTCACCATGCCCCCCCCCCCCCCCCAGCCTACAATTACCTACTTACATGCACTGCATTCACCTTCTGTTTGACCTTTTAGTTGCAACTGGATACTTCACTAATGCGATCTAAATTGGGTATTTTCTGCAGGAGTGCAGGAATACAGTCCTGGGACATAAACCTGTGGGTGTCATCCGGGGGTGCATTGGAAAATATATCCAAAGGTGAAAGGGCAGGGGCCGGTCAGGAAAGCCACAATGGTCCTTCACCAACACGTCATGTTCTGTCCAGATCCCACCAGAAGAAAGTCCTATAGCTACACCTCAAGGTATTCAAATTCCTCATTCCAGAGACAGCGAGGGCTCAAACCTCTGCCTCACCAAGACAGCTCTACAGGATTGGGGAAAATGCAAGCAGGGGTATGGATTTCCTACCTCAGCGGGGGTGTGGCCTCTACAAAGACTTTGCTAGCGTTGAGCTCAGAGGAGCTCAGTCACACCTTGCATCTGCACGCTCCCCAGAGTGATATATTCAACAGGCAAGTCAAGCTTATTAATAGGTTATTAATTAATTGTTTTTTGTTTTTGTTTTTTTTGCCCTGGGGAGGTTGCAAGTCTTCCCACCACACCTGAAGAATGAACACGGGAACAAAGGGGGAGTGTGATTGAACTGTGGCCCCACCTCCGTCATTTATGAAACAATCAGACCCTGAAGGTGGTGTCCGCAGTGGGAACCCAACATGCATGTTAGTTACAGGGACGGAGGCCGCAGAAACAGGAACTGTGCTCCTACACCCGTCTGAAGGGCAGTGGCAGGGAACGAGAGGCTCGCCTTTATTATTCTCAACCAGGATTATTTATGAAAATACACACATTAAAAAGGAGGAGAGAGCGCCATTTGGGGTCCTCCCAGATGATGACTGTTGATAAGTATTACCCAGTTGAATGTTACCTGATTAGCTGATTGTTAGCAAAATAAAGGGAAGATTGCAGAGATAATGATAGCTATTCCATTTTTTTTTTTAAATATGTAGCGTGATAAGGAACAAAAGGCCATTTTCAGCATCCTCCGTCAGCCTGCAATTTGCATCACAATGCGAATAATCAGGCCTTTACATCACCTTCAAATATTTCCCCCATAAAATAACCTCATCTGAGAGCCTGAGACAGATGACCTGCCACAAATACGCACGTGCACTATGGTGAACACACTTTTTTAACACACACCCCCCCCCCAAATGCTCTCTTGCTTGTCCTGTTCTGATTGCACTTCAAGACGAGGCAACAGCCGAACAGCTGGGTCCTCAGTACAGCCCTCCATCATCATGCCCCCCCCCCCCCTCCAGGCCACCACCAATCCGAGCTGTGATCTGTGAAATTGGTCTGGATCTGCTGCCATCATCCCCTACGCTGAGTGCCAGTGACCCCACCCCAGCCCTTGATGACATCACTGTGGAGCCCCTTATCCATGCTGTCTAGTCATGGGTGAGTGCAGGAAGCACACACACTACACACGACACACTACACACGACACACGCTTTCCACACAGCATGCCTGCCTGCTAACCCTGACCCACTGCTCGACTCGATCATTCTTTTTGATTTAACGTCCCGCTAACGACGGCTCCTTGAATTTGCATAACATTAATGGGCTGCCTTTACTGGAAGAGCCCCAATTATGCAACATCTGCTTTTGAAGTACAACCCTAACTGACTGCGAGAAGTTCTACAAATCCTTTAAAATGAACAAAGACGTTTAGAATTAGTATTTTATATTAGACACGTTGAAGAAAAGAATCCAATTTTTTTATGTGCATTATTGCATATTCATGATGCTGGGAAACACATTATGTTAAGTGTTTAAATGATTAATATTAATTACGATGTAACCACGAATAGTTACTTTGTTGTACTAGATTAGTGACTCATGCCAATCATGATTGAGGGTGACAAACAAATTTCTGCTGGGAAAATGCCCATTTGCTTTCATACTTTTTATTCGTTGGGGGACTATGGACAGCCTTGCGGATGTCACAGAGCATATGGCAGGGGACACGGTGGGTGGAATGTCAGTCCATCAAAGGGGAACACACACACACACACAGGCAGAACACACACACACTCCTGCACACAGTGGGAGAATTAGAGACGCCCATCCACATAACCTGCCTGACGTTGTGAGAGGAATCTTAATGCAAGCACAGCAGATTCCCCAGAAATCAAAAGCAGATAGAACCTCAGTTGTGGGCAAACCTTGCCCTTGTGTCTATGTAAAAACTCACGCCATGCTGTCAGACAGAATGAAGGGTGAAAGTGCTCTCCCTTTCTGAACACCGCGCGCAGCCGTTACAGAATAATTCATATTCATGTTCATACTCTAAAGCTGGCAACAGAGATGGGAAGGTGGATGGAAAGAAAAATCTGGAAAACATAGCTCCCTGCAATACCCATAACTGCAATTGGTTTGACCATATTGGACTTTCACTCACATTTGGTGACCACTCCCTCCAGGTGGATGATGTTGGGGTGGTCGAACTGGCCCATGATGCTGGCCTCGCTCAGGAAGTCCCGCCTCTGCTTGTCAGTGTAGCCCGCCTTCAGGCTCTTGATGGCCACGCAGATCTCCCGTTTTCCCGGCAGCTTCAGCCGGCCGCTGCACACCTCGCCGAACTCCCCTGCATGTCGACACCAAGCCTATCCTTAGCATGTGTGGCACCATGAGTATCACAACACATGTTTACATATATGTATGTATTTTGTGGACCATGAAGTTGGCAAGGTGCTCAGCTTTTTTTCTGTTTCTGCGGCCTGCTAAGAGCTCATGGGATATGAGAGTTTCAGATCAGTACTTCTCAACAGAGAAAAGCAGCTTCTTAGAAGAGGAAGAAAGGGACTCAAAGGGAGCTTCTTCTCCTTCAGCAGACACACACACACTCATGAATGCACACACATACAGACACACACTCACAGGAGTTAAAGAGCTCTGTAAAGATCTCTTTTAGGGGGTGGTCATTAACAGAGGTCAGAATCGGAGGGTGACTTTAACTAGCCACGTGGAGGAAGTGAGGAATTCCTGCTGCAGCACATTTATGGACAATTATGCAGCATTATCGGCACAAGACCTAAACCGCGAAGAACGAATAAACCAGTTTTGTAGGGAACAAATCAGGCCTACAGACTACTCCGGTGCAACTTAAAAGTTCATGGATGTCTGTGCTCACAGTGTTGTGCCATTCCCTGCTTTGCCTGGCTGAGGTAGAAATATTGTCGATATAAATAGACAAACTTCACTCACCTGCCCCTATAACTCGCTCGATGCGGATACTGGATGCGTCAATCTCCTTGGCAAAATCTCGGACAGCTTGATTGGGGTCCTCGTAGGTGTGTGGGTGGATGTAGGTCCTGCTCCCTGGCAGCTTGACTGGCAGAGCAAGCGGCAGCGATCAGGATGGGAGGAGCAGATGAACAGAGATGGGGAGTTTTGGTCGGATACTGTTGTTCATTATAAAGCCGTCCACTTACTCAAAGAGGATCAGGCCACATTTTCAACATCATTAAGCCCTGCTCTCTTGGGTACATGGAAAACTACGATTTTTAGTGGTAAGTATCCATCAAACAACACATGACGTCAATATAATCGTTCATCACAAGCCAGTGCAGAGCCAAGACTCATGGATCTTTACTTACTATTTGTCATTGGAATTACAAATGTCTGGGATAGTTTATATTCAGCATGGTTCTTGTGTCTTTGGAAGCAGCCATCCACTCAACATAATATTCGTTTAATGGAGCTGGTTCCTTATAAAAATACATGCACAAGTGCCTTGTCTTAAATGGTTATTTGGAATCAGTTCAACAGGCACAGCTTTAAATACTGGAGGTTTTCGGAAAACTCTTACCACGCCCATGCTGGAACTGCATCTCTTCGTCGGGGTCTTGCTTAGCTTTGATGTATCCACAGTGTCTGAAATAGGGTGAGATGGACTAAGGGGTCTCGCACAAATGAGGCACAGACGGGCACAGATGCACTAAGCTGCGATAGCGACGGGTTCTGTGGAGACGACTGCTTCCCTAAAGACGGCGGGGCTTAATTCCAGTGACAACCTCCGCATGAACTGACAGCTTCTGTGCTGCCGGGAGCCTCTGAATGTGTGACACATAACTGAATCCAGGATGGGCAGTTTCTGCACAAACAGCCAGTTATTCTCAGATAATGGCCCTGACGACTCAGAGGGAGTCCATGGCTCTAAGGAACATCTGGGTCCTGGTCTCATATGGCGTTTTGTGATGACTGAACACCATTTTGTTCTGCTTCTCTATGGGTCTGCTCAGACACAACGGAATCCTGTAGCCTACGGGCTAGAGTGTACAGCAACCTGACTGTTATGCCGCTAATTGGTTTCTGGCCCGTCATTAAGGACCATTGAGTTTAATTGTTTTTATTCATCTCAAAAGGGAAATATGTCTAACATGGGATCCCTCAATAACATACCCTGATTAAAACAAGATGCAAGGAATTTCTGAAGGGGTGTTCATAGTTGCCGGCACACTTCCCGTAAGTAATCGACCATCACGACCGTTCATATTTTGTATTACCTCCAGAAATGTTTCACGTTCAATTAAATATCTGAGCAGCCAGATCACAGGTATGTTTTGGTCCTTCTCCACTCGCTGAGACATACTCCAGCGTTTCTCAGGGCCGGGCTCCCGGAGGATACCACCAGGAATGGCCCAGCAGGCCATTTTTCGCTGGAGGCACACTTTTATGATCTTGAGCTCTACTGCAGAATCTGTCTGCTCTGGAGAGGGCATACTCTGTCACACACACACACACACTCTCTCTCTCTCTCTCTCTCTCTCTCCATGAACCCCCGTGAGTCTGAAGACCCAAACACTGTGTCAGCCCATGACAGGAGAAGCCAAGAGAGCCCCCTCACCCCTGCCGCCTGCACCTCAACCACACCTGACCGGGAGCCATATCCTCTACACGACCCTCAATAACCCTCGGCCTATATTACATTTTAAAATTTAATGTTCACTTTAGGATGACAGGAAGAGCGGAGGCAGAGATGGTTCCTCATTCAGGTTTCACAACCCATACTGACTTTTTTGTTATTTTCCCTCCCTTCTTACTTTTTAACATAAGGCAGAATTATTAATACGGTTTCTCACCGCGGAAGGCAAGTGAAAGTCATGAGGCTTTTATTAGGCATGGTGTAGCCACACTGGAAATTAATATGAGTGCAATGTTAGCAACAACACATGCTGCTGCAGGCAAATGGACTTTGGGTAGCTCTTGCACCGGCCTGTGGAGCCCAAGTCAGTATAAGCTGTGAAGTGCACTATGTTGTATCATTAAGAGCGCCCCCTAGCAGCAGGAATAAATTGGGGGAGGCGAGAATCAACCACAGGCATCAACTGCCCCTACGCAAATCATCCTAAAACACAGAAAATGTTCATAGCGACCCATCATTTAACTCTTCCATCTTGATCTGTATTATATTTGGATGGTTTAAACTGTAGTTGAACATCATGTAAACACAGATAATTAGCTGCAGCAATGGAACCCCATCTGGACAAGTTTCCATCGCGGATGTCAGGGGACCAGGGGCCGCGGGCTGTCTGGTGGGGATGATACTGGATGGGGTGGCATGGAAGATTGTCTGTTTTGCCTGAGGCACTGATCAGAGGGGTGCGTCCATCGGGCTTGGCGAATATTACGGTCTATAGAGGAAAATGAATCACAGCGAACCTTGTGGCAATGAAAGTTCATGTGCACGCGTGTGTGTATTATCCCATTTTTTAAATAAATGAGCAGAAGTAAATCTTTACATTGGAAAGGCAACCAGTTCACAACTTGCCAACCCTTTGTTGTAAACTCAGGCAAAGCTCCAGTGAAAGCAGCAGGAGGCACTGAATGGCCATCAGACTCTCACGAGAGAGAAGAAGAAACTTGGGAAGAGCTAATTGGGCTGCAATCCAAGGTTTTATGTCATCTACTGAAAACCACTTAAACGTACAAAGAAAAACAACAACATGGAGGGCAACAGCAAATCCTTCAGTGCTGGGTAGGGTAGGTGCGTACTCAGGTGGCGCCGGTTTACCACCCCACACTCAAAGGAGCTGTAAAAACGTCTGAGAGACACTTCCGAATTATTGCCACAAGATAATGTTTAATTGCCCATCTCGGTTGTCTCGTGTCTCTTGCCTTATTGAAATGGTGTGAATCCAACCGTAGCCTTTCATTTGGCAATAAGCGCATGACCTTGGAATTAGACCCACTGTATACTAACCTCCCTGAGCACAACTGTTAAAAAGGTTTTTGTGGGTGTGAGATCAGCATACACCCACATCCCTACTGTTTAACCCTCTGTCGCTGTGGGGATTCTCCGGTGAAGCTGTACCAAAATGACATTTAGTTACTATGTCTGGTCTGTGGTCCCTTATGAAGATGTTCAGTGGCTGCTTTAAAAAATGGATTGCATGGTCTGAAGGTGCTTGATGAAAATGTAGGATATCTCTTCAAGTTCACTGCATGATTAAGGCAGCTGATCAAGGATATACAGATAAACGCTATTGAATATCTCGGAAAACCTTGTCTCGAATAAGGTTAAAGACTCAGAACGTCGACGAAGCAAAGGTACATTGACTGAATCTGCATTAAAACCACAGATAGTGGCCCCAATTAGATTTAAGAGAGAAGAGCTTGTCAACATTCAATAATGAACTCATTAATGAAGCTAGATCCATTGTTAATGGATTCCTTTGTTGTTTTTAAAGGATAATAAGCAGGCATATGGTGGGGGGTGGGGGGGCGCTCTTGGGTGCCAGCGAGTTACATTTGTGTCAGACGCAGAGGTTTAGAAAGAAAAGAAGGTGACATTTCATAATAGAATTAGTATCCATAATCGTTCTTGAAAGTGAAAAGGTAGGTGTATCGCCTGTTGATCCTTCAGTCACGCCGAAACTCGCCTGATGAGTGTGGCCGTGCGTGCATCTCCCCAGGATAGGGCCTGTAATCATCCGATTGCGGATGACCTGTGAGAGGGAGGGAACCTGGGAGGGGCTTTTTACTCCACTGCTTTAATCACTTGTGGTGGGCCCTCCAGTTAAAGCAAATCAGTGGCACTCACTCATTTTGTCTGCATCAACAGACGAAATGAGGGGATCCGAAGGTGAGCGGAGTCTCTGCAGTGCCGGGATCTGGGTGTACATGACTGCCAGCCCGGTAGCGTGGCATGGATACCCATTGGAAAGAATCAAATGACCCCTCTGCCCATATCAGAACATCCCAACTGCCCCATCTGTATGCATCACACTGCTTTATTTATTGTAATAAGAATCTTAAATCTTATATTTACTTGTGCCCAACAAACTGGGGTCTGTTCCTCAGAAGCTGTTTTTCAAGCCATAGAGTTAGTACGTCTTCATTGTCTCTAACTGGAACCATGGAGGAATATGGATGGGATCATGGCATCATTCAGGTGGGTGGAGACAAGGTGGGGAATGGAACATGGGCATCTGACTGGTGATAACAAGGAATGCTCAGTTAGCAAGTGGTGTCTCTCTTTTGATCTCCATGAAACCCTACCAGGAGAAAGGCTGCTATTGACAGATGTCAGACTGCGGTGCGTCAGATTAGCAGTAACAGCATGAAAAGCCATTCAGTTCTAAGAACAGTGCATGAGCTCATGCAGAGGTCCCAAAAACAAAGGGGAAGACCAAACCCACAAGTCAATATCAGACCAAATTACTACTACTAATTACTCCTCGGACAGAGTGCTCTCAGTTCTGGACCAGACCTGAAGCAGAAAAATTCACTTTTTATCCTTGAACAATCAAATGGCGTAACTTGAAAATGACGTGTGTCTGTTGGTTTGTGTAAGCAGAGTGATATTACACTGGCTTTTTTTAAAACATACATTAGGAACAAAGTTACGTATTTTAGTTTCTTCTTGAGGAGAACGAGGACAAAGGGAGACGAAAGCGGCCTGGTGAACACACTCCATCTGCTGACTGGTGCGTGCCAGTCGCTCATACCCGCCTGCCTGCCAGGTCTGTTAAATCGGAGTGGCGGCTATTTCAATAACGCGGCCGGCGCCCACTGATGAACCCGTCTGCGAGTTTTTGGCTGTTAGCGGCAGCACCGTCACACCCACAGCTAATTGGCACACAGCAGCGCAGGCAGGCATGGGCATTTGATACCCGCGACAGCCACACGCAGCCAGGTTTTCAGCCTCCCCTCACACGCAACGAGCCCGCTTGTAAATAAACTCTTCTCCTCATAACTGTCCAATTCAGAGAGGTGGGGGAAAGGCTCTGTCACAAGATTTCAATGGGAATATGATTCTGTGCAGGACCTCACACTGACGTAGCCACTGTGTCCCTTCCTCTATGCCGGCCATAACCATGGGATATGTGGCGGCCAGTAGCTGTAGACGTCAACAATACAGCAAAAAAAAAAAAAAAAATGTGGCAGTGTTCACTCCTTGGCTGCAGAGAAATGGAAATAGACAGCATGCAAAAAAAAATCAGTCTGACCACTGCTGAAAAATTATTTAAGGCAGCTATTAAATTTACAAAGCCTGCTTTACTTGTATGGAATGGAAGAAAGCATTCACTAACTGTAAATAAATGTTACTAAATGATTCAGTGTATGGACGTCTTTAACTTCAAGCAGACGTTTTGTTTGTATTTGGTTCTTTCATTTATTCTGGTTTAATGGACAAATAAAGTACCATACACATGTTCAGAGACTAGTCAGACTATGTTTCCTGTTACCCTGTGGACAAAGCCAAGGTCGGCCCACCTCCCCCAGCCCAGCTATTTAACCCAGAGCTCTTCAGCTGTTTGAGGGTCTCTTCCATCACCGGTGTTCCCTCTGGGGCTGGTCTGTAGGACATTCGGTCAATGTGCTGAGTTCTGTGACCCGTGACAGTTTCATCTGGACCCACTACCCAGCAAGACTGCCATGTGCTCAGGTGATCGGCCGACATTACAGGTGATGATTTCTGCATTAAGATTCACGCACACACATACACGAACACTTTGATGCCTTGACTTTATAGTCCACACAGCAAATGCACAGCTAATTTGTCTTCTGGAAAACTCCCAATCCAAATATAACATTCTAGTGGCTTTTCTGTTGACGCCTAATTCATTTATCAAAACAAATCATTACTGGAACAAAATGACATTGGTGTCACTAGAAGAAGGGACTATGGGTAATAGTTATGTGTCTATTTAGGGCTCCAGTGACCCCCAGACTTCCCTCTTCCCCAACCACCACTGTGGGAGCAGGGATAGCATGAATCCCAGAGCTGAGACAGACAGTGAGAGGTAATTACCAGCCTGTAAGCCCTTGGGAACCTTTCTGAGTTTTCATACCTATGTTGGCACTGAACTGCACTGCATATAATTCAAATTGCACCTAAAAATGCTAAACCCCTTTTTTTCTCTCTCCCCCCCCCCTCCGTTCTAGTTCTCCTGCTCTCTCTCCACCTGGTCTTCCTGAGCTGCACTCCTCATCCTGTCTCCTTTTCATTCACCCCCGCATCCCTTCTCATTGTCCTTTCACTCCCTTTCTCATGCTCTTGCCGGCCTTTGCTTTGAAGTGCTTTAAGATCACTCCCCGTATTACACATACACACACTCATAAACGGACATGCACTTTCTCTGAAGGCCTTTTGATGTGTCTCAGTTGAGATGCACCAGCAAGTGCCTCTCATTCGCATTCTCTGTCAACACTCCCCCCCCCCCCCCCCAGCATTTCAGCCCACCTCACCAACGTGCTTTTAATTTGGCCTCCGCAAAATGAAAAGGCAGCAATGAGTCATTCCTGGAGATGTATCGACTGCCCCGTAAAACCTGGTTAGCACCTAGTTTGTCAGATGCCTTCGCCAGCAAGCTGTAATTGCCTCTCCCCTTCGCTTCTCTTTGGCCAGATTTCTTGGCTCTAAGGACTAGACAGCTTCATCACCGATGATACTGGCGTTAGAAACACTTATACCAGTTGGGGTAGAATTTCATATAAAATGGTTGTGGAGGTGGCAGAGTGGGAGTACAGGAAAGATGCATCAGTGTGGGGTGCACGCATGCTTGTGCACGCAGGCTTGTGCACACAGGCTTGTGCATCTTGGGATGAGTTTGTGTATGTGTGTCCATGCATCTTTATGATTCACAGTGCAGAATGTGTGTATTAGATCACAATGCAGTCAATACAGAATACACCACTCAGCATCGCAAGCAATCACATTTGATCAATATTAATGTTTCTGCAAGCTTTGTCATGGAATGGAATTGAACTCTGCCTGAGTTTATACACAACAAACTGTTTAGAGTTTGATACAACAATCTTATGTTCCACTTTCAGTGAGAGGAAACCCAACACAACAAACTCCAATGCTGATTCATTTAAACAAACTTCAGTTTATATCACAAAGAGCACAAGCACAGCAGTGTAAACTAGGTAAGTATCCAGGGGTTAAACCAGAGCTGCAGTTACACAGATCCTGAACACAAACAACGTAAGCCAGGTGAATGATCTTGGATTAAACCATTGCTGCACACACACAGATCCTTAACACAAACAGTCTAAATTTCCTCAGATTAAGCCTTATGTAAAATAAATTTAATTTAAACTGACCTCAATCCAAAAGCTTCTCAATAGTTTCCCACTCTTCATCAACAGACCACAGACATCCCACAATGCAGCTGGGAGAAACCATAGACATAATAGCTAGAGATCTCACCTCCCACTCACAACGAAACAAGCCACCAGAAACACAAGCAGAATGACGCCTCCTGCGATGGATATCGCCAGGATGGTCGACTGGTTGGGGTCCCCGATGGCCAACATGTCTGTCATGAGAAAAAGGAGGGAGGAAAATTGTGTCAAAGTTAACAAGAAATCATCCAAGATTTTCTGCTCAAGTTCAGCATTTAGCCCATAGCCAGACACCTGTCAGGAGCCTGTTAGGTGCCATAAATATCCCTGGCACAGAACAATATAAAATTATATGAACTGTGCAACCTAAAGATTTACATGGCGCACAACATACTTTAATGCAGGACCTGCAAGCAAGTTCAAGGGAACCATGCTAAAATCACTGCTTTTCAGACTTGATCAGCAAAAAGCTGTTTTTCATGATCAAGCACATTCTGGCACTCACCATCATGGCTGGTCTCCAGCTCAATTTCTCCTCCGTAGTTTCCATATCCACCATCCATGCGTGCCCGCACCCGGAACACATAGGTGGTGCCTGGCTTTAGACCATTCACAGTCATGATGTTGGACTTGGTCTTCAGAACTGTGTAATTCTGATCTCGCTGATTCTGATTGACAGGGGAGGCAAAATAACAAACACATATGAGCCCTACATATACATTTTACTTCTGTATCAGGCGCTTTTGTTCAAAGCGACGTATGAGAGCCAGATAGTGCATCGCATGTTTACAGCTGTGAAGGAGCCAAATAGGCATAAGTGCAGCTAGGCTGAGCTGCCAATGAATGCTCATTAACAAGTGCAAATTAGCACTGGAGCAGGAGCTATACAATACATTACAAAAAAGCATTGTACAAACCCAATAGAAGCTATTCAAATCAAAAGTGCAAAAAAACAAGCGCGTCCAAGAACAACACAGGTAGGCGGCAATGAGAGCGCCATAAAAAAAAGGAAAAGGGTATAGGAAACAAAAAATAAAAATCATTTTGAACTGATCTATGTGATGTAGGAGATGTTAGGGTTGTACATAACATTCTTGGTGCATAAATAGATGACTATTTTGTGGTAGCATGAGAATGAGTCAGATTAATATTTATTCTTTTTTTTTTAGACTTGCTTCCATTATGGAACTACCCTTCATCAGATCTTGAGTCCTGCATATGAGAGACCGATGCTGAAATTAGTCCTGACATGCGAAAGCCTCCTTTCGGGGTTCTCTGCACGTTCGCTGCACGTCAGCTCTCTTCGTTATGAGGCACCGGGCGACCCTGAGGGGAGGGTCATCTTTAATGTTCGGATTCACGTACGACAAACAGCTTGTTAAGCCATCACCCAGGAAACAGTGGAATGGCTTGAGGGTTGAGTCCATGTGAACATAGGTTATGGGGATTGACTGGGATGGATATGGACGCCATGTTTATTTGTTTGGCCCACAGTAACGTAAAAGAAATGCAACCCTTTCCAATGCCCCAGGACGGCTCACTAAAGGCCAATGAAAACTCCATTATCTTATGGTTAGATAGTGATGCATCAAGGACGGTGGAAGGCATGTCCGTGTGAACTCAGGGGATGCCTGTTTTCTGCTGCTTCTCCAGTGCATCATGGCCCTGCCTTCCAGCACACTGTGTTTTCTCTGAACACTGTGGCTAATGGCCTTTCGTTTTGAGCAGCCATGCAGCAGCGCCACCAGGCAATTCCACCCCATCAAATGATCTCCAGCCCTCTCTCCCAGCGGGATCGCCGGTACTGGGGAACCCCACCCTTCACAAATGGGGCAGCGTTCTCACTTTGCTTTTTAAAGGCTACTGTGGTTTTAATGCATATGTAATTGCAACTTTCAAGGGAAACAAAACATAAGATCACTGTGACACTACCCGGGGATATGCATGATGGAGCACCCCTGCCTGATACGTTCCGTCATCCGATTTCTCTGCCTCTTAATGTGATTTACAAACTGCCATTCATTACATGCATGTGTATAACAGAAGACAGCCCAGTTCTCAGACGATAAGGGAGAGCTCGGTTATGTGGAATGGCTATAATAGATGAAAGCAGCCATTCCCCAAAGCCCTGGGACCCATAACATGCCTCACTGGCTAGCTGAGCCTTAGTCCCGCTTGGGCACAATACATGGAGCCGGCTGGCCGGCCTGGCAGAAGCTCACCTTCTCGTAGTAGATCACCTCATACTCCAGCACAGCCCCGCTGGCTCTGTCGGGGCCCTGCCAGGCCAGGGTCACGCTGCCCTTCCTCTTCCTCTCCTTCAGCATCACACTCACTGGGGCAGAGATGGCAAGACACAGCCTGAACATTGCCAATGTCTGCTTTTACTTAGATTTCCCTTGAAACTTTTGAACATTGCTTATTTTTAGTATGACATGCAATTATCGTGTCTAAATGCAATGCTTAGCTGTACGTGAATTTTATGCTGCGTACACATGTAAAACTGACGCCGTATGCATTTTCTGAGCTCTCTATGTATGGGCGCACACATGTTTTAAGGGTTGGCGAATGAATTAACAAGTTATCGCCCCAATAATGCATTGAACTGAAACTAAGAGAGGGAGGAAAAGAAACAGGAGTGGGGAGAGAGAGCGAAACAGAGAGAATGGCAGAGATACAGGAAGAGAGAGAAAGGTAGAGGAAGAGAGAGAAAGGCAGAGGTAGAAGATGAGAGAAAGGCAAAGATAGAGAAAGAGAAAGGAAGGTAGAAGAGCAGAGAGAGGTTAAGGAGGGAGGGGCAGGGGGAAAGGAGAGGGAAGGAGTCATGGAAAGGAAGATGGAAAGAAAGGAAGGGAGGTAAGGAAGGAGGTGACAGAGGTAGTTAAAGAGCTGAAGCCCAGCAGGGGAGATCTGGCGCTCTCATCTGACTGGAGGTATAACTGGAGGCACTTTAGTCCATGTGAAACGCTGGTCTGACACCTCCCCAAGTGACCCCCCCCCCCCCCGTCCGCCTGACCAAGAGGCGCTCCATCTGCCCCCAGGTTAACCCTACAAAGCGGTGTGGCCAATGTCCCGACTTCCCCAGACCAGAGATGCGGACAGGCGCATGGCTGACATCTCCTGCGACCCCCCCCCCCCTTTGCTCTCAACAAGCGCCTCTATCCACTTCCAACATCAGGTAATTACCTCCCCCCCACCCACACACTCAGGGAAGTGCACCCTAGGTCCTGAGTCGAGGCCTCATGCATATTTAAATGCCCTGCCCCCAGGCGTCAGTCCGGGGGACGGGGGCTGCCTTCTTGTCATTTCCAAATTACCCACGATGCCCTAGTGAGCCAAACTTTATCGCCGGCTGTGTTTTTTTTTTTTTGGCCATGTTGGGCTTTTTTTTGTTTTTTTGCCCACTGAGAGAGCCTCTTCTCGACGAGAGCTTACAAAAGCACTTCAGAGAGCTTAAAACTCCACAAAGTTCATCTTCTCAGCCTCTTTGCTGAACGGCATTTTTTAAAGAGGAAAAAAAAAAACAAATCATTTCAGCGCTCTCCAGGTTTCAGGCTGACGTGCGGGCAACTTTAAAATATGCCCAGGCCATTATTGTGAGGCCTGTGCGTTACCCACCTGTCTGGCTGGTCGTGATGTTCACAGACACCTGCTGCCGGGGGGTGGGGCTCAGGTGAGACACGCCATTGAGGGCCTCGACGCTGAAGGTGTAGTTGGTGTGGGCTTGCAGCTCCGTGACCAGGACCTTGCCCATGGACAGGCCGAACTGGCGGGGGGTGAAGTGTGGGCCGCCCCCCCCGCCGGGACCACAGGGCCCGCAGCTTCGGCCGGCCCCCGGACAGCGAGCGCAGTGCACGTTGTAGGTGACGTCCCCCCGGCCCCCATTGTCAAGGGGCGGGCTCCACTCAAAGGTCACCGACGTCTCGTTGATGGTCGAGATGGGATTATCTGGGGCAGAAGGGGGTCCTCGAAACAGACAGTAGGGATGGCGTGAGGATGAACACAGCAGGAGGGATGAACCCATCAGTTAATGTGCAAACTTCCCTACGCAACGACTTATTGCCATTAATCTACTGGAATAAATTTGAGGAATCCTGAGCCGCTGCAAGGTCCTTCACAAGGGAGGACGGCGGGTGAAAATGGGCCCCGACTCCTCGCCTGCACTGTCAAAGTGACGTTATGGTAATTCCGTGTCAGACACACTCCCGCTGGTAGATGGTTTCGGCCCACCCCCCAGGACAGCGAAACTCTACACCTCGCTACCCCCACAGCGTGGGGCACGGGGTGGCGAGCTGCCAACTGCAGCCTCCCGTTTAACGCGCGGTCGGCTGTGAGCTGGTCGCACCCCACGCTGTCACTGGCTTCCTGTGCCGCTGCCTCCCCCCCAAGGCCGCACTCGGGGCGCCGATGGCGGAGCTGCACTGCCTGTTTGCGTTCGTTTCTATTCGCGCGGCACGCCTGGTTACCGATTGCGCCGCATACTCATTTGGGCCGGAGTCACACCAAACCTTTTGTTCAGAATGACTCATACCATTTATTTGCTTATTGTTCCTTTTTTTCCAGTGTGCCCAATTAAAACTTCACCTGTTTATGCCTCAGGACAGCTACCACTCGTGTGTGTGCCCAGGCAGTGGTTACCGTGATACCTGGCCTGAAACACGTTTTAATGTTTTCACGCATGTGGCAGAGTGCAGGCGTGCGAGATAAACACCGCGTTTCCGTGTGTGTGCGTGCAGCTGGATGTGTTACCACGTGTGAAGTGCCACAGAAGAGACCCGGCCATGTGTGCACAGGTTCATGATTGCGAGCTGTCTAATTAGATTGGCACATAATGGCCTTGTTCGATGGGTCCCTTATCTAAACAAACCCGTAGATGTTCCCCACCATGATAATTGGGGAAATCATTAAATTAGGACACTTCTGCTTTAAAAAAAAAATAAAATGGCTTGCGCTGAATGTATTGAGCCTGAATTTAGTCTCCTCCTTTGTCCTTCTAAAGCTGTTCGCCTTCCTCCACACTCTGTGTTTCTATTTTTCCAAACGCTGACAAGGTAGTAAAGGGATATACTTTTTCTGTTTGTGTGACGATAGGGGGTACAGAGGAGGGTCGAGTCTCATTCCAATCCGGTAGGGGTCTGTTCGCATGATCCCGAGGACAGTCGCATTGCCGGTACAGAGCCTGCGGTGATAAAGCATCACACTGTCTCTCCCTCCCTCTCCCATCCTGTCCATCTCCGAGGCAGCAAACCTAAGGTCATGTCTCTCATGTCATGTAATCTCCCCTCACGCGCCTGCTGACAGCTACCAGCTGAGTGATGTGCGGCAGGCCGGATAGAGGCCTGCATGTGTACATGAGGGAGGGTGGTTCGGGTGGGCTTACTGGTGCAGGCCATGGAGCGGGAATCCGCCTCGGCCCGGTAGTAGCCCTTCTCGCAGATGCACTCGGAGGCCTGTTCCTGGGGAGAGTGGCTGTGGCCGGGGCATTTGGTGCAGTAGGCATCCATGGCTGACGCCTTGTAGGTACCTGGCCTGCAAGCTGGTGGGAGGGAATGAAGCGGGGAGAGACAGACCTTACAGCCAGGCCATGTGCACGCATGTATGTGCAATCATACACACGCAAACACACTCCTATACACCATACACACCCACCCCCACTCAAGTTTCAGCGATACCAGTACTTCAAATCCTGCAAACCCTCACTGCCAGTTCCCCAAAGATGTTAGAGAAGTACATGTGACATTTTTTTCGTAGGCTACAGAATAGATTTTGGCTGTGATGATTTGCACTGCAGATGAAAAGCTAAAACAGTTCATTCAAATACACTGCAAATTATGAAGTAAATCAGTCCACTGATGTACACTGCAAATTAAAAGATAATACCTCACATCCTTTGGAAGTCCTGGGTAACAAACAGCCTTTTCATTTGTATACCCTGTACCTGTTTAAACAGCAGCCTGCTAGACTCTTTGGTTGTTTCAGTGATTCTAGAGCTACTCCACCTAAAAGCTCCCCCACCCCCGACTGCAATGATAATGGCTGCACACCTG
Organism: Paramormyrops kingsleyae; assembly: GCF_048594095.1. NCBI lineage: Eukaryota > Metazoa > Chordata > Actinopteri > Osteoglossiformes > Mormyridae > Paramormyrops > Paramormyrops kingsleyae. Next base: position 6,367,903 of record NC_132817.1, on the reverse strand, counting down.
CCAGATGACTGCGGAGTTATGTATACTAGGCAAATCGGCCCAGTGGCACAGATTAAATGGAGACACCATGACTACAAAGCTGTAAGGATCAGGTGCCCCGGTCAGTTTTTTTAAAGAGAAAACCCAGGGAAAGTTTACTTATTTTCTACTGGATTTGTACATCTGATAGGCCACAGCTAACCAGTGCGCATTTGGCGGAAAGCACTGCATCCACTACCCAGCCAGGCCTGCTTCTGCCTCACTGGGTGCCTGTCCACTTTCCCTGAAGTCTGGCCCAGTTTCTCACACTGCCTGTGGGACTGGCTCGCTCTCCGGGGAGGTCCTCCTTGCTGGATCGCTCGTCTGCACCATAGCTCTGCCTGTCCACCTGTCCAGCACAGTACGTTTGCATGTGCACGCATGTGGCTGTTTAGTATGGAACTGGGCTGCGTTGGGGGCAGCAGTGAATTTTTTTAGCATAAGAGGAGAATACGAGAGGCGTCCTATTGTTTGTAGAACTTTCTGGAACACCTGGAAACCACATCAGAAGCCTGACAGATTGCAATTAATCAAAAGGCATTTATGTGCTCGCAAGTCACATATGCAGATGACATAAAAGCATATTTGATGAACGAGAGGATAGTTCCCTTTAATTAAAGGAAGTAGTTGTTTACAGCTTCCCAGAGTGGCATTGCGTACAGGGGCATAAATCCAGCCTGGTAAAGTCATACAGATCCATGCCAAGTGCTGTGAAACAGGGCCAGGCGGACCCCAGGGGGCGGAGCCAATCAAGTGGGCGGAAACTCAATCCAGCTGATGGATCAGCGGCACGTGGGCATTGTTCTTTTATTAAAATTAAAAACAGTGGGGCAGAGCAAACCATCAAAGCCGATTTGAGTAGAAGTGTCAAGCCGGAACAGAAAGCTGACGATAATTAAAAGATCGAGAAAAGCATTCCTCCATCTCCCGAGAATTTTCCCCGTTAATTAAAGAGAATTGGAAAGAATACATGCAAATCCCGGGGACTTTGAGTCGCTGCAGAATTCTTTTGTGGGAAAGGATGGCGGGCTAAAAATCAACATGGCCACACAGGGTATGAAGGAGTACGGCGCACTGACAGCAGCGGTCCTTAGCGTGAATGTCAGACGGCACTTATCCGGTTGGACGGGCCACCGAGTCTGCAATAGGCCTCATGGCAAGTGAAGTCATTCTAATGGGCGGGGGGGAATAAGGAAAAATGCCTCAGTTATCTTAAGGAGGTCTGTCCTATTAAATATTAACATGCCACTGGCTGTTCTCTTTGTTTCTAGCGATCAATTTGCTTGAAATATACTCTGTGAAACCGGCAAGAGTGGGACTAGGGTGGTGGATGGCGGAGAAGTCCAACGAAAACCTGGAGAACCGTGAACTTTTGTTTACTAATTGGTGTCATTCGTTTTGCTGCAAGGAGGGTTGCCGTTCAGCTCCGTCATGCTATCTGCAAGGTGAAACTTGCTTTCATGGTGTATCGTCTTTCTTTATATCTTTCAACGTGTCTTTTTGAGTACCAGTATCGAGGTTAACGCTCGTGTGTGCGAGTTTGTAGTTAAAAGCTGTTTTCATGGGTTTTTGTATGTGATACCGCGTAGTTGAACCCATGCAAGTGGAAGAGAGAATATTTGGTGCAGATATCATAGTTAACGGTGTGTGTAATCAATTATGAAATGAATTATTCAGCACCCCAACACTCGCCGGGGTTCTGCACTCAAAATGAAGGCAAAGGCTGCCGTTCGCTTCCCGCAGTTTACAGAAGGTCACTTTGATCCCTGGTGTCTTGGGACCGCCATACCGGCCTAAGTGCCCTCACTGACAGACAGTCGTCTCACAAGTGCCGTAAGAAGCGGCTCCGGGGGGGGCGTAATGGCGCCTTAAGCCCAGTAACAAAACTTCCCATTGACTCTGTGGTTCATTTGTCTGTACAAAGTCCACCACAAGCGTTTATGGTCAAACATGGATTTCACTAATTAAGCAATATTTCAAAAGCAGACCCAGTGCATTGTATCAAGCATTCATTATTGTCCTCATTTTTGTTGTTTTATAGGTACAGCTTTGAGAACAATACAAAATGACATTGGTGCATTGTTAATTCATACGGGATCAACTGCAGTGTATTAAGGTGTGACTGAATTCCTGTACTTGGGATTTAATATTTAATATCGGCAATGTTCTTTCAGGATGTCTTTTGTCTTTTAAAAGCAAAGTAACATCATCAAGAAAATTCCCATAATGCATAATGGAATTCCTATAAAAAGAAATACAAGCATGTTCTCGTGTACAAATACATCAATGCCTATATTTTTATTGAGAACCCAGTGAAAATGGGATTCGCTAAGAATTACAATTTATTTCTGGCAATTTTTTTCTTTCATAGCTTATCTGACACCTTTATTTTTTCAAATGTATATTTTTTAAAGTCCCTTTTCCCTCTACGCTGCTGCAGGAGTGAGGTAACCCTGTGCAGACCTTCTAACCAGCCATTACCGGCCATTAATGAAGCATTTTTTGGGGGTGGGGGGATGGGGATGGGATTGCATGGGGGGACAGTGGGGGAAAGGGGCGGCTGTGTGGACACTATCTGCACCTGCAGATGCCCGAGCTCTGAGGGAGTCACAGGAGAGCTTTACCGAGTGTTGAAATAGAAACTCGTCAGTCTTCAGCAGAGCAAGCACAAGGGGCTTTGTGTGTGTGTGTGGGGGGGGCTTCTCTGCAGGCGTGAAACTGAGCAGAAATAAAGCCGTGGTTGCCATCTTGATATCTCCTCCACCGGAAAGGTGGTGGCAGCCGGGCAGTGGAGCCCCCGAAAATGGCACACTTCCGCCTATCCGTGATTCACACCCCGGCGGATTTCAGGGAGAGCCGCCATACCGCACCGCCTGCCACACAGGCCCAGCCACCCCCCTCCACCGCAAGACTCCGACCCTCCTGCCTGGCCTTTGATAAGCACTACGTCGTGATATCAGGTACAGACGTGAGTCTGACAAGCAGATTAGCCAACTATACGCTTCCCGGGTCATGTAATATCACAGAGAAAAACTCCTTGGCTGCCAGGAAGACTCTCTCTCCTTCTCTGTCATATTAGTCCCGAGCTGGAGGCCGATGAGGGTGGTCATCAGACAAAGAAGACTGCCTCCCCATAACCAAACAGGCTGCATTTGATTTTACAAAATACAGACGACTAGGGATTATGCAGTGAAACATTACTGTGGTAATGCACAACATAAATTGCAGGGGCAGGGGGAGCGTGTCCTGTCCATGCCTGTTTTGTATGCAAAGTGTTACGTTTCCAAACGTATAAAAAAAATAAAAAATCTGAGGTCTCTGAAGGGAGGCTAACATAATGGTGACCATGGCAACATAATTCTGAAATAGAACCCCTTTTGTGGGTGAGAATTCCGTCCTGAATGGCACATTTCCATGGGATTGCCAGGCCCTTGTTCTGCCTATATAGCTAGGAAATGGACCTATTGAGCAGAGGCCGGAGCTGGCTGAATGTATGGGTCTTGCATTATTGTGAGGAGTCCATAGGGGACAGACATAGAATATGCTTTCAGCGGGCCTCGGTGCTGTGGAAGCGCACTGTGCGACATAAGACGTGTGTCCAATTTATCGTTATTTAATAAGATTCAGGAGTCCCAGAGCTGTTAGCCAAAGCATGGTAAACATCTTTTATGTAGAAGCATATAAACACCTTAGTGAAACATCACCCATCATCCCAGCTCTCAAACCAGCATCTCCCCCAGGAACAGCACACCAACCCCACTCCAGAGCCCAATGCAATTTCCAGCTCCAGCAGAGGATGCAAAGCAAGCTTTTCTAGAAAAAAAAATGGGAAAAAGACATGGCTTTTGAGGGGATTTGTTGACTGGTGCAGTGTGTGGTGACACACTGATAGGAGTGGCTTGCCACAGTCACCTATTTCCACGCTTTCCCGCTGTGTGCTGGTGAGGCACAGCTGGGCTCACTCCTCTGGGCACATCTCCCTGCGCCCCCCCCCCCATACAATAAGTTGCCTCCTCACCCAAAAAACGGTTCCCCTGATGTGTGAGTAAACACACTTGATGAAGGAATCCTCAGTCCTGGCATCAAAAGAAGGACTAATAGTAGTTTTGTGTAAGATCAGCTGCCAAGACAAACTTATTAGCCTCTCCCGTGGAACGCCGAATCCACGTGGACGACCTTTCCGGTACCACAATAAAACCACTGATTCACTTTTTGAAGGCAGCTGTCCAATGAGCTGGTCCTGAAACATTCTAGCGCCTTACTATAAAAGGCGATCCATCAGATCGCTGGGCCACGGCAGGTATAATAAGACGTCTACTGTGACACCAGGAATCGGGTGGGTGGAGTCTCAGGTAGAGGCTCGAAAAGGATTTAATTCAGTTTAGGGTTTTACGGCTGTCACAGTTACTAAGGATTGTTTCTAGCTAAGCTAAATGCCAAATGCTATGAATAAAGGTCAGATCAGTCCACTTCCTTGCGTATTCTGCCTGCAGGTGCAGTTCTGGTTTGGGTTCCATCTCTGGGCTGTGGAGGACATGCGGGGGGGTGGCTTCTTTGCTAAGGGTTTTTCTCTGTGTGATCCTGGAAAGCCTGTTTCCCCCATGCCCATTGACCTTTCTGCGGCCGAAGGCAGCTGCCCACCCCTGCCAGCCTGGCTGTCCCACGACTGGGAGTCTGTCTACCTCTCTGAGAGCTGAGTGCCCATTTCCTAGCCAGGGGAAGCCATCCCAGCTAACACTAACCTGCTGCTACCTCCAGTTCAAGACAGACCATTAAATAGAAGTCTCCATTAATGATAAACTATTATGACTGAATGCAGGATGACGACAGAGCGTATGTTCAGCTCAGTGTTGCCCTCACACGCTGCCTCCTGCACCAGAGCAGCTAGCTAATGGGCCAAGATGGCCTTCAGTCTACTCGTCCAACCAGAACATAGAGGTCTGCCGCTTCTGTTCCGGGTCACTCCCCCTCCCCAGCCACATGTCAAGCTGTCCAATGTGAACCAGCTGCCATCAAACCTCAGAAGCCACCGTCAGACCACATACAAATAAACATTAAAGCAGAGACACCTTAGACGGACACACAGACACGCCCACAACATGTATGCTTATTTTCATTCACACGTAAATGCTTCAAAAGTACTCTCTGTCTTGGGAATCTTGCCCAGTTACTGGGGTTGGTGAAGGGGAATTATTGAGCTTCTTGCCTTTGGAAAGCATCCTGCCTTTTGCTGTCTTCCAAAGGACAGTGGTCTTTAGAAGATCGTCCCCCACCCATTACAGAAGCAAAAGCAATGACCCCAGCCTCCAAGGAACACAGAACCATGGTGGTAGGTTAGAGTACTGACACATCATCATCTTCACCGAATAGCACATCTGTATCCTCTGTCAGGAACGCGTCGTGTGCTGCAGTGGTGATCACATTGGAGGTCCAGAGGAAAGGTTTTTAAAATCCAGCTTAACTCAAATCCACACCCACAGACGACACAAGCACCTTACATTCACCTCACAGGCCTTGTGGCGGTTGTGTGTGGCACTCCTTTCATCACCTCCGTCAGTAGAGGTGTAACCATTCTCCAAGTCTATGGTTTGGTTCAGACATTTTTTTGGTTTTGTTGTTTTTTTTTTTTTGGTTGGATGAATAAGAAAATTCAGGGTTTTATTAATCACCAACAATTTGGAACAGTAAACAGAACAACACTAAAGAACATGTTAGATTACCTAACTTCACATAAAGTACTATAATCTGCTGGATCAAAATGTTCCCACAGCTCTGCCTTGAATCTCAGGGTTATTGTCCATCTTGAGCTAATGAAGCTAGCTTTTACCACAGGTGTGATCCTTCAATCATGATTGAACCAAAATAGTCACGTGACACACGCAGTTGAAAATCAATAAAATAGGTGTAACATAAAATTTTCAAAATACACAGCTTGCCCTAACTTTAAATGTAACAATAATTTTGTGATTTACATATATTATAGTGTGAAATTAAAAATTAGTTTTGTAACATTACTAACGTAACTGAGAGCTCAACAGACTGCACCTGCAGCAGGTTGGGGGGTTGGGGGGGGGGGGAGTAGATATCGTGTTTCTGTCTTCCAGAACTGTCTCTATGGCAGTTTCGATCTGTTTCAGAAGTGTTACACCGTTACACATCTGTCAGGCATTTGAATTTCCTCAAAGGGGGGTTTGCCCTCAGCTCAACATGACCCCACCACCACCACCACAGGGACTTCAACATACAAGACTCAAGCACATTGTTTCACAATATATCTAATTGTGTAAATAGACAAATATTGGATTCTGAAAGCGATGGTTATACATGACAAATTTTTATGACTATTTTACAAGCACAAGGTTAAGACTAGTCCTATACAAGCTCATAAGCCAGCTAACCAGAGAAATAGGCAAAGTAGCTCTAACTTTCGCTTGCAGGGCGTTACGACTGACAGCACAGTTAAACCATGACAAAATCTTCATTACTAAACTCAGTAAGCCGGCATGACCACGGCTGGACGACCAATCTGGGACAATTTAACCAAGCAATGAAAAGCAATCTGAAGTGATTTTTTATATATATACCAGACGTCAAACCCCTTCAGGGTAAATCTAGCAGAACGACACGTGCTTGTTATTCCACGTTGACCTTCGGGTACTACAGAAATGAGTGTGAAATAAAATAAATATTAGCACGGCGGATCTGTTGAAGGTCAGAGCCAGCGGCTGACAGGCAGAGGGACGGGGGCTGTCTAGCCAGCGATGTCCTCTGCGGTCGCCGCCCATTGAGGAAGAGCTGCCATCCATGTCCCCAGGCTCATGTGAGCTCTGTGTGTGCTTGCTTTTCTATCTATAGCTAGAAAAGCTGGAAAAGCAGACATTGTAGGGACGTCCCCGTAAACCAAATACTTCAGGGGCTTAAAAAAGAAACAAAACAGTTGGTGTTTAACTGTGGTTACCAAATGTAATGCTTTTTTGAGTTTAAATGATTTAGTGTGAATAATTGCGTTAAACTGTTCAATGTGAAGTCCCCACAATGTCAGCACGTGTGTAAATGCCTGCATCTTTTCACGGGTCTTGGCTAAATATGTGGGTGTCCATGTGTATATGTATCTCCGCACGGACATTCATATGTAGGGAATGGAGTGAGGTGTCTGCTATAGAGTGATTTTGGTTACAAAGATGATGACACTGACATTTCATACATTGCAAGAGGTGCTACAGTCTGCTATAAACATGGAAGCCAGGTGCCTTTCTGTGGGACAGCGAGGATTTGAGGGCTTAGACCGATGTCCTGAAGTGGAATGATGCTTCTTGTTTTTATTCACGCGGTGATGGGGCAGGAGACTTAAGGGGTGCTGTGTGGAATATGGGGGCTCCTTCAGCTGGCATACTGGGGCTCTCTCTGCGGAGTAGGGGGGCACACTCAGTTACAGGTGGCGGACCATGACAGCCTCACTCTGTGGGTTTCATCCAGATGGGGGGGAGGGTGGGTTTGATAATGCTGACTGCCTCCCAGGATGGGAGACAAACCAGACTGTAAAATATTTAAAAGCACTTTCAGTGCCTCATGTTTGACCGTCAGGTAAGGGAACCGTTTGCTGTGGGTCCACTCCACTTAGCATGGAGGATGGTTATATAAAAGGAGTGTAGCATTCTCGTAAATATCACTGCTTTTTCAACACTTGATGCCACTGCATGACAGAGGCCCCCGATGTAGACAGATTTGTGTGTAGATTAAATTATACCCACAAACAATGTCCCAGCTAAGTGCTAAATGCCTGGTCACCGGAGGCAGATCACTAGTCGTTGAAGAATGTTGCTGATGTTTAACTGTGTAAAGTTACACTCATGTAATTGCTTGTCCCTTACAGCAAGGCAACAGAGCCTCAGCTATTGACTTCATAATACAACAGAGCTTCAGTCAGGGGAGTTGGTGAAGGGCTCTGTCATGGTGACTGCACACAGTGGACATGACTGGGAGAGACAGTGAGGCTACTGCGCTCACATGACCCCCCCCCCCCCCCCACGCCCATTTGCTGACATCATCTGCCACAGGATTCCCCACTAGGTCTGTTAATTTATTAGTTTATTATGAACTCATCTCCCCATTCTTAAATCACATCACGTCTCTGTGACATCTCAAAAAAAAGGAAAGTGCAGCGGAGACAGAACATTAATGTAAAATGTTCAAATACATTTTTGGAGGATGCAAAAATAAGTGAGTAACAAATGGTAGAACGCCACATGGTGTCTGAGCAGATATTCAAATGCCAAAATAAATATGGAGTATTGCAACCATAGTCTCATAGCACCAGTGGATTTTATTGGTGCAGGAGGCCACTCTTGTCTTAAATTCAATCTGTTAACTCAATAGAATAGAATTCACATATCTTAGGGAAATTCATTTTTGGTTCCAATCTACTCTTGGAATCTGGTTTTGTTGAATTAGATTCACTTGTGTCCTCAAACAGGCTGTATTCTTTTCATCTGCTTGTTAAAGGACTGCTCACTTAAGTGATAACCTTTGAGAGCTGGAGCTCTTGACAATGCTACCTGCTCGGACCATTTCCCTAATTCCAAATCCATTGTCTGCAGTCATTCCGCAGGGATGAAAGCGGAAAAGGTACAGCCGGCTTATTCCGATTTTCACTCATTTGCGGTGAGGATTGAAACACACCTCGCTATTCAGTCCCAGCATTAATGAGGAGCGATTGTCTTCTTCTGAAGGGAGATGATTGGGGTAGATAACTGATCTACGTCAAAGAAACTTTGAAAGCACAGACCAGGAGCTTTCATGCAGAGCTCCTCAGCTCCAGGGATGGGTTTGGGGTCTGCATGGACACCTACACCAAAGCCCCTTTCAGACATACACTGCTACCCTGAACTTTTCTAGACATTACCAGGATGACAAAAGTCCAAGACAGCTGTATTGGACATTAAACGGACTTTATCCTGCTAGCTCTCTAGTACAAAGACCAGGTAATTTCCGACTGAGCCCCACATGTGAATGGAGCCGGAAACTCACTGCGACCGAGCGAGCATGTTGATGAAATATGCAAACATCTGCAGGTGAAGAAGAAGGGTCATTTACACCCCAACGAATACGGCTGACTGGAGAGATGACGACATTCGGGAACTTCTCTCAGTAAGGGCCGACACCAAAATCGTCCGACAGATTCACAGAATGGCAAGAGAGTTGCGTATCAAATTACAAACTGGCTACTTGACCGTAAACAAAACGCTGCGATTTCCGCAGCGTACTTTTTGCGTCATGTCCTGCCTCCTGCAAGCACGACCCCAGCGCCACCCTCATCTAAACCAACTGGAGTCTTTCTAGAATGTGTGAATGCATCTGACGCGATCAGTCTCCAGTTGTGTGCCAACCATGTTTAAGAGCAACTCCAGAGAATGTCCGGACCTGATTCTCCAGATAATGTCTGGAGTTCATGCTTTAAAATGAGTCAGTAAACAGACCAAACATTAATCATCCTCAGTCTCTACCGTAAGAACGTTACTCCATCTTAATCGTATGCAAGAATCCTTCCAGACAGTAGTGTGCGATGTATGCAGGGAGGGTGGATGTCCTATCCTGGTGCCCATTTGAGGCTTGTAGCATATGCAATTAGCAGCTTCTGTTTGTCCTCCAGGAGACTGGTGCAGGGAGTTTGGCAAGGCACAACAGACAGACAGCCCCATCTCTATTCTGTCTGTCTTTATCTCTCCCCCTCTCACATTTTCTGTCTCCATCTGTCTACACCCCTGACCCCCAGCATGTGGCCGTGAGTTACCACGACTAGCCATTTCCCCAAGCATGACGGAGGAGAAGCCCAGTTTCTTGCTAATCCTAGATTCCCATTCTAACCCTTCCCGCCCTCTGCACCATGCCTGTCAACCTGACACTGTCTGCCCCTGTGTGTTGGCTCCCTCTCCAATGCAAACTCAAGAAGGTAAGTAGGAGGAAGAGGACCAAACAACTGCACTACGATCCAAAACACATTCACAAAGAAATTTAATTAATTTTGAGCTTAACGGTACATTGCATTTTGTTTATATGGCACGTGTGCATGACTAATGGTAATATAATTTTCCTTCCTTGACAACTCAAAGACAATCATACCCTCCAGTCCCAGCTGCACAGCTGGAGTTTACACTTCAGGGCTGGCAGATGGCCGGCTGGCTTCCACTGACATCTCACTGGGTCAGCTTAACCGCTATTTGCTGTGGGAGTGCGGCTGGTAGATGACGGTGTGGGAAGATCCCAAGGACTAGATGCCTCCCATCTTTGCCCGCGGCTGCTTTCAGAGGGGTGAGGAAGGCACACAGCCGGTCCTGTGACTTCACCACCTAGGCCTTTCTTCCCTCCTGTGGCTCAGTAGCTGAATTATTGAGCGCTCAACTGCAAATTAAGGTGTGGGGGGGTGATGCTGAGGCAGCCTACAGGAGGCTGCGGACACATGCACGCCTCTCTCCCTCTCTTTCCTTGTCACACACTGACACGGGCAGCTCCCAGACTCTGTTTGAACTCACTCAGGGTGCACAGAAGCTTCTACAACATACCAAGATTGTGAAAATTGTAATAACGTGGCTACATTTGCCTCTAGCACAGTATCTTCGGTCATGGCTACATTTAGCAGGTTAGCAAGTAACCCCTACAGAACCAAAGTGCAGATGAGGAAAAAGGGTTCCGCGGATCTAAAATGGGAGACTGCGGTGCGTGGATATCTTGGGGGCCGAGCCGAAGTCAGCTGATGACCCCACTCATTCAATAAATCTGTCCCGATCTGCTTTTTTCTCAGCTATAGTAAACATGCATCCAGTTGCCTTCTTGCGTATTTTCCCTGGGCTGACACCAAATCGGCTGTCTTGTTTTTGTTCTTTCCTGCTGCTTCTGTCACACGCACACACTCCCGTCCCCAAACAAGGCGCCCATTTCCTCCTCCCGTTTGCCTGTCACATGCTTCTGTTCACTGGCCCATCCCATACCGAGTATTACAGCAGACAAGAGCCACAGCCGCTTCTGCTTATGGATGTACATTCAGGATCAGTGTCGATAAACCCCGTAAGCTCCATCAGCCTGGGATTCAGAAGGGAATCTCGGACAACTAATATATCTCAGGAGTAGCCGAGGATGAAGGTGTCTTCAATCAATCGATCAGCTTTAGGTACCTCATCACCTCACTACAACGGTGATGGCAAAGAATACTCTTTGTACCTTAATAAGACAATAGGTACAGCAAAATAAAAGAGTGAAAAAAAGGAAGTGAAAGAAACTTAAACCCACAGTTCACATTGACTGAAAACCACTGCATTGCAGGTCTTCAGAAGGCCCTGGGGATTGTGGGTAATCTGCAGCATCGCACAAACTTTCACAAATCCTTTAACTCCGGTTGTGGTGCGGCAGCCAGTTTTCTGAACACACTCGCACAATCATGAAATCAAAGGGTGTTTCCCGCAAAATCTGTTGCGACACCCCTCTGAGGATCCTGAGGTCAAGGAAGGTCACAGACTGAGAAAAGAGGATACTTCTGCCCTCTTCTGTCCAAACAGGTCAGAGCAGGACCTGGCCCATCCCAAGCTGGACCTGGCACAGCACAGTTCTCCACATATCTAATCTGACCAGCCAGGCAGCAACAAGATTAATGGGCCAATTATGGACTGTCCTCCAGCCGGTTAAAAGTACAGCGACAAAATAATCACAAGCCCGACAAAAAGTCAGGCATGGGTAGCTCTGCTTCCCCTCCCCAAAAGTGACCTGATTAGGATGACTAGAACAGATGTTACGCTTTATGAATGGCCAACACAATAAACTGAGAACATTCTTCTCTAACAAGTCCAGTGTGATGCCTGTCAGCTGACGAGGGTTTGGACGGGAAAGACAATCTGAGGCTAATTAAGTGAAGAAGCAAGAAGACAATGCGGTAAGTTGGAGCCTTAACAAAAATGAAATTCACCATAAAAAATGTGAATGTGAAAGGATACAGTGAAACATTTGGACAAGATAATGCTGAGGTAAATGCGTTTAATGTATCTCACGCTCATCGACCCTAAATGTAGACATAATCCTTCAGATATCACTTTTTAAACGCTTATAATTTTCAACACACTCTATCCCTTTTTACATCAGAGACAACATTAAGAGCACATTTAAAGAGCATGATTTTGAAAATGTGATTTTCATCTATCTATCTATGCACACACACACACACACTTATAGACACGTGTCTATTTATCTATTTGTCTGATCAAGCTGAGGATCTGTTTCACCAAAAGATGAGCTATGAGAACACCGGTTCTGGTCTGCAGGGTGCCCGCCGCCCCCCCACCACCACATGATGACACTTCTGCAATTTCTTAAAGGAAAAAATCAAGGGGGTTTTAATCGTTAGGCAAGAGTTCAAGGAAGTCCTTGTCCTTAAAATGCAGCGCGGATTTAAGGTAACCAGGTGTGCACGTCTGAATCCGGAGCCACTGCTGCTGAAAACGACCGTACACACACACGAGAACACACATCACCACTCAAGGGCTGTTTTCTTTAAAGAGTGTGTAGAGCCGCCAAAGAGAAGCCTTTGAAATGTATTAAAAGAGCCTTGATTTCCCAACAGAGCCTCAAAAGGACCCAAAGAAAAAGGGAAATGTCTTTACCAGCCTTGATGATAACCTTTTTTCCAGTGCAAGCGAATGTTAGTGCTAACGTGTCATTACTTCGTAGTTACTTCAACAAGACAGAAAGTGTCGTTTAATAAAAATTCAGCAAGGAGATTTACCCTTTCAATATTCTCAAATTTCCATTCTTTTCAAGCACCATCAGACCAAACTTCAAGCCTCGACCGCCCGGCGTCATTCGCACACTGAAAGCCCCGCATTGGCAGCTGCGTGAGGTGATATATTAACAGCAGGCATAGAATGGTGTCCAAGCAAAAGAATGCAGCAGCACCACATGTGGCAAGTATCGTGTATTACAAGGTGGGAGCACCATGCAAGCCATGCGGCAACTATGATAAAATCTCACCAGACTGTTTATTTGTCAGAGATACGTTACTTTTGCTGCAACCAATTTCAAAAACTCGTACCACTGATAGTTTTTGGGTCTTTATTATCTGTCCGGTAAAACCATATGCCTCGTGTCCAGTGACCCACAGCGAACACCCAAAACCTAAACGAAAGCGGAAAGCACTGAGATCTGTGTTCGCGTTTCACACTTTAAGCATTTCATTTTTCCCCTGGATCTCGCTGTCTTTCTGAGAAGCAGAAATGCAGTCCTGACGAGACTTTGGATTTGTTTGATGGAATTGCTCTGTGGAATCAGTCATGAAACAGGCCTTTTGAGCAGCCACATCGATAACCTACCACCATAACCCCCCCCCCCCCCCCATGATATTACTTATACATTCCACAAGGAATGTGCTGTTTGCTGAAATCATATGAGTGACATAGAATAATTGACAGCTGTCAGAATAGACAGCATGTTATCCACTACATATACCATAAGGGAAAAAAATTAACCTCAGTATTGTCTAGCATCATCTAGTCTGACTCATTTAAAAATCACTCTAAAAAGTGGCATCGTACATATTTATAGTCCTTTGAGTAACTAGGTTGTGGTGTTTTCAAACATGACTTATTGGCATGGAAGCCCACTGTCCTGGGCTGATGTCATCTACACAGCAGATTAAATCATATGAAATGATTTCTGAAAGTCAGATAAAACAATAAAGCAAAAGTATTATTAGCGCAAGCCTGTCAGAACCTGAAGGTCTATGGACCTGGTCTTTTGAGGTGCGACCATTCAAGTGCGTTTTAACAGCCTAAACATTGAAAAGTAAAAACTGCAGGATCAGACCCTCGAGTGATGGATTTTGAGTGTAGATCTTCTATAGGAAATGAGCTGCATGGTTACACTGTAGCATAGGGGACCCAGTCCAATCCGTCCCAGGGAACCTCAGGGGTGGAAGGTTCCATTACACTGGCTTTGCTTGAGAAGAGGAGGGGGGATGATATTGGCTGAAGCCCGAGTAATTTGTTCAGCTCAGCAGCCAGAGTCATTAGATGTGTCTCCCAGGCCTGGACTGAACCACACGAAGCTGGAAGAAAGTTACAATCATCCCTGTGTGTTTTTATCTCCCCTGTCACAGAATCATCCAAAGAGAGAGAGCAGAAGGAGAGAAAAAAAGTGGGGAGAGGAGTGATGGAGACAGAAAGAGAGAGAGTGAGGTGACGGGTGTCCCAGCTCCACTGGACTCCATGCTGGAGTGGTAATGGTTTCTTGCGAACATGACCCACATGGACATAAGGCTGTGGCTCTCCTGAGGTGGTCGGACGTGAGCAGTAGGTTGCCTCACAAACAGTGCTGGATAATAATAGATTGGGGTGGGATGGGAGAATGTTACAAGAAACAGAGAAGAGGCAAAGGGGCTGTGTAATGACTGCTCAGCTCCATTTCATCATCATATAATTCCACTGTCATTACTAATGGGTCATTTCCTGCCCTTTTCAGGATTCCACTCCACTGCAGGAGAAGGAGAGATAGCAGCTAGTACTTCATTGTGTGGAACAAGTGAAAAGAACGGCAGATAACACCTTCTACAGGGATGGTGCCAGCCAGGGTCTAGCACCTCTTACTCAGCATAGCGATGAGAGGACATCTCGGGCTTCAGAATACTTCCTGAGAACCTCGACACCTGAGTGGTCGGGCCGACGCAGAGGCCATCAGCGGGCCAATTTGCAGAGGCGAGGAGTGTGTGGGCCACAGTAACGAGCATGGGGGCCCCCTTCTGGCTGCACTGCCATGGCGGCCAAGGGGGAACAGACGGCATATAGGACAAACAGTGTCTGGTGTTTAGAGGCAGCAGTGGAACATGGACACACACAGGTAAACAGATTCGTACCCAAATCATTTATCAGATAAAGCCACAAACTTACGCAAAGCATATCAATCCTAATTCCCTCCAGTGCCCTTGATGGGATCAGTGAGGGGGTTTTCTACACAACCAAGGGCTAGAGCAGCCCGCCCTGACAGGTGAGCCTGGGTTACAGGCTCCAAGGGAGGACATCCTGAGGTCACGTCCATCCCCATCTCCAAGCTGGAGTTTTAATGAGGAATAGCTGA
Organism: Paramormyrops kingsleyae; assembly: GCF_048594095.1. Lineage (NCBI taxonomy): Eukaryota > Metazoa > Chordata > Actinopteri > Osteoglossiformes > Mormyridae > Paramormyrops > Paramormyrops kingsleyae. Next base: position 6,352,777 of record NC_132817.1, on the reverse strand, counting down.
GTCTGGCAACAGTCTGTAAGCAAGGCACACTCTACGTGATCACGAAACCAATCTCATTTCAGCAGGACTTCCTCTCCTGCCCCCTCTGCTACGCCACCACCCTCCATCAAAGTCACTGACAGGAGGCAGCTTTTCTGCTCTTGACAGATCCTCTCTTTCTCAGCCGTGTTTCCTCTTAGTTTTGTCCTTTTCTCAGACGTATCGACTCTAAGTGTTCGTCCTGTAGAACGCCGGTGCCGTGTTTTCTTTTGTGGAAGTGCCTGAGCCCTAAGCTTGTGTTGTGTTACTTCTACAGTCCATTCCATGTGTCCCTGCCTGCTCCATCTCGCCAGACCTCAACCACAGCCGCACAGCAGAGGCGGCCTTGGAATCACGCCTGACAGCCAGTCACAGAACGCCAGCTCCAGTCCAGAATGAGCTTGACAAACGACATGCTCCTGTTTTTTTTCCAAGAAAACGAGATCTCATAGGGTTGTTTGGCCTACATGTCACCGTGGGAATGCTGAGCACTAAAGCTTAATGCTTCGCTAAGTTATGATTCAGACATTCACGTATACCTTATCGGCCCATTTAACAAACCCACACATGTTTGTCTGAAGAACACCATGAATTGAATTGCTCTGCTGAGTCACCATTTCAATGCCAAACCTACAAACAAGCACCACAGCAACCCTTCACAAATGGTGCCCAAAAGCATTCTGGATTTCCTTATTTACCTCCCTTTTTTGCATGTGGTTACAGAGCCGGACCCTTGAGACATGATTAATGTAGAACCACATGATTAATGTAGAACCACATCACTGGACTTGTGTAGGAGCCGCTCGGCCATGGTGTTGATGCTGTGCTGGTACCCTGACTTTCGCCGGAAAGCTGCAGCGAATTGGAAAATCAGAGACAATAATTATGAGCAGCAGAGGTGCCAGCTGGAGACTGGGCCATGCTAATGAGATCCATTAGCACCTATCGCATAAAAAGGAGAGATAAAATGCCTGTATTACGGCAATTGCTGTTTTCCAGTGGAAACTAGGCACCGAGCATCCCTCCTTTTCCCCTGACAACAAGGATGCTGGCCCTGTTTACCAAGAACTGCTTGATGGAGCTTAAAAGCTGAGGATTTATCTCCGCCATGGATCCACCTCTCCTTCAGGAGCCTCAAGAGTTCCATCGTAACCGTTCAGAAGGCTTGCAACATTCCACCAATAAAATGCTGGATGTGCTTGTTCAGTTTATCCTGGAAGCCAACTGCCGCAGTACAACATAGGATACCATCCATCGCAACCAGGCCGCGGCTCACCAATGGTCCCCAACTGCTTATTTAATTTTATTTTTTGAAGAGTCCTTCTTCTGCTTGGCATGCAACACAGGCAACGAGAGCTAAGCATTTGCTGAAAAAGCAAGAATGATTTACGGTCCTTTTCTTCTGAGAGTGGAGACCCTCCTGGGCAAGTCATTAAACGTTTTTGGCAGAGACAAGAGGAACCTCTTCACACTCAATCCAAACAGCAGGAAAAGAACTCTCAATGGGCTGGTGTTGGCCTTTTAGTGAAGACATTTTAACCCCCCCCCCCCACCCACCCCACAAAAGCACATTTTTATTATTCACCTCAGTACCACCCCATCTCCAACCTAGCCTTACAGAAGGGTCAAAGAAAAGGTGGGGGTAGAGAGTTTTGCAGTCCTGAAGCCTCACAGCCTGTTAATTGTGACCATGGGGGTGGGGCATGACAGAGGGTGGTGGGAAGCAGCTTTTCCTCCATTGTTAACTCTCCAGAAAGAAGGGGTGTCATCATTTTCCTCTGTTCCCATTGTCTGTTTAGCACGTTAGTAAGACTCAGCAGAGATCCACAAAGCAACGTTATTCCACTCAGCCACTGTCCACACAATGCACATGTGCAATCTCAATTTATCATTGTTTTCCTTTTTCCCCCTGCCCTGATCTTACTCCTTAAGATAAACGTCTGATCCGAGGCTCACTTCGCTATATATGAGGGCAGGACCTCGATCAGTTTCCTGTCACATAATCAGCGAAGGAATTTTGATTTTGGCTCAGCCGCTGCCACACTTCAGCAAAAATTTGACTTCTTGGCTGCCGATCTAAGCAACCAAGGGCAGAAAATGTCTACATAAACGATAAAGACGTCTTTCTTAAACGATCTGGATCCAGGTTCAAAGAGACAGCTCTGTCTCCTCCGTTTTAGGTCTGCAGGCCACTGGGACCCATCAGCTTCACCACAGGGCTCGTGGCACTGCAGTCTGCAGTGCTGTTTGTAGCTTCATTGTGAAAGCAGAGCAAGTCAACAAAGATTAAATTCCTCGGGGTGAGGGGTGGCGATTATTACTGGAAGTAATATTTATCAGAGGAAGCGGGACACATGGGCATAATTGACCGCTAGGCTTGATAACACGCGGCAGTGTTGTGTGAAAGGGGAACCAGGCTGTGACATGCGGCTGGTATTTAGCAGCACGGCTGGGGGCCCCGGGATAACACTTGCTTATTTCCCTCAAATGTCAAGCACAAGCAAGCAGAAAAGCACACCTGCACCACCACCTCCCCCCCCCCCCCCAATCACATAGCATCATCCATTCCCATGCACACCCCAGCGAGCAAAAATGGTTTGGCTCAGGCTAGGCGGAGTCTTTTAGCGAGAGAAAAAAAAAAAACAGCATCCCCCACTGTCTAAAAGCTCACTGATCGGTTTAACTATGGAAAAAAGCTAACAGATATTCCCGGCAAAGCCCAGGGGATATAATACTGATGCTCGGTCTGGTGTTGCACCCAAACTGACATTAAGCCTTTTCGCACAGAGTCAGTGCAGGGCTGCTCTAATTCACTTTCAGGCAGGGGGGAGCGGCTCATTTGGGCTACGGTGCTAATCCAGCTTGAGAGTGTCGTACAGCACGTTTCGGCGGCCTGGCGCGACACGCTGCGAGGTGTTAATATAGGCGGCGTGTTTGACACCGGGGTCAGGGGGAGTACTCACGTCGGCAGGCGCCCTCCTCCTCCTCGAACCCCGGCTTGCATACGCAGCGGCCGATGGGCACCAGCCAGCCCCCGTCGGCGCCGCAATACATGCGCGGCGCCTCCAGCTCCTCGGCGTCAGCCACACAGGAGCCGCGCACCTCCACCAGTGCAGAGTCGCCGCCGGTCACCGTGTCGGGGAACTGCGCCAGGTTGCGGACAGCCAGCGGGCAGCGTTTGTAGAAGACGCGTACGGAGACCAGGGCGATGCAGGCGCCCACGTCCTGGAAGGCCAGGTAGAAGCCCTTCTTGCTCAGGTTGCTGATGTCCCGCACCTCCGTGTTGAGCTTCATCACCCGATCACCCACGTCCACCTGCGTGAAGCTCTCGTCGGCGGCAATGGTATCGATCTTGATGAACTGGCTCTCACGCACGTGCCTCAGGTTGGCACTGTTAGACTCGTAGTAGTACATGTTGAAGGTCTCCTTGCAGGTGCCCGGCACGCCCGGCAGGCTGTTGCAGTCGCGCAGCGTGAACTTGATCTCCACGTAGATACGGCGGGCGCCCTCGCGGGCGATGTGCCCCGTCCGTAGCCAGTTGTTCTGGCTGGCCTCCATCACGTTGCACACCTGGTAGGTACGCATGGGCGTGTTCCTCTCGTCCATCACGCTGATCTCCTCCCACTGTGGAGACAGGGATGGCTGTTAGGGACCCAGGGGCCACCAGACAGATGCCATGGCAGCCAACTTGAGTGTCAGTTGACACGGGTGCGTGTGTTTGCTCATGTGGCATGACGGACGTGCTCGATTTAAATGTCGCCGATCATGCACATGCTCTGGCCTCATGCCGTTAGAGCTTGGGATGAGGCCTTCTCTACTGCATTCAACAGAAATGCTCTCATGAAAAGTGAAAACGATATCCTTCTCCTAACTAAATAATTACCCAGATGCGCTGGTGAAGCTGCGAGCGTGAACATGTGATTCTCAGTGACAAAAAGAATATGCATCGCCAAAATGAAAAGGAGCGATTTTATTGTAACAAAAATCCAGAACTGAAATAGGGAACGATGCTCGAACCACCTAGAGCTTACATTAGCTTATTTGAGGCTTCTTCTCTGCAGCACGCGAGCCTGTTCTTATGTGAGGAACCGTGTGCGGAAGAAACACGTGTCGGCTCTCCCGCTCTGCAGTCAACATCTGGGGGCCCCGTGATCATCGCTGCATGCTGTTACCCCCGGACGAGATGCTAATTCGCCTTGACTGCTGTATAATGGATGTGATGCAAGAAAGGTTGGGGGTGCAGGGAGGGGGTGCAGTGCTTCTGCTGCAAGTTTTGACAAAAATGTTTCTTGACGTACAAATAACCTTGCACAACTTCCATGCATTATGCATCATGTTTATCATGATGTCGGCCGAGGAGATTCCAGGGCTCCAGGTTCTGTTTATTTAGCAGGCAAATCGCTGCCGAGCTGTAAGACTAATTTAGACACCGTTCTCATTCCTGGGATGTTTTAATTTCGTTATAAATGCTTCCTGCCCTGAGATGGATCACTTTGGCCTGGTAGCCATTAGAATGGTGTTTCTTTTAAGACCAGATGTTAAGCGGTTGGGATTTTCCTTCTATTCTGGGGAAACGGCTGCGCAAAACAGTGGTTGTGGGGAGATTTGTTTTCTTTTTTTGAACTGGCAGGCAGGTGAATAAGTGACCTTTGCACAGTCGCTTCGCTTTGAGCTGTAGCAGATCAGACTAATGTATGCCGAGGCCAAAGGTTGCTGCTTGTTGTGGCCAATTGGTGAGAACGTTCCTGATGGGTCCCAGCCCTCAAGATTGAAGTGAAATAAAATGACGCTGCTTGGACAGAAGGGAAAGCTTAGGCTCTCACCAGCCCACACTTGGGGTTTGATCTTTAATTAGGGGCTCGGCCAGGGGTCTGTCAAATGCTTCTGCCATGGAACTCAGCTTGGAGCGGTAATTGAATTTCAGACAGCGCGATTGCTTTGAAGCCCGAGTAAATATGACGGTTCGGGGACTCGGTGAAACTCTTCACTGGCTCATTCTCATTTCGCTGGCCAGTCATTCAGCAGTTTGAGGTACTTAAGCATAATTGGCTTTAAAACCCCAGAGAACGTCTGCTTTACCCTTGCAACTGAAGGGTAAATGGTTTACCTGACTTTTCATTGACCGTGCCGTCCAGCCCCTAGATGAATGCTGTTGATCATCTCAGAATCCAAGGCAAACACTTAACATCTGGTTGCGTAGAAAGCCTGTCGTGCTTGATATGACCTGTGGGACCACCGGCCTGTGGAGAAGCGTATTCACAGGAACGGCCAGCTCCCCTTCCCACCCAACCCCAGGCACCTCACGCTCTGAGGTCAGATGTCAAGGATCAACAACATAATCTCCTTGAATTAAATACAGACATTCGGGCTGTGCAGAGAATGGTTAATGGGGGGGGGATAGAGCTACTAGTTTCCTGTTTCAGTCATTTCTTTCCACTGTGCCATTTGTTTATATCAAGACCTGTGCGTCACCCCAAGGTCAGTATACATAGCCTCCTTATCTCTTTAACATTGGACTTTGTAGGTTCCCTGTAGGCACTAATGCTGTGCCTCTTGACCCAGTTTGTGGCTCTTACTGGGCACCCCTTGATCATCCTTCCCGATCTTGGCCCTTCAGTCCAGAACCCATCTGCCTACGTCCTTCTTCAGGGACTGAGGATTGGGTCCGCTCCGCAGAACTCCTCCTCTTTTCCCTGTAACGTGGTAGGCTTATACCATAGGAAGAACCATCTACTGCAACAGCTATTAAATGATTTGTAACCTCAGCTTGTCTCCGGATTTAGCCGCTAAGAGGTGGTGCCCTGCCTCCCCCCTCCCCTTGTTTTACACGGCATAACGTGGGGCCATCTGATACCAGTCCCGACAGCTCAGCTGAATCATTTAATAGGCCGCTCTAAAAACCCAAAGATTGATTTTCTTTAAAGCTCAGTATGAGTTTTACTAACTTGATTATTTTTAGGTCACAGTGGCTGAGTCATAAAGAAGATGAAGTTACCACTCCCTCTTTAAGGCACGTCGGCCCCCAGCTGCCGGAGCTGGTGGGACCTCATTAGGAGACTCGGCCACTTTCTGCCCGGCCGATAAGAAACAGGAAGTACCGTTGGGTCTCAGTATGCATTCGAGGGAGACGTGGCTCGGCGTGCGTGCGAGGCATGCTGGGATGCGCATAGTTTTGCCTGTCCCACATCGGACTCTGATTTGACTGGGAGGTGAGGGAAGCCCGGAGGGGTTCTACCTTGCACGTAAACAGGAAGTGCGGCTTTCAAGCGGCACTGCCAAGGCAAGGCTGCCGATGGCAAGTCTGGCCGTGAAGACGGCGGACATGTGACTCTGCCGCTGCACACGAACTGGTGATGCGGTGAACCTGGGGTCCGCATGCTGGGGCCCTTGGTGAGAAACAGCGGCAGATACGCAGGGGCGCCTCTGCTTTCCGCACGTGTGCCAATGGGAAGAGGTCGCCCGCAGGTAGTGAGGCGGCAGGCTTTCACGGTGGTACTCACCCCCTCCGCAGGATAGGCCTCCCAGCCCAGGTCACCAAGGGCCGACATGGAGTCCAGTAGAGTGACTGGGAAAACAGACCGGGGGGGTGTAGAGGGAAGGGGAGGAAATGATCAATGAATTGTTCAGAGCAGCACATAGTGCGGTAGTTGAATAAGAAGGACGTGCTGCTTGGACACAATCACAGACTTATTTGGGGGGGAGGGGTCTAGTGCCATGGAGGCTACTATCTTCTGTACAGGTATGGCGTTTGTAGTTCCGCAGCTCCGGAGACTGCCCCCCCCCCCCCATCCGGATCCACAGACGTGCCTGTGGTGCCCCGTCAGCACGCCGATTCCGGGACTGGATGCCGCTCAGCCCTACGGTGCCGCTGCCTTTGCAATAGGGCAGAGCGATTTACTGCAAACTAAAGGGCAGGAGAAGAGAAACGGATAAAAACGAAAGCTAAGTGGCCATTTACATTTTGGAGCCCATCTCCTTAACCCCCCCGCCTGCCCACCCCACCCCCATGGCTGCAATCCCCTGCCTTCCCGAAACTCTCTGAACCACGCTTTCCCTTTTCAGCTTCATTCCAAGCCAATTAGAGTCCCAGCACCGTGAGTGATTAATTTTTAATTACATCCAATCTGCAGATGTTCCTCTCTCACATGTGTTCCCAAACACTCGCCCGGCGCCGGAGCAGAGGCTGAGCGCATCCCCGTAAAACAGAAAACACTGAAAACGGAAACCAGATGCACAGGGATAAAACTCAAATGCAACGGGGGGAGATAAATTGTGCGTGTGTGTGTGCACATCCTGGGGAACCGCGTAGGACGTCATAATAACGCTTCTCCAAGGTCGCTCCATATGGAATAAAGAGTAGAACTGCTGATTTAACATGTACCAGATCTAAAACACAGACTTGGAAAAAGACATGCCTTATAAAGTCACGTTTTCTCTTCTCAACAGCGGTTTGGTCAAGACTAATGAGACACAAGTTCGTTTGCTGTCCTGTGAGCACCTCTGCACACACATACACACACACATGTTTGCTGGAGCTGCATTCTGAAGCCTCACAACCTCTCGTCTCCCTAAGGGGGCAGAGAGCCCACAGGGATACGAGTCCTGGCTGCTGTAGCAACCAGGAGTAAGCTGTCCCCCCCCCCCCCCCCCCCAACCTCGGCCTCATTCTCTCATTTCCTCTCTTGTTCCCCCCCGAAATACTGCGGATTGATGAAGCCCGCTTCCAACGAGAGGTGGCCGCCAACTCGCTCTCACAGAGACGCCGAGCCGCTCTCCTCTTGTGTGATTTGAATGGGCACCTTTCAAAGAACGCCAAAGACGAGGGATGAAATGAGCACCGGGGCATTTGATGCCCATTTTTCTAACAGGCAGGTAGCTGAACACCCTCTGAGGCCAGGACCCAACAATGGGAACAGTGCCGTCTTTTTAAACAGCAGATGATCTCCGCCGCTCTGCGGGCCTGGTTGCTGCTGGGGCTAGACCTCAAAGGGAACGCGGGAGACACTGGAGGTAACCCCGACTGCATATCTGCGTGCAGAGGAAAATCCACAAACTGTATTATGCCAAGGCACTAATCTGACTCCAGGGAAGGCTTCCATCCAGCGCATAAATTCTCCATTTCCATACTGACTCACATTAAAGCAAGAGTCATGTGCTGCCTGCATCGGAGAACAAAAATATGCAGCGAGCTAAGTGCGCGCTCCGCCACGGTGTTTACAGATCAGCTGCACACTGAGCTAAGTGCGCGCTCCGCCACGGTGTTTACAGATCAGCTGCACACTGAGCTAAGTGCGCGCTCCGCCACCGTGTTTACAGATCAGCGACACACTGAGCTAAGTGCGCGCTCCGCCACGGTGTTTACAGATCAGCGACACACTGAGCTAAGTGCGCGCTCTGCCACCGTGTTTACAGATCAGCGGCACACTGAACACTGTCCCGATCACTGCTCACGCATTACTGACTGAGGTTAATTTGGGAAGTGGGTGAGTAGAGGTGATGTCCTCCATCCAAGGCCTCCAGGTATGTTTCCGTGGATGCCCCGGTTTGTGTTGAGGCTGCTTGTGGTTCAGCCACGTCTTCCTCCCTCTCTCCGGGGACTTCCCAAGACCTACACGCTGCCTGGATTTGAAACTTCATCCTGGCTTAACCCCCCCCAACCGAGATAAAACCCTGGACCATTAGTCACCTTGGCTGGGATCGTGTTCGATATTATCTAATAAGCATAATAGGAAACATCCACAGGGTAGGACATAGTGCAAAACCACGGAGGTGCAGAGAAATGCCTTCTCATCTGGGATGATAACAGCGGCAGCAGATGAAGTTTCCGCATCATATTGGATTCAGCTGGGCACATGCGAGGGTGCTGCAGTGAGGCTCAGTCGCATGTGCCTCGTCCTGCTGCCTGTCCTCCGAGACACCACCCCCACCCGCCACAAGCACGTCTGAAACATCATACAGCAGCTAACTCCATTAATAAACACACGATAGCGGCTTCCCAAGGGATACAGTATGGGATTTTAGAGGGCTTTGGGTTTCAAAGAAACATGCACAGTTATTGATTATCATGCATTTTGGGCTTTTTTCAGTTTCGGGGGAAAATAATGCGATGAAGCCAGCAGACAATGAGAATACACACTGCAAAATCATGCCATCATTTCACTTACATGCATTAAATGTGAATTTCTGGGATGTTGGGGATAAAACAGTATTTCCCGTTACTGTAAGGAAACAGAGCTAACGCCCTACTGTTGAATGTTCTGGCAGTTTTTTAAAAGAGTACTGTGTGACTTACAGTCATAAAACCCTCATTACAAAGTCCTCAGGTGGCAAGCGTCCAGATGAGCACTGGCCAATCCATATCTTCTAAATTAAGCAAGCAAGACCCTTAACCTTAGTGCCATCAGTCAAAAGGTAAATACAGTTAGGTGCTCATTACTGGTAGGAGAAATGAGGTTTTGAGGAAAGCTTTGATTGGCAGTACAGTGATCCCACCCATAGTGGATTTCTAAGCCTCATTTCACCCATCGCTGGATCAAGCCGCTTCAGCAAGCTGTTAGCCAGTGGGTCATGGTTCTGAGTGAGCCAAGATGGCGGCTCCACCCACATCATAGCAGCAGTCTCCAGTGAGATGGGGTACATTTCATCTTCTGTCTTCCCTTTGCAAAAGTGGCATTAGCTAGTCACAATCTGGATTTCTCTTTGGATGTCACAACTGTTACTCATTTCGGTAGGTTCATCTACCAAATTAGCTCTCGTCTTCCCTGTTCAATCGAGTACTCTCTTACTAGCATATTTTTTTGATATACCGGGTGGAAGATCCAGTGAGTCTCACTCAGGGAGATATACCACACAGTGGCGGATTCAAGCACACACAGTATCCACACGACCCACTGCAATGCCACTGAATCACGCTAATAGAATTCAAGTATGAGTGCTGCTGTCAGATTTCAAACAGGACTGAAAAATCTGGGTCTCTGTTGAGCTGAAATATGCCATACGGGTGCCTTGCTGAGACTAGCATTCAGTCATGAGAGAGCGAATTTTCTCAATTAGCACACAACATTGACTATATCCAGTTCTACCAGAAATGGCCTTCTGCTTATAAATCTTTTCATGTTGAAACAAAGATAATTGGTCTCTTTGCTAGTGAGCTACTATATGACATTTAACAGACATTACAGCATAGCGAAAGCAGTTAATGTAATCGTCTAAAATAATCATTTCGAAGAGTCCACTGCAATATATTCAGAAACTGGAGGTATTAAAATCAGTAGTCAGTCGAGGTCACAGTAATAACAGACACAATCACTTAAATACACACATTGGCATTTTCAGGATGATTGGCAGTTACGCGTTACAGTATACTCAGGGGTCTTGTCATGGGTGTGTGTGCGTGGGGGGGGGGGGCAGCCACCAAGGGTCACACGGCAGCCAATGTTGCATTAACACCAGTTTAGCTGCCACCGCAAATCACATCCCTCTACCTGAGTACCACTCGATGTGACTCATCCCCAACTATGCCTACGCCATTCATCGTCAGAGGCTGGTCTTGCCATTTGCTGGCAACCCACGTTGATCTGCCAGTTATTCAGGAATCTCATTTGATATCTGCATCTGAGAGGCGTGGCCTATTACTAGCGAAAGGCCAGGGACAGCGCTAAGTAGGGTAATGAGTGTTTGTTCACATGACTCAAGCTGTTGCAGAGAGTCGCAGGTGTTCGTAATTGCATGGGGAATAGTCTTCAGAGGAGCGTTCTGGCTCAATGGCTGAATGTGGAATGAAAACGGGGCCCCCGACACCTGCTGCCGCCAAGCGGGTCGTGCACAGCACCGGAGGAGCGAGGCGTCACGCTCAGACCCGAGTGCCTCTGGCCCCCGCTTTTACCCCAAGCAGCCTTCGCCGCTCCGGTGTGGCTCTGTCTTCTGTCGCAGCACGATTGGCAGCTTGTGTCCCCTTGAAATCTCCGGGTGCAGAAGGAAGAGGACGCAGGAATGGTGGCCGGGAAACAGGTATTCTAAAGCGACGTCTCCCTGCATAGAGACGCTCAGCTTCCGCCCAGGAGCACGTCTCGCCCCGCTTCCGCCCAGGAGCACGTCTCGCCCCGCTTCCGCCCAGGAGCACGTCTCGCCCAACTTCCGTCCAGGAGCACGTCTCGCCCCGCTTCCGCCCAGGAGCACGTCTCGCCCAGCTTCCGCCCAGGAGCACGTCTCGCCCCGCTTCCGCCCAGGAGCACGTCTCGCCCCGCTTCCGCCCAGGAGCACGTCTCGCCCCGCTTCCGCCCAGGAGCACGTCTCGCCCAGCTTCCGCCCAGGAGCACGTCTCGCCCAGCTTCCGCCCAGGAGCACGTCTCGCCCCGCTTCCGCCCAGGAGCACGTCTCGCCCCGCTTCCGCCCAGGAGCACGTCTCGCCCAGCTTCCGCCCAGGAGCACGTCTCGCTCAGCACGGCCCACGTCTGGGGGAGTCATTAATATGAAGAATAGATTCCCTAAAATTCATGAGGTTGCAATCACTTCACCTGCAACTTCGTATCTTAACTTGTGGCAAACATAACATTCGCAGGAAAAGATTCTCCATATTTGTAAATGGTTGTTTTATGAAACAAGGGAAGACCTACACCTTGGCCACAATATAGGATCTTCAGAAGTAATGCAGAGCTAATACTGCCAATGTGTTTGCAGGACCGGCATGCAATACCAGATGGAGGCTGTACAGTTAATCACACACAGCGGTAATCATTTGCTGCCTCTGTGTCTCCCAGCTTACTCCCTGTCCTGGGCCTTTACGTCTCTGACTCATCACAGACACTGATAATGGCACCGGTTAATGGAGGTATGACAACGCCTCCCCACAAAAGGACTGAGTAAACCTCTCAGGGTCACATTGTACCTTGTTCTTAATGCTGCTGTGGAACTCTATCCTGACTCTTTTGCTCGACATGGCACCTATGGGAGCGATCGCATGCAGCACCCAACACTCGCCGGGGACCACCGATATTCCTGTGGTGCATTACAGTATCCGATTCACACCGCGCAGTGACCTAAGAGGGGCTTGTGTCTGCTTAGCGGCACGATGCTCCTATGTGACGAATCCCGGGTCTGATGGAAATATACGCTTTTAAAGATATTCAAAGGTCAGAGCTCTTGTTTCTTGGTTCCCCACATGTGGCGTCGGGCCAAATTAAGCAGCCGTCAGCAAGAGGCAGCAAGGGCTTCTATGGCTGTATCCATAGGGAAGGGTTAGTGTTTTCAGCGTGGAAGGGACCAGAGACTCAAAAGGGCTGATGCAAGGTCAGAGCCACTGGGGGAGGGGGTGGGGGCGGCAATGGCCCCCGTCACAGACAGGCCTGACTGCTAACAGGATGACAAGAAGTACTTTCACTAGACTGACTGGAAGTGGATGCGGACACTGAGGGGGGAAGAGTTGGTCAGCAACTTAACGCAGGCTAACCAGTCCGGAAAAACTCCAGCTGTTTACTTTGCCTTCCATTAATGTTAATTTAATTTCAGAGCGTGTGAAACTGAAAAGAGCACCCGGGGGAAAAAAAATAAAAGTGCTTTCAAAAAATAAAAAAAGAAGTTTACAGGAAACAACCAGGGGAAAGAGGACTGGTGGTCGGTAGAGAGCAGGAACAAAGAATGTAGGAGGTGGGAGGTGGTCAAGGCAGAGGTGAAGGTGTGTGGGAACAGGAAGCCTGTTGTCAGGAAGGTGGATCTGCCATGCTCTGTGCGGCCCCAGGCCAGCCAATAGGAGAGCAGCTCTCCGCAGAGGTCCAATCAGCAGTCAACCACAGCCACTAGTACCATTATACAAGTGCAGCGCGGTAGGGGGAGCGATTCTGTTTCCACATGCATATTCTCTTATCCCTCTACCCAGAAAATGCATTTTATTCAGCGTAGGGTAACACTCTTCAGTTTTGACCTGTTTTCTGTTTTTACAGCTGTATAAATACTGAATGTAGGGTGGTGGAGTGGTTAACACTGAGGCCTCCAGGGTGGGGGATGGGGGGGGGGGGGGTCATATCTTGCCGCTGTCTCTGAGTGTGTGCAGAGTTGGCATGTTCTCCTCATGTTCATGTTCATGTAGGCTTCCTCCTGGTTCTCTGCTTTCTGCTCACATCCCAAAAAACAGTGGAATCAGGAGAAATGGCAACTAAAAACTGCAAATATTTTGAGTGCGAACCTTGTGATAGACTGGTCCCCCTGCCTCGTGACCTCAGGTCAGTGAGATCCCATACTGGGCACAGTTACAGAAAGCAGATGGACGATTAGTGAGGGTTCATCCTGATGGGCCTCGTTCCACGTCCCACATATGGCGTCTGTGACATTTCCAGCCCCAGTCCGGTTCCTCGGCACCTGAGAGCTCGAGTCTCCGGTGATGCTCAGGTTTGCCGCATCTTCTAACCAAGATTCCGGTGAATGCTGAGCCGTTACTCCCCAGGGTGACAGATCATTAAGATGTGCTGAGCATTGCCAGTCGGGGGGGGGGGGGATTGTCATATATACCCGCACCTGCTGAAGAAGTTGTGTCAGAACGAGGTTCCCCTCAGCAACATACTAAAAATGCAAGAAAAAAAAAAAAAAAAAAAACAGCCACATGTAACCTACGATATTAAAAATCCTTCAGGAAAGAGACAGAAGTAGACAGCCGTCCCCTATCTGCTCTCCTGGTGTGGTGGGGACAGCAGGATAGTGCTGTCCCAGGCAGCACAGCCATAGGGACACCCTAGACAGGCCGCCAGTCCATCACAGGCCGCCACAGCACGCACCATTTACCCTAACTAGGGGAAAACCACTCACACAGAGCAAAGGTGAGACTGGACCCCTTCCAAACCTGGTGCTGCTACACGATAGTACTACCCCACTGAGCTACCTTAAAGCTCATTGAAAATCGTTTCATGCTTTTCTCATTGCTTAGCAGTTCTGTGCTTTTTATATGTATTTATTTGTGTTTTAGTGAAAGAAATGTATATATTTTTAATATATTTATATAATTTTTATATATATATATATTTAATTATTTATTTTAAAAAAAATTTTGCTGAAGGATCCAGTAACATCCTGGGATTTAAACCCGTGAGCCTATGGTGTGAGCAAGTAGCAGGTAGACAAATGACATAGAGGTGGGTTTTGGTCAGTTCATGCATCTCCATGGTGACTGAGCAGCTGTCCTGCGTCTACAGATGAGTCAGGTAATGAAAGCCAGCTGACGGTGATCAGCGTGATCACATTGTTAAGGGTTAAATAAGGTCAGCCGGGCTCACTCTGGGAGACTGAGGGCGGCCGAATCACGGTCCCTCTAAGAACATATTTGTGTGCAGAATTAGAAGCATAAGGTTTTGTTTGCTAGGTTCCCGTTTATTAAATTAAAGACCTTTACTCTATGCTTGCTGGTTTATTTAGTTTAATAAGTCTAGTTCCTTAGGTATTCTGTTACAGGAAACAAATCCGATAATGTGAAAGAAGGGAAGGGGTGTGATTCATTTAGCTGACTGCTGCAAAGTCCTTATATCAGCAGGTGAAGTGCTTTCAGAATATTCTCCAGGATGTAGTTGTGCAAATGGCTATACCTGTATATCATGTTGTGCCGGGGAACTCTAAATAGGATCAGGAGAAACAAGGTCAGGAAAGCTGATATCTTTCTGCGAAGCCACATCTCATTGAGGAAATACAGGACTAGCCAAGCATATAAGTATTAGAAACCTGGGCAATTAATGGAAGGCTGACCCTCTGCATTCACCTGGCGGTTCAGCAATCTTGAGTCATTCAGCCCAAGCAAGCCTGTTGAACGAAGTGTGTCTGACAACAGGCCGCCACGTCTGTGTGTGTGTGTGTGTGTGTGTGTGTGTGTGTCACCATGAAGAAGTGATAGCTAAATCCAGCAGCAACACTGGGTAGCGAAGGGGACACTGGACAATAACAACAAAATGAAGCCACAAATGCCAGGGAGAATGAGCGTGTCGCGTTGAGGGGCGAGCGGGACGGTGTCTCTCCCATCTCAGAGCCCCTGACTGGCGCTGTGGGGCTGTGACCAAGGAAAAAGCCGCAGTCTGCCCAGTATTGAGGATTCTTGCTGCTCGCGAAGAGAGGCCCATTAGATGAAGGCTCAGGCTCCATGCAGCTCCGTCGATAATGTCCTCCACACATTGATTTAAAGAAAGTGCAAGGACAGCTGTAAGAATGGGCATCCAGGTGGGAGGTGTCTATCCCCTAAGGTTCTCCTCCAGGGAGGAAAGGCAGGAAAATGGGAGCCTCCTTCTCATGATCGACACCCTTCAAGAAAGTAAACGACCAGCTAGGACTGATTCATTAGCTTCTACACAGTCTGACTGTCATTTGTTTGCTTGCTTTCTAACTGTGAGCATGACAGCAATTTTATCAGCAGGTTTCCAGCTAATAGTATTTTATGCAAATAACATTTGTTAAATGGATATTTTTTTATAAATCTAATAACATGCAAATGGCGCACACAAGGAATTTTAGCGAACAGTTTAGTGTTGGCTGTTTTCGTGCCTTTGTTTTTACTTCGTTGTTCTAACACCATGCAGACTGTTGGCGACCGACAGGTTCCTCTGAGGAATTAAGGTTACGGGACTTTTTCGCTGAAGCCTGAGCAGGTGCTCCTGATTGGCTGGTCCGTTCTGCTCGGCTCTTTGGCATGTGCTGGACTGGAAGCTACACGGACCTCAGACCTTGAAGAGAAGCTTGAACTACCCCCCTCAGTTCATGGTCTCCAACAGGAAGTTCTCCCACCTACAAAGGTCCATTTCACTTGCACTAGGTCAGAAAGATGCGTTACCTCCCCTAGTATAGTACTGCTCTGCTACAAAAACCACTACCAGACCTGAGCCAAGGTGCCAAAGACCACGTCATTAAAAAGAATAGCTACAGGGGCGCCATCTGGTGTATCATGTTGGAACTGCATGTTTCAAAGCTGCCCCACAAGATTTTAGGGGTGCTGTTTGGGCAGCTATAAACACATAAGAAACAAATCAGAGGCAGTTTATCTTGGCCGTGGTATGTATATTCTACATGTAAAGCAATCACCCAGATTTTGAGCAATGTCTTCCAACAACCTTGGAATTGTATTCACTCAACATATGACATGGGGTCAATGAAAAGCCAACTCATAGCACCAGCTTTTTGTGAATGAAACCAATAGCTGCATGAGATAAACATACCAAGAGCCTCTAATGGCAGCCCCTTTACATGAAACAAACAAGCCAGTCATCACAGCCAACATTTTGCGAAATGGCTCAGTCTTGCAAACAGCCCAGCAATGTCTGGACACTTTATAACCTGGTTCAAATTAGGGTTTGGGAAAGATTCAAGCTTTGGCCCTCCCTGTGTCTGGGGGAACCACCAGAATTCGGTGATTTATAAAGAAACCAGAAAATCCAATATGGCAGCCATAGCCGCCTGCTTTGTTTGAAATGCAGTGATGTGGCTTCCTGTACAGCAGAGCGCTTGGCGACCCCAATTTTAACTAAAACCAGTTTAATTTTTCGAAAAACCTTATGGAAGCAGAATTGATCAAGGATTAAATTAAGTCACTGATGACTCATTGATAAACCTAATCTCAAATTGATGCAAAAGTTTAAAAAGGAATAGAACATATTCTTAAATCATTCATGAACTGAATAATAACGTTTATACAATGTTTCTTTGATGCACACAGAGCTTTAATCCAATTTTCCATCGCATCAGCAAAGTTGAACACAATTCTATACAATGATCCATGACCGAAATCCACAGTAGCCTCACTTCAGTTATCAATGCGACGCCGCCTGATCGTAGAAAACACAGACCGCCGACGCTTCATTATAAACATTTGGCGCGCGCCGTAGCTGTCAGGTTAACGCAGAGCTATCGCAGGTGGATCCAAACACAGCACCTGCAGGACGTCTAGGCGGGCAACGGCCACATGAAGATGTTTTACAAGGAGTCCAGTTTGTAGATCCACTGTGTAACATCACTATTCTGGAATCAAGGGATTTTATTGAGTGTATTTATATTTAGGAAAATTCACTTGTTAAATACAGATGAATTAAAGCAGTTGATCGACTTTTAATTAAGAGACTTGAACACACGCGCATGCATGCAATTGCATATATGCTGTTGTGTTCGTGACATTTTAGAGACACCGGTGAGTTACGACGCTGATGTCGTTTCGCCGCCGAGCCGCCAAACTCCGTAAACTCAGTAAAGATCGTAATTTCGCGCTGAGCTTTAAACAAGCGGACTGCCGCTCGTCTGCGGAATCAATGTTATGCACTTCATCCTTTTTAAAAATAAGCCTCCCGCAGTATCAGTTGCGTAAATCAATTGAATAGGCTGTGGCTTACATATCAGTTAGCGCTTGACAAATTGATTGTAATTTCTCTTCCGATTTGCTTTTTGAGATAACGTTTATTAC
This sequence comes from Paramormyrops kingsleyae, assembly GCF_048594095.1. Lineage (NCBI taxonomy): Eukaryota > Metazoa > Chordata > Actinopteri > Osteoglossiformes > Mormyridae > Paramormyrops > Paramormyrops kingsleyae. The sequence goes on along the minus strand of NC_132817.1, from coordinate 6,335,346 downwards.
GCGCAATATTGTAAAATGTAGTTGTATTACAGGCTATTTAGCCTATTATACAGTATATGAGTAACAGATAATTAAAACTTAGGTGTTTAAGGGTAGATGATGATGCAACAGCAACAATAATAACGATTGCATTGTTCATGAAGTTTGAAATATATTTATTTATAAAGTAATAATAAAATGTAATGCTTCTTTAGCTATGACTTAAAAAGGCGCTCGGGTATATACATGGGCTACATAGAATTCAAATTTAATGCCAGTGCCCTAGAAAAGAAATGTTACACAATTTTCCATGCTTCTTGGCTGTTTCCTTGCTTCATACGTGATTCATTCCAACCACAGGATCCTAGCAGAGACCGCACTTATATGTATTAAATAAATGGGTAGGTCCCACCACAAATCCGCGACAATTAATTTGGGTCAAAAGTGGTTTAACGAACCCTACCTTCATTCTCCGGGTAACTCCGTAAGGCTTGGTTCTGCGCCACTGCATAGAGGATAAGCAGACAACGGTAAATCCAGCGGAGAGCCATTTTCAGGCTGTGCTGTGTGCCCGACGCATCCCTCTATACAAAGTTACTGAGAACGAGGGGAGAAGGGAAGGAGGATCCGCCGCCAGCCTGCTCTGTCAATCACAGTGGGGTGGTAAGAAAGCGAGACCCTGGGAATCGGGGCGCATCCACACTTTTAAAGGCACACACGCCAGATGAAGGTCTGCATGAGATCTCAATCAGGCTCCAATCAAGCGTCTTTTCAGGCAAGAAAGGGGGCAAAGAAAACTTCATATCGAACGGATGCGGTATTAAACTGCTCCGTGCTGGATGCTTAAATACAGGGTGTCAATGCCCCTTTTTTCCGCTTGTTACACAAGGTTGGGCTGAATGAATTTCAGACGTCGATTTTAGTGATATCCATGCATTGCTTTGCGTAAACTGACGTATAAACTGGGTGAATCGGCTGGATAAACGGTGGCTTTTATCGCAACTGTAACTAATCCTGATATTCATTTAGAAAATCTAAGATTTTCCCGAATTCCCTTTTTAAACAGCAAGTGAGAGCAGTATCTCTGTGACATATCCCACAGTAATTTTTAGATATCTTAAAATTGCAAAAATACTATTAATGCGATGGAGTGGCATCATGCCCAGGGTGACTCGTGCCTTTTGCTATCTGCTCAAAAAAATGCATTATGCATTTATTCATGTAAGTACTGCGAAACACACACACACATAATATACATGTATGAATATATATAAATGGTTTCATTTATCAATAAGCAGTACTAAAATTAATATTTGCAGAAAAAAAGATTTGTAAGAGTTAATCAAAAACTATGCAAAAACAAGCACCTAAGCAGATTCCTTATGAGTGTCTCAAGCAGAAAACAAACCCCTTCTATTAATGCGATTTGTGTCAAATTCTGAGTCTCCAGTTTCACACCTGATTTCCGCAATGCAGTTACCACAGTTTTCATCATTATTATTGCGTTCATCTTCTGTGACGGTAAACATGCCTCTTTATCTGTGGCTTATGTCCCGTCGGAGCCGTGGGAATCCGAGCCTTTTGCGTTCCTGTTAGCATCGTAATGCTACTTATGTAACGCGACTGGGGAAACCTCACGCTAACATTCACAGCAGCGCATCGCAGAGGCTGCTCAGGTATCTCTGAAGGCTTCGGGGCAAGAGGGTCAGGCGACGTGTGGGGGGCTTTGCTCGCTGTTTACAGCCAGGCTTCACGTTGTTTGTGCTGCAAGGCGACAGTATTTGTTCCACCGCTACTTAATCTGCAGCACACATCCAACCTTCCCGTTGACCTCATTATTACTGCCACTAACTGATTTAGTCTTTAATTAGACCTGCGTACTCCGCCGCCCATTAGGAAACAGACTGAGAACCACTAGTTTAAGGCATTGCAAAGGAGGAACTTTGTAAAAGGAGATTAATGAACCGTGTATGTGTTCAGGAGGCAGGGGACGCCCTGCTTGGGATGCCAGCCTGAGGTGCAAGCTCACGCAATCACACAGTCGAAAGGCACAGATTCACCTGCCCGCACACTTCCGGATGCAAACACAGGGAGCGCGTGCAAACTGCACGTGCTCCGAGACGGAGCGGTAACTGCATGGGCCCACAGGCATTTGCATTTACATTATTATTTTACGTATGGGTAAAGTGCATGAGAATAATATGTCAGAGGTGACAATCACATCAGCACTGAGGAGATCAGCTGGACTGTAAATCATACAGGTGATACTCTGCTAAAGAAGCCGAAATGTCTGGAATTAGTTGTGGGGGGGGGAATATGGGTCAGCAGCAATGAAAGGCTCATCTGCCTGGTCGAGTCTTTAAAGGTTATTCACTGGCATTGGGAGCCGCTCACTCTTGTGTTAATGTCTCTATTGTTGGGAGGGGAGGCCATTTAATGGCCAACAGCTTGTGCTCTCGTTTTAATGGAAAAGAAAGGCTCCGGGAGGGCATTCAGCATGCGGCTTGCTCACACCACCTCCGCCGCATTAAACCACCGGGGCTGGCACTGGCCTGCGAGCCCGGCACCGCCTGCACGCGGCTGGGAGAAGAGGGAGACTGAGGAATAGATTCCCTTTCGGCACCTTCCAGATGAAGGAGGGCCGTGACAGGCGGGCAAGCCGATTCATCATGTTACCCGACCCCCGGCGGCACACTAAAGGTGACAGGGATTGTGGGAAAGCATGGCGCACAATGTGACCAGTGTCCGCCCCCCCCCCCCCCAGGTTTGTGGGACCCTCTGCAGCAGGAGTCACCGGAAACGGCCCCGGGGCCCATCTGCGGCTTGGGCCTCAGCCCTGCTGTATCTCAATCTGCTGCTCCGAGGGATCAGCAGAGGATCAGCAGAGGATCAGCAAGCCGACCGGCAGGAGCCTCAACTCATCCGGCCCGTGCATCACATGTGGTCACCAGCAGCCCAGATCAGCCCAGCTATCAGAGCGCGCCGCTGACAGCCCTGCTCTACTCCACATTATTGATGGCATTGAGCATTGTGTTGATTTCATGACTTCTCTGTGTCTGGAGATACCGATTATTTTTTTATGGCTGTTCCCGTACAGGATTCCCTGCAGAAAACTCATTTATTAGTTTTTCGGGGAAAAAAATGAAAACTGTAAATGCTGACAAATAAGTGTTGAAATTTCAACTAAAACATTACAGCCAGACCACAAATCTTACCGCAATCCTGACCACAAGACAGGAAGCACCAGTTATCTGCTTTATGACCAGATTATTGCCGGAGCCTTTCTGGCCTTCATGGATTTGGACAGCACTGTGTGATTTGTCATGATTTCCCCATGAATGGTCACTGGCCATGAGAACCGCAAGCCTATCTGGGTTCTCTATGCGCTACACTAACCCCCCCCCCCCCATTGGTCCACCAAAGGGAACAACACAAGGTGATTGGCTGAACACACACTAGTACGAGTATCGACCACAAACACTATTAATGCTTATTAATGTCTAATGATGGTGGTCAAGTCAAATGCAGAACGTGGACCGTGGACTTAGTCGGCACCTGCCCATCCTACATACATGGATTTCCATGGCAACCATAAGCAACATGCCAAAAATGTAATGCAAGGGGTATCTTATTGACCAATGAGCAGCCTCGACTCAAAAGTCACCAATTATAACCTGGCAAACCAAAGAAGGAACTGTACGTGGATTGAAACACGTCAAAGAGGCCCAGACATTAGAAGCAAGAGGGCGATATATCTCTCTCGCATGTGATGGGCCATAATTGGATCTAGCAGTGCTCCTAGCCGCCATGAAGACACCATTTTCCTCACGCTGAGATTGCATTAGCCGTGTTAGAGGAGCTAAGAATAGCGGGTCTGGACACTGCCCATTCATGGACTGGAGCTGGAGGTTCGAGCAGCAGGCGCAACAGCCAAGCAGCATTACCGCCAGGGAGGGGGGGCGCCTGGGCGGCATTACCGCCGGGGGGGGGGGGCTTGCCGTTCAGTCCCGGCATGGAAAGCAGAGTATAAACTTCAGCCTCCTTCTCTTCCCTCAGCTGCATTTTGTTTAAAATGTTTACATTCCGATTCACGGGTTCGAAAACGTAGTCATTTAGACGAGTACAATGAAATACTTGCTTACCTGCCTCCCTGCAGACTTGCACAACATATAATAATTAATAATAATAAATGCCAAATAAGGGCCGGCGCGGCGTTGCAGAGGGTAGCACTGTCGCCTCACACCTCTGGGACCAGAATTTGAGATTGTGCCATGGCTCCATGTGTGTGGAGTCTGCATGTTCTCCCCGTGTCGTCGTGGGGTTTCCTCCGGGTTCTCCGGTTTCCCTCCACAGTCCAAAAACATGCTGAGGTTAATTGTAATTACCAAATGGTGCGTGAGTGTGCCCTGCCATGGGTTGGCACCCCGTCCTGGGTTGTCCCTATAGGCTCTGGACCCCCCGTGAGCAGTGGATAAGCAGTTTCTGAAAATAGATGAAAATAACAAAATAGTGAGAATAATAATATTGTGTGTGTGTGTGTGTGTGTGTGTGTACACAATACATATGCATATACAATATACTGTACAATAACATCTAAGTAGGACAGCAGGATGCTGAGGTTATAATGCTTAATAACTGACGGTGGAATTGAAATTCTAATGCGAGTTCTCAGTGCGTATGTAGCATTCTTAATACTCTCTGGAAGAAGCTGTTCCTGAGTCTTGAAGTCTGGCTCCTGATGGGTCTGTAGCGTCTTCCAGTGGGGGAGGAGGGTGAAGCACGACTGTACTGGACGGGGGTCTTTTCGGATGCAGCTTAAGGGGTAAAACCAGAAGTAACCCGGTGGCAGCGGTATCCGGGTTCGGAGCGGAGCGGATGAACAGTCCACCTGTAGGAGGCGCTGAGAGCTGAAGTGTTACTGTGGCCTCACAGCATAAAGACTGTTCAGATCTTTGGCTGTTTATGGCAGCAGTGCCATAACCCCCCTCCCCCCCGCCCCACCCTCAATGGAACGATCGTTTCTGCCATCAAAACACTGCCGAATGTCCAACTGAGCAGCGCGAATCGATTACAAGACAAAGCGTGTGAGTTACGACAGGGACGGCGTTTCATAATTTCTTTTAATTACCAAACAGCTGGCTCGTCCTTGGCTAGAAGTGATCAATATTTCATTAAACAGACCGACGCTCACAGGGATGTGCAGGGGCCAGAGAAAGAGGCGGCGGCATCTGAAAACGCTCCCGTTTCGCGGCATAAAAGAGTGCGGTGTTCAAAGAGGCCGAGGGCTTTCCAGCTACTGAGAAAGGGACAGTGTGGCCAGCCAAGACATCCTGGGGACCCCCAGAAAGAGGACCCCCAGTGGGAGAAACAAAATCACAGTGTTTTCAAGCAGTGTTTTCAAACATGCCAAAAATCTTGTTAGGGACAGGTCATGCCCCTCGCAGGGAGAGCCCCCGGAAAAGCCTTTCACCGTGACCCCATTTAACCTGCTTGTCTGAACAGACGACCCGCAAAGTAAATTGAGGTATCCTGTCACACTGTGGCTGCTAAACAGAATAGTTTAGGTTCAGCCCGCAGCCAATGGGGGAAGAAAGAGCAGATGGAGGAGGCGGAGTCAAAGCGGTGCATAAAAATGGAAAAGACAAAAAAAAACTAAAATGGCTACATTTATACAAATTAAGATATCTCTGTGTTCTGATAAACAACAGAAATGTTACAATGATATTATAAACATTACGTTTTTAAAGTCAATTTTAGAAGGACTGGATCCCAAGAATGCTTAAAGGATCATTACATTAAAAATCAATGCATTTATTTTTTTGAACATTGCTACAGTTGCAGATGAATATGCGCCATCTAGTGGTACATAAGCAAATCACATAACTGCAAACTACAGAAAACCGCGGTCTAAAGACAACGTAGTTTGACTGCTGATTTGTATAATGTTTGAGAGGTCTGTAGTTAGATCTGTACTCAGAATGGATGTTTAGAGGTCACTTCACAAATCTTAATTATGGGATAATTGTGTAATGACTGTACATGGTAAACGTTTCCTATTTTTTTTTTATTATTATTTTGAAATGAGGTTGAAGTTCTTCAGTTGATGGGGGTCGTTGGGTTTGTAAAATTGACACAGCAGACAAGCTGGCGAAGCGGTAAAACTCTTTATCTAAAATGATTGTTTCTGGATCGCTGGTTTCTTTGATCTGACGTGAACCGTAAAATCGTCGCAAGCGGCCGGCAAATGAAGCTGCTTATTGACTGCAAACCGGCCCCTAGGCTGCTTTCTCTCGCCAAGCCGACGCCGCCCGCATCCTTCTGCTGCCCAAATATCCGCCTGTGGTGTCAGCGCCGTTTAGCAGACCTATGTTATGTAAATGTCCGTATTTGGATAACGAGGGCAATGAAAAATATTATAGGTGCTGGGGAAAGGAGATAGTACGGAGTCAAAGTGACAATGCAGGGACGTGATGACACGGCCAAAGAAAGCAAAGTTTGTCCTTCAATGCATGAAGTGTGACCATAAATAACGAAATCATGCAAAATAAATTAAAGGGGAAAAAATCGTGGGGTTATTAAGATCGCTTCCTCTTAAAGTTTTATTTTGTGTTTTTATTTTTTTATATTGCTGGCTTCAGTTAAACCCTAAAAAGACCACAAATTTGATCAGTGTCGATTTCTATTTTTATTTTTGCTTTGCCTCTTAACAAGTTCTCCAATTTCTGTCTAATGTGGGAGAGAGAGCTGACGTAGGCGCTTCCTCCTACCGGCATGTGACAGACGTGCATGAAGACCCTCAGCAGCACGTGCGGCAGCACCAACACCGTAAATTACCGGGAGCCTGGCTAAAAATAGTGTATCGTAAGCCACTCTAAAATACCAGCTCTTCTACATATAAATACTGAAAATAGGGAGTGAGTCCTTTATAATATACCTGTCAGACTGCTCCACTATCCAGGAGCCTTAGACCTAACTGTCTGCAGTTCTTTTATTTATTTGAGGGATTACAAGTACTCTGAGATAAGCGGCCAGAGGATGTATGGATGGGGGCAGGGAAGGAATTATAAGGCTGGCCTGCCTACTGTGTTCTGGGTCGCATGCATTAATTAAGTTGACTAATTACCAGTTGGATAAACAGAGGACTGACCTTTCAGTTTCAGTGAAAATTTATTCAGTCCCAAAGCCAGTGAGCAGACATTATGACACATGAAATGCAATGATACTTTCAGCTTCTGCGGGTTACAGATCTGTCGCAGCAGGTCATTGCAATATCTCAGTCTGCTATAGGCGAAGAGAAGTGTTAGTCTCCTCTAGCTTTAGAGAAAATTTCTTAATGTTTCAGAGATTCGGGAGGCGTGTGCTAGATAGGGAGTTTAACGCCAGTCTTAAGAGAACAGGCTTGTGTTGGAAATGACACCTTCGCTGACTCAGCAGAGCTCAGGGTAAGGAAGGCAGGAGCTGTCAAACAGGCTGTTGCATCAGTGCCGCTTCGTCCAGGGATCCGAACTTCAAGTTTTACGGCACTTACAGATGGAAAATTCCCGCAGTCTGGGTGTAGGGTCTTCAAGACCGACTGAAAGTACATGGAAGTGATGATGACTGTAAGGGGCAAGGAACTGGCATGGGACTCAAGCCCATGCAATAGCGATGAACAGTCAGTCAAACCAAAAACAGCACTATGTACAGAAGTGTAGCTGACTTTCCTGCATCAGAGAATAACTGTATATCTTCTATGACTCATGTAGGTTTTAAAAATTTGAATAAGAACTCACTATGGATACGGCTTAGTGTTGTGTCCCATGGGGGTCTTATGTGTCATAGAAACCACCTTCTGATTTTGGGGTGCGTGGTCGGACAAACTACACCTTGCTGGGAACTTAAAATTTTCCCATCATAACTCCCATTCCCATCTGATACGATTGACAAATAAAGAAAAAAAAAATGGACTCTTTTGTTCCGTGACACTTGTAGGCCTTTTAAGATCAGCAGAAACTTGAGCCTTTGTGCTTGAAAGGGAAAAGCGATAAGAGGAGTGAGTCTTCGTGCTCCATCCAGAACTGGAGTGTGCAGAATTTTAAAGAAGGCCGTCTGTGAGCGGGCGGCAGGAGTGCAGCGCGCACGGCCTGGAACGTAACCCCCTGAGTCATGTTTATTCACCGTAAAATATGACCTTAACTTGCTTTCCAGTTTAACAAGGACCATCTCCTTGTCAGCAATTATTGCAACCTTGAGCTTTTCATGAGATGGGGAGCAGGCTGAGTCTGATTCAGCTTGGGAGCCGAAGCAGGCTGTTCTGCCTGGGCTTGTTCCAGCTTTGTCAAGTGCTGCGTTGGTGTCGAGGCCCGTAAACGGGAATGCTGGTATGGTTCATAGCTGCTTCAGTGCAGTGGAGCTTATTTAACTGACTGCTGATGGGCAGAATGGGTTCCCAGCAAACACACGCACGTGTGCACACACACACACACACACACACACACACACACACACACACACACACACAATGCACAAAGGTCATGAGTACTTGCAGTCGGCAGGTCGCTCGTACACAAACAAGCCACAGGATCTGCCCTACTCTAGACACGCTCCAGACACGGCCCGGCTGTCTCGGGTCAGGCAAATCCACCTTCTCGGAAGACCAAAGGGGAGAGAGTATCGATTTTTTTTTTTTCAAAATCTATTCGGACAGTTAAATTAAGCTGTAAGCATCATGAGGTCCTGGGAGTAGAGGAATCTAAGCGAGGTCTCCAGACGGGTGCAGCAGAGAGCTGAGTAGAGTAGTAAAGCACTACAGAAACATACAAAATGTTTGTATATGATGTCATTAGCTCAGTATTGCCTTATAAACTGCATAACCTCAACTTTCCCTGTATCTTTTCTATGCTGGATATCTACCCCCCCCCCCCCCCCAACCCCCCCAGCTCTCACTACCCACAATCTCCTCCCATGTCTTTAGGCTGGGGCCAAATCGCTTTCACTCTGCGAGGTTCACTTAGCAAACTAATCACCTTTCCACTGAGCCCATTATGCAAATGACAACAGTCGTTTCAACAGCCATAAGTCTGCTAATGGTAGACAATGCCAGTCCATTGTTTCCTGCCGTGTCCCTCCCCGTGGATTAAAACCCATCCACGCTCCACAGACACCAGTGGCTGGAGCTCCAGACCAGGATGGATCTCTCCATCACGCTTGGCGTTTGGCTCAGTCTGCAAGCTAGTCACAGAGTATCAAGAATGCCCTGATGTCCGTCATCCCTGCATGTCAGGCTGTCTGAATGCCCCGATGTCCGTCATCCCTGCATGTCAGGCTGTCTGAATGCCCCGATGTCCGTCATCCCTGCATGTCAGGCTGTCTGAATGAATCTTAGAAAACATTTTTGATTTAACAGTTAACCATGATAATTTTTGATCACTTTAACATTCATACTTACTTAAGGGTGATGGCACCTCTTAACGGCTCTTAAAAACAACCGATCAGCACGAGACCTCTTATCTCTAGGGGTGTGGGTTCGATTTCTGCCAGGCTCTGACCTCCCTGGTTATGTGTGAGCTTCTGGTTTCTTATCACAGTCTGAAGACATGCGATCTAAGTGAACTGGCGTGTCTAGCCCGCTCTTAGCGTGTCATCGCGTGTGCGAGTACAGATTGTTCACGATTTACTGTACGACTGGCTTCCCTTCTAACAGACAGGTCATATGTTCAAATGGATGTATGTTTTAGTAGGACAATCTCACTGACTTTTAGCTGTCTTGGGGATGTGTGTGAGGCGGGGATGGCTGCTCCCATACAGTACAGTACTTTCCCATGCTGGCACTGCTGGGCGTATGGGTGACCGAAATTTACTTTTACATATGTTTACTTGTTTTATTACTTTTTTAAAAAAAAACTTTGGTTATATGTCCACGTCATTGTAAGTTGCATAGGTTGTACATTGGGGATAGTCTGTATGTGCCACTTGATGGGCTGACATCACGTTCTGGGTATACCTAGTACCCTCTTTCTCCTGGTATTGGCTCCAGGATAATCGCAGTACTACAGGAAGAAATACATTTTGGTGGGGTCCCCCTCAGTAGATTTTGCCCGCTCGTTATTTTAGTACGGGGCTCCGTACCTGACTGGATAGGGGGTTAAGGGAAATGGTCGGAAAGCAGCACTTTTGTACGTTATTCCTACACAAGAGGAGCCGTTATTCCTACACCAGCACCAGCCATGTTGTACTTCAACCAGCAGGTGGCAGTATACATATGAGTGTTACTGTGGTTACTGTTGGTTTTAGCCTAACAAATGAGAATTGCTCCACTTGATATGGCAAGCAAAACCATGTGACACGGCAGTTGGGCAAGGAACATGTGACACGTTTATTGTGGGGGGGATGGGGGTGATGTCAACACACAGGAAAGGCACAAAAAAGGCAAGAAACGAAAATTAAACTTGGAAATAAAACAAACAGGGCTCAGAAAGTGTCTCGGGATCTGGGTTCAGGTTTATTTTTTGCAAGAAAGAACAGAGCATGTCTTTTCGTAGCTTTAGTCATGAACGACACATGAAGTGAATCCAGATGAACAGATGAACAGATGAACTCACCTTACTCTTCCTCCCAACAGGACCATGCCCCCTCCTACCTTCTATTACCTCATCAACAAAATTCTTGAAATTAATATAACTCTGTCTTGCAGAAGAGTCTCTTCCTCTCTGCAGCTATTTAGGTCAATGCAGGACGAGCAGAAGGAGTTAAGAAACCAGGCTCGCCTCAGCGCCTTCCGGGCTTCACGCGGACTTTCATTGCACGGCACTGAAAACGGCATCAGCGAGGCTTGTGTTTAGCCAAGTAAACAGAGCTTTTGTTCTTCATTGTCTCTCGCTATCTATCTTTTTCTCCAAACAGCTCAAGTTAAGCGCAGTTTGGAGCTTTGAAAATAATGTACCGGCGTCGTGCTGCAGGCCTGCGAAATGTGGCAACCCGGTTTCCATCTGAAACGGCGGCAGCGTCTGAATCTGCCGGCTTGTCAGTCCCCATTCTGTCTCTGGTGGCCCGTTCTGATTGACATATTTCACAAGGCGGTGACTCAGGGAGAGGCGCAGGCCGTATGATCGTGATTACCATGAATACAAAAAAATATATAGCAAATATATTAATAATATAGAAATACAGGAGGGTTACAGGAGTTCATGGAATGAAAGTTTGTTGTGACACCATAGAACCCTGTGTTAGTCCATCCATCCATCAATAATAAAATTATACGTTTTCATTCTAAATGTTGCATGTTCGTGAGTATAAGCATATGGTATGTTGGCAAACACATGCACTGAATACCGGCTTTAATCTGGAGATAGCAATGGTGTTTTATACGTACAAAAACCACACAATAAGTATCCCTGCTTATCTCAGTGGACTGTCCCATGACAGCTGTTTAGAGCTATTGCAGTATATTAATTTCTATTAATTTTAAATCAAGGAAACATTTGAACTGTAATCTTGTTGAGTTGGCGAGAGGATATTTTAACTGAGTTTTAACGATACAATTTTAACTGTAGAAGTTTAGCTATTAAAGAGAACTTTAGTTAGTCAGATGTTGCCTGGAACTGCATGTCCCAGATGCTGTACGAAGTGCAACTGCAGGTTTGTAGCTCCAGATGTTCACTAACACTCAAGTACTTTGTCTCTGACTCCATCGGGTGAATCTGAAGTTTTAGTTCTCTGATGGAACAGAAGTGTAAGAAATTTGACTTTGTGAAAGGTCAACAAATGATGATTTCTGGGCAGCCCATTGCTGAGGAACTGGACTGCTAACATGAGTAGCTATCGAAATATTTTTGTCACCAGACTGATTCTCGTAGGGATGTCACGGTCAGGCCCTTGAGTGCAGTGCTTACCCCATTAGCTCCACGGACACTGGCTGACCCCGTTTTCTCACTTTTATCCAAAAAAATATACAACTATCTGCCAAATGTATACAATGTAATATGTAATGCATTACATTGTGAGGACCTGTTATTTCGACGTTGTGGGGACCATTTTTCAGGTCCCCACAAAGCTCTGTGAATGTAGTCAAAAAAGTAAAAATGCCAAAAGTCTCGTATTTTGTTTGGTTACTTATGGTAAAGGTTAGGGCTGAGTAGGAGTTAAGGTCGTCATGCTGGGATTAGGGTTCTCGCGATAGAAATGAATGGAAAGTCCCCACAAAGCTGTGTGTGTGTGTATGTGTGTGTGTGTGTGTCTGGCAGAGTGAGGTCATTAGCCACTAGCTTGCTCCACCGCCACTGAACCCAACCTCAGGGATCAGCTGAGGCTTTGGTGTCCTCCTGCTGGTGGAGATTGGACTGCAGGATGGCCTGCAGCTTGTGTTGGTCTCCCTGGAGCATGAATAGATGCAGTTACGCCATCAGGGTACTATGTTCTGCCCTGCCCCCCAACCTACACCCACCAACACCCGCCCCCCCACCACGTTTCCTGACCTGCGGCCTGGTATTACTCAGAAACTGCTCCTTACCCAGAAAAAACCACATAGCATGCACACTAAACAGTGGTAATTTTTTTTAGATAACACTTTGCCTTTTAAATAAGCTGATAGGCATAGGTGTTGCTACTCTACACGTTTATTTTCTACTCTTCTGCAGACACTGGTGTCGTTTGTAGGCTTCCTGTGTGCAAATAAGACACCTCGATCAGCAGCTGTGCACAGGTCGGCCATGAAGATGCCTTTATGTTGGGTTGCTTATTCGTATCAAGGTCCCCTGGACTTTAACAAAGGTCTGCTTTGTTCCGACACCCAAAGTACAGCCTACAATTCATATTCCACCTCTTTAACCTGGACAGAAAGGAGGGTCAGGACTGTGTTGGACTGGTGAATGTGTTGTGATATCCTGTGCTCTCCTATTCCAATCACAGCCCTGACGTTGATTCCAAAGACGATGACAAACCCATCCTAATCCTACTTATAAATGGACATGGGACAAAGAAATAAATTATTATTTTATAATTTATTATTTTATTTTATATAATAATTATTTTATGGGGTCTAAATACCACCATCCCATTTAACGTTCAGTCAGGAGTTGATAATGTAAATGTTTATTCTACTGTTGCTGTAATAATGTCTGTTTTCAAAGGTAAGAATACTGCCTGGAGGGTTGAATCGGGGTAAGACCCCCATCCAGCTAAAGTCAGTAAAAGTTATCTGTGTTTTATTTGCAAAGTGATACTTGACTCTTTTTTTTTTAGCTTAGTGAAAAAGAGACGTCGCATTTAGGTGTTCATATCTTCACACTGGGGTGTTTTATGTAAAATAAAAGGCTTTCAGCATCCAGTTCCTGCACAGACCTCAGTTTTGCATTTATTCACGATGGCCTAGAGCAGTGTTTCCCAAGCTGGTCCTAGGGGAACCCCAAACAGTCCACAATTTTGCTCCCTGCCAGACAACCCACATGTTTGCTCCCCCTCAATCATCTTGGGAGGAAGCACTATCCGGGGGTCCCCAAGGACCGGTTTGAGAAACACTGCCACAGAGGGTAATTTCCCTTCGGTTTGAACTACTTTTGCAGTGCTACTCCATGTCGCCCTCTAGTGGGAATATTTAAAAACATTAGATGTGACAGTGATAATCACTCTTATGCTTGTTTTTCCTGTAGAATGTCAAACAAGCGAACATTATTACAGAGAAAGGGGCTGTTATTGCTTTTAATTTAAGGAAATAGAGGAATACAGAAATAGAGTCTGTGTGTTTCATTGTGTGTTCGTATGACATTTGTGATGTCGTAATGTGTGAGTCTGTCATGTGTGAGTATGGGATGGAGAAAGAGCATTTCTCTATGTGGTATGGGATTAGATAGTGAGTGTGTGTGTGTGTGTGTGTGTGTGCACTTTTGTAGGAGGAAAGTATGACAGCCTGAGCAAACACTAAGAAGGGGTGACCTTTCTGTGGCGGTACAGCTTGTCACTGCTGCCACTCACACCCTTGCTGCTGGCCACAAGCCTCCCCCCCCCCCCCCCCCCACCTTCTCCAGAAATGCAAATCTATCTACTCATCTCATTTTCTAATCCCTTCTTAAGGTGCCTTCTCTCTCACTGCAGCACCATTCAGATACGGTATATATTACTGATGCTGTTATCACTTCTGTCTGTCTGGTGCCTTGATTGGGACGCCGCTTCGATGTGTAAGGTTAAGCACCTCTCTCGAAGTAACAGCTGCCTTCACGCCGAGTGAGATCTTCCAGCCAGTGTGCAGATCCTTGGGTACATCACTCACTGGCCCGGCCCCTGCACCCTTAACAGAAGACAGGGCCCTGATGTCACTCTCATCCTCAGACTTTGACCGCGTAACATATGGATTCCGCAAGCGCCAGTGCGCAGACGACAGTGGGGTCAAAGGTTACCCTCACATGTTCCTGTTCACCCTGCCCACCCCCCTCACGTTATCTGTCTCCAGCAGTGTTAGGAATTTGCATAATTTTATGAAGCGCCCCTTCCCCCAGGAATCGTCGCCATCTGTGATGCAGGAGCCCCCAACGAGGGCCTGTAGCTGATGCGCTCGCCGAAAGTGTCACGACCGAGTTCAGCTGTCTACCCTCCTTCCCGATCAGTACCAGTCAGCTCTGCCCTTCCCTTCCCTGAACTCCCGTTCCCTCTGTTTTCGCCCGTCACCCTGACTCTCCCAATCTGAGAACCGCACTAGGGAGTGTGTGTCCTGATAAGGATGCGGGAACTCAAGCGCCTTACAGCGAACACATTTTTTATTATGTACCTGAGTGATGTTATTCAGGGAGTACCTGACTTTGCATTACATTACAGCATCACATTTGACTTTACAGTCTGCAACTTAACAAGCCCTTCAGTCTATTTACAGCCCATATAACACTATGCGACACAGGCGGTTGGAGAGCCTGTTTTGGGGGGGGGGCCTCAACCCCCCCGCCCTCCCCATTTTTGTTCCAGCTGCCCCAGAATAATATGTTTTTTCTAAAGCTATTTAGTGATTTGTCCCATATTCCCGTAACCCTCCACTCAGCAAACTTTACTGTGGGGAACCCTCCCCCCTGGAAAATTAATTTGTGTTGGGTTGTCAGAATAACAGACGGAACACAGGCTCGCTTGCCCGATGAGCATGAGAAGGGTCAGCCCATTCCCAACATCGTGAGCTTTCCTCCATGACTGCTGGCTAGAAACGCTTCGTATGGGGGGAGCGAGGCCCCCGCTGATGAACTGCGCTGTTTCTCCGCCAGCTGCGAGGCCTTATGGTCTGAGGCTGAACACCTCCCAGAGCAGGACGTGACACATCCGCAGAACATGCTCTCTATCTTTCATGAGTAACAGACAGGCCTAGTTCAGACAACGTTAGCAGAGATGGGATGTTTCTGGTCCATGTGAGGTCCTACCTACTGTCATCCCCAAGGTCGTTGGAAGAGAGGGACCTTGTTGTGGACCCTCTCCACAACACTCCCATCGGCGTTCTTGGGCATCACTCTACCTTGGCTGAGGCTGGCAACTTCCTCTTTGCTTCTCACCTCTTCTGCATGGCTGTTGCAGCTCAGGTCCTGCTGGGCTATCCTGCTGGGAGACTCCTTCCCAGTTTTGATGAGCCTTTTGTCCACCTATTAGACCAGTGCTTCCCAACCCGGTCCTCTGCGACCTACAGACGGTCCACATTTTTGCTCCCTCTTAGCTTCGGGAGCTGGGAAGAAGCAAAAACGTGGACCGTCTGCAGATCCCCAAGGACTGGATTGGAAACACTTTGCTTATTAGACAGTCCATCACCCTGCAGGTAATTTTATCAATTATTTCCCCTTTTTCTTTATACTCGTCTACACACTCATGCACCTTTCTCGCTTCAATTTCTCCACACATTTACTTATTTTTAGGTGATTTTTAAAGCTTTTGCTTGTCTATTTACCCCTGCTTTAATCCATTATTACTTCAATCATTCTGAAGGCCTACATCTTGGTTATTCAAATCACGGTCCTCAAGGGCTGATTTTCCCGCCTTCCTTTACCTGTGAGCCGAGTATGAAGCCTCTGGCCAATCAGAATCAGTAATTATTAAACTGACTACCTGGAAGAACTGAAACCAAGGCCTGGATTTCAAATTGAGGACCAGATTTGAAGAACCCTGTTCTAGATGTACCAAAGGCATCTTTTTTATCAGCCAGAAGGTAATTAAGTCATAGTTTATGTTTGGGGGTTCAGACCCAATACTATACTGTGTTTTTTTATTTGCTTGCCTGGACAGGGTGCGGGTGCATGCAGCAATAGTAAAATACACCCCCGCATTCACTTAGGGAATACTCACACTTGGCCCGGCTGCATTGTACTGTACCGGAGTATGATTCGCCTGCTGGCCTGTGCTCACATTGTACGTAAAGATCCTGGTTGGAGCTTCTGTCATCACCGTGTTTTTCTGTTAAACAAAACATAGGAAATAAAACGCTATCGCGCAGCGCAATGGGGTTCGCGATTAACGTCTTTATTTTGTGCCTTTTTTGCAGTCGTTTTGGGCACGATGACACACAGATACATCATGTATGCAACGCAGTGATTTTTATTTATTCGTGCTGCTCCAGTAAGAAGACAGTCCCACATTTTACCAAATATCTCAGAGATTGTGCAGACTAGTGTTGCACTGGATACCGGTACTGAAAAAGTACCGCGGTACCGCATTTTTGAAAGCTGTTCGGTATTAAATTTCTTTAATACCGATACCAATTACACTATTACAGACATCTATAACGCTAACTATCGAATCAGAACCATTGACTCAATATGTCTGAACCATCATGCTATATGGAATACTAAAATATCAGCTATTTAAATATCTCCCAAGCTTCGAGTCAGTGATTTATGTGAGGGATCTTATAATACGGCATTATCCTAGCAAAGTCATCCTTTGCCATCCTGTTTGTGAAATGTTTGTCGCTACTCGAGTGTGTGCATTATTTTTTTCACAACGCACTACGCGGCCTGAACAGCCTTTGCAGGCTGTGTCCTTGGGATCTAATCCATTTCTGGGCTGCATATGAAGGAACCATCAAAATGGGACTCGCTGCTGTGACACATTCGGTCTTTGAAAACAGCATTTGAAGGATGCAGCTCTCGTAATTTGGTTCATGTATAGTGCACATGTGTGTCAGTCGCGTCATTGACGATCGTCTGTGTTCCGTACCTGGGCCCGGTTTGCGATCACACTAGGTGCCCAAATCCGACTAACTGTGCTGCGGCCCAACTCACCAAGCAGGCCAGCGCACTGGTACGGACTGACCGCAGTAGTGAAACGAATTGGAGTTTTGGGAGTCAAACGTGTTCGGGCACAGTACAGATCGATTAGTGCGAGTGCACCCTCAGACGGCGCTGTTGCCATCGTACTCAGGGTTTCGCTGTGTGACGGAGGAAAATACGTCGGCACTCACTGTTCTTGTGGTTGTGACTTTCCTTTCTCGCTCAGTGCACTGCTGCTCTCTGCATCGCAGACCTCAGAGGTGCGACGTGGAGCAGTTTAGCGAGTTGATGAGGAAGTGGAAGAACACAGGCAGCAGACCCAGAGCGAGCTTCCACGACGCAGCGTGATCTTCCAAGCGGAGTGTCAGACACCTCTGAGCAATAGCTGGATGAGGGTCCCCCCCATTGGGGTCGCGTCTCGGTCAGTGGGTTATGACACAAGGCCAGTGATCAGACATTCACCTGTTCAAATCCCAGCTTTAGCAATAAGTCGTCTTGTTGATATTCTTTTCTCTGCACATCTGGCATTGCAATCCAAAAGTAACAGGAAGAAATCAGATTATGTTTCTTAAATATTGTGATTCTTTGATTGGGTGACTGACTATGTTTCTTGCCAAGTTTTTGGTAATTACATTTCTAAAGTAACCCTTCAAGCCCCGGTGCTCACACCCACAACTGAGCCGGCAGGCTGTAGGGCCGATGCCCCCAGGTCGTGCAGGCCGGCATGCGGAGGCAGCACCGTGGGTCAGTTCCACGCCGGGAAGCCCGGCTTTGGCCGCGCGCTCCTCCATCATCATGCCTCTCCAGCTCGCAGAGAGCAACGCTCACGGGGTTTTTTTTTTTTTGGCATTTCCGTTCCACTCACCGCTGCTAACACCCATGAGTCTAACCGCTCAAGAGAGGGGCCATGGAAAGCATGAGATCATTTACGGGGTCCTAAATGATCAGGTGTCTGACCTGCAAGAAAGGGAGTGGGCATGGATTAATGAGTAAACTGCAAATAGACGTCAGAACAAAGGATCTGAGAAGTACCGTTCTATTTATATGACAATGAATCTGTCCCTTCATCAGAATTGATTTCTGCCATTGACTATTTCATTATCTATTTACTTAGCATCACAGTGTTCTTTGCAAATTTATCTATGTATATATTTACATAATGATACAGAAACCACATTCACAAATTTGACATTCGTGGTTTCGGTTTTTCATGAGTTAGCCATTGAACAATTAAACGTGAATATTTTTGAAGCTTGCAGAAAGTCGCAGAGCAAAGGTGAAAGAATTAATGAAATCTTGAATCACATAAAATCATGTAATATCTAAACATTAGGCATAAAATTTTTGGTTTACTGTATCCTGAATATTAAACACCCTGATTTGGGTACGCCGTGTATCTTTGTCTCGATTACCAGCTGCATTCGTGTGTTCGCTGTCGTTGTGACAATGGAATCTCGCTTTTCTCACAGTAACTTTCAAACTTTTCAGTGCCGTTAATTTTAGCATTTTTAATATTGGGTCCGAAACGTAGTGCTCCCAGTTTGTACATACGGGGGCATAATTTACATGGTTTGTATATTAAATAAAAAGGTCTAAATGGGAAATGACAAAGTAGTTTGACACGAAAAGTGTGCAGTACAGTACAGTACAGTACTAGCAGACTGTTATGGGTTGAGATTAGGGAGCCCAAGTATCATCTGTGAACTTTCACATTGGCCGGGATCTTCTGCGCTTAACCTCCATGAATGTGAAAGGGGGGGGGGGGGGGTTACTGTAATTATCAGGACCAAGCCCAGGCTGGCTTTTCCAACTTTTCTGGATCCTTTAAAATTGTGCCTAATCCATCAGTTTTCCTGAATCACCCGTCCAGAGCAGGTTCATGGAAGCCTGGAGTCCATCCCCAGGAACATGCCCGTCCATCGCACGGCACACGCTCACACTCATGTACACTATAGGAAATGTACTGATGGGGCTCCAGGGACAACATGCCCGTCCATCGCACGGCACACGCTCACACTCATGTACACTATAGGAAATGTACTGATGGGGCTCCAGGGACAACATGCCCGTCCATCGCACGGCACACGCTCACACTCATGTACACTATAGGAAATGTACCGATGGGGCTCCAGGGACAACATGCCCGTCCATCGCACGGCACACGCTCACACTCATGTACACTATAGGAAATGTACTGATGGGGCTCCAGGGACAACATGCCCGTCCATCGCACGGCACACGCTCACACTCATGTACACTATAGGAAATGTACTGATGGGGCTCCAGGGACAACATGCCCGTCCATCGCACGGCACACGCTCACACTCATGTACACTATAGGAAATGTACTGATGGGGCTCCAGGGACAACATGCCCGTCCATCGCACGGCACACGCTCACACTCATGTACACTATAGGAAATGTACTGATGGGGCTCCAGGGACAACATGCCCGTCCATCGCACGGCACACGCTCACACTCATGTACACTATAGGAAATGTACTGATGGGGCTCCAGGGACAACATGCCCGTCCATCGCACGGCACACGCTCACACTCATGTACACTATAGGAAATGTACTGATGGGGCTCCAGGGACAACATGCCCGTCCATCGCACGGCACACGCTCACACTCATGTACACTATAGGAAATGTACTGATGAATCACCTAACCACAGGTTTTGGGACTGTGGGAGGACACCCCCCCTAAAATGAGTAGAATATATAACCACCAGATGTATGGGGGCAGGAAGCAAACCCACAGCCCTGGAGGCGTGCAGCCACAGAGCTACCCAACACAACACGGCCCCTCCCCGAAACAGGACTGAGTACATCATACGGTCTCAGTCATACGGAGTACCCAGGCGCGTCCCCCCAAGGGTCAGCCACACAATCATTTAGGGGGTCAGCCACACAATCATTTAGGGGGTCAGCCACACAATCATTTAGGGAGTCAAGATCTGAGGTTTTATGCATCAGTCTGCTTCATGTTTTTTGACTTCATTGAGGTGTCAAGTTGAATGAAGCATCACTTTGTTGTACTTTACTGTATAAATTATTTAATTGGAATTTAGTACATTAATACCATAAAAGTACCATTGCTATCTATTTCCATTCATTAGCAAACAAAAATTGATTACAAAAAAGCCCCCCAAAACAACAATTTGGTATTTTTGGTGTGCTTGTTTAAATTTGTTTACATTCATTTATTTAGCATTGCACTTGTTCAAAGCAACATACAATGAGTTAAGTCTCTTCTGGAATAAGCAAACAAGGAATTAATTAAAGAAGTCTGAAGTTTTAAGTTGCACATGAGAAAAGCTACATTTAGTAGTGATTTTTCATCTTTCAGTTTTGCAGTTTGATTGAGGGATTTGCTCGGATACCTGCCAACATTTTCTTGTTGTTTCTATTGTTTGCGGGATTTTCATTGGGAAGAGGTGTGTCTTCTGTCTTTCGTTTGGTCTGGCATTTTCGTTGAGGGGTGCGGCACATCCTACGGGAAGAGGCATGCCTTTTCATCTTTCGTTCGGTCTGGCATTTTCGTTGAGGGGTGCGGCACATCCTATGGGAAGAGGCGTGTCTTTTCATCTTTAGTTTGGTGTGGCATTTTCGTTGAGAGGTGCGGCACTCCTCTTGGGGCAAGATGTGTTTTTGTAGTTTTCGTTCAATATTGCATTTTTGTTGTAAGGTGTGGCGCTTCTGTTTGGGAGAGGTGTGTCTTTGAAGATTTTGTTTGCTGTGACATTTTTGTTGTAGGATGCAGCTCTTCCGTTGGGAAGAGTTGTGTTTTGAGTGTAACTGTTCTGCTGTGGGGTCTGCTTCTGCCGTTCTTGGATATAACTGTATTGCTGAAGAGTTTGGTTCTTCTGTTGTTAGGTGTGCCTGTTCTGCTGTGGGGCCTGATTCTTTTGCTGTTGAGTCTGACTGTTCTTCTGTAGGGTTTGATTCCATTGTTAGATGTAACTGTTCTGCTAAGGGATCTGGTTCTTCCGTTGTTGGGTGCACCTGTTCTGCTGTGGGGCCTGATTCTTTTGCTGTTGGGTCTGGCTGTTCTTCTGTAGGGTTTGGTTCCATTGTTAGATGCAACTGTTCTGCTATGGGATCTGGTTCTTCAGTTGTTGGGTGGATCTTTTCTGATGTGGGGCCTGATTCTTCTGTTTTTGGGAATAACCGTTCAGATGTGGGGTCTGGTTCTTCTGTTGTTAGGTGTGCCTGTTCTGCTGTGGGGCCTGATTCTTTTGCTGTTGAGTCTGGCTGTTCTTCTGTAGGGTTTGATTCCATTGTTAGATGTAAGTGTTCTGCTAAAGGATCTGGTTCTTCCGTTGTTGGGTGTGCCTGTTCTGCTGTGGGGCCTGATTCTTTTGCTGTTGAGTCTGGCTGTTCTTCTGTAGGGTTTGATTCCATTGTTAGATGTAAGTGTTCTGCCAAGGGATCTGGTTCTTCCGTTGTTGGGTGTGCCTGTTCTGCTGTGGGGCCTGATTCTTTTGCTGGGTCTAGCTGTTCTTCTGTAGGATTTGGTTCCATTGTTAGATGCAACTGTTCTGCTATGGGATCTGGTTCTTCAGTTGTTGGGTGGATCTTTCCTGATGTGGGGCCTGATTCTTCTGTTTTTGGGAATAACCGTTCAGATGTGGGGTCTGGTTCTTCTGTTGTTAGGTGTGCCTGTTCTGCTGTGGGGCCTGATTCTTTTGCTGTTGAGTCTGGCTGTTCTTCTGTAGGGTTTGATTCCATTGTTAGATGTAAGTGTTCTGCTAAGGGATCTGGTTCTTCCGTTGTTGGGTGTGCCTGTTCTGCTGTGGGGCCTGATTCTTTTGCTGTTGAGTCTGGCTGTTCTTCTGTAGGGTTTGATTCCATTGTTAGATGTAAGTGTTCTGCCAAGGGATCTGGTTCTTCCGTTGTTGGGTGTGCCTGTTCTGCTGTGGGGCCTGATTCTTTTGCTGGGTCTAGCTGTTCTTCTGTAGGATTTGGTTCCATTGTTAGATGCAACTGTTCTGCTATGGGATCTGGTTCTTCAGTTGTTGGGTGGAACTTTTCTGATGTGGGGCCTGATTCTTCTGTTTTTGGGAATAACCGTTCAGATGTGGGGTCTGGTTCTTCTGTTTTTTCGGGTAACTGTTCTGCTGTGGAGTCCAGTTCTTCAGTTGTTGGGTGAAAGTGTACTGCTGTAGGGTCTCTTTCTTCTGTTGTCGGGTATAACTGGTATGCTGAGGGGTCTGGATCTTCATTTGTTGAGGACAACTGCTTTGTTGCAAGGTCTGTTTTTTCTGTTGTTGGGTGTAACTGTTCTGTTGTGGAGTTTGGTACTTCTGTAGCTGGGTGAGGCTTTCCTGTTGAAGCGTTTTCCTCTTCTATTGTTGGGTCTGGCTGTTCTACTGTGGGACCTGATTCTTCTGTTGTTGGGCGAGGAGAGAGATGTTTTCCAGCAGATGTCAGTGGCTCTGGCTTTTCCTTTGTTGACTGATACATTTCCATCAAGGAGAGGTGTGTTATGGTGGTGGTTGCTTCTGTCTGTTCTGTTGTTGGATTGAGTCTTTCCATGTATTGCTGTTTGTTTGTTGTGTGTGATGTTTCCATTGAAGAGAGGTCCTTAATGGAAGATGTATGTGGCATTTCTGTTGAGAGGAATAGATTTTCTGATGGACGTGGCAGTTTGGCTGCATAGGTATTTCTCGGATGTGGCTTTTTCTTGGCATCCAGATGCTTAATGGCTTTAATTGCCCAATTATCAGATGGATCTGAGCAGATGGTTATACCCTTTACAGTAGTAAATCTGTGATGACACAGGGGGAACATTGTCAGACATGGTACTACATACTACAGTATGTTTCCTATTCTGAATGGGACAGTAAGGTTCTCACAACTGTAGTGCAATATAAAACACAAAGCATTTTGTTATTTTGGATTATCCAGGAGTTAATAGTTGGGTTTGACATACATAATTAGGAGACTTGTAAAACTTGAAACTTAAACATTAAACATAACGTAAAACATTAAAATTACCTTTAAAATCACTTCATAAATCATAAATGCCCAGTAAGAATTTTTCCATTTTATTGCACCAGAAATTCTTGGGAACTTGATAAAACATGTAATGCTATTAGACAGATTTAAAACTCAATAAAAATATGTTTTATATATGTAGGATATTGTCTGCATATAAGCAATCCAGACTAAAACTGGGTGAGCGTCCCCTTTAAGGAGCAAGTAGATATTTTTAATAAGCCGAAATAAATAAGAATGCTCACCGAACTGCCTTCACTGGACACATGTCAGTTTGTATGTAGTACATCTTCAGCTTCTCCATGGGGACTCTGGTTTCACTGGTTTTCAAACAACAGCTGACAGTGGGCCCAACTACCGCTGAAACAGCACATCGGGACACATGGCATTTTAACAGCACCAGCACCAGGAAGACTCAGCCCAGTATCGCACATGGGATAGCAATCGCATTTAACCCATAACCTCGCATTCCCCCTTAGTAATGTCTTCTCCTGCAAGGAGCCACGTGGAATACAGAACATCACACAGCAGTGAGGTGTAGCTGTCTCTTATGTAGCTAAATATAGACCTATTGAGTGTTTCAGACCTTCAACATCTCTTTCTCTTTCCTTTGATTTTTCCATCGCATGTGTTTTGCCAGTGAGTGACTTCCTGTTTCACACCTCACCGCTGTCTGCCCAGCGTCTGCGCAAACCCATGCAGCTAATGACAGAAACTGCATTTGCTGGGTTTTGTCATTGAAAAACGTATTTCTCCGCATGAAAGAGGGATGAAAGCTGTAGGGGAGTCTGTGCCCTGGTGGCCCCAGGGTCCGATCTGACAGGGACTCACCTCGGCCTGAAGGAGCCGATAGCAGCAGCAGGAGCAGCGAGAGCCTCAGGACAGAGCAGCTGAGTGGCATCACTGTGACCGCTGGCTTTCTGGTGTCTAGTCTCATTTTCTTCATGCAGGTCTATCTTATATGATCTGACTGAGTAAAGCTTATAAGTAGTAAGTCACAGTTGCTCTTTCCACGCAGCCCCCCAACCTTTGAACCAATCAGCATTTAGTCACAGTGACAAAAATAATGATACTGGTTTGCACAGGAAGTAATTTTGGTTCCATGGTTCATCAAGTTAAAATAGCACCTATTCAGCACCAGAAGTTACATGACCAAGTGCAATTTAACCCTTAACTTAACACCGTGTGTGTTGCCTTTACTCTCGCTGACCTACTTTTACCTCGTATCATTCTCTCCATGTGAAATCTTTGTCTCACTGATAGACTATCAGAAGTCTTCTTAGAAAACATGTGGTCAAATTCATCGCCGTGCAAACAGGACCCGTCTCACAGAATATGATTATTTTCCCGATAAGAAGCAGATTCACAGACTGAGAAGATGTTTCACATGTCATTTAATAGAGACAATTACATCGTTGTGTACAATGTAATTTTCCTTTTGAACACCAATATCAGTGATGGAAATACCTAAAAAGGCTCTTATTATATAGGATTGTCTGTAGTCTTTATTGCTTTTCAAAAATACTGCACACAACAAAGACATATGTTGTGAGTATTATAGTATATTAATACTTTCCAGTTTAGTATTTCAGCGATAGGACAGTTGATTGACTAGAATGTGTTAACATTTAGTGTTTCAGTATATATTTATTGTGTATGTGTGGGCATTATTAGAAGCTAATTAATACTAAAGAAGGAGCATCAAATTGAGATTTTAACCAATTTGTACATAGATTTTGGTACCTTGGGACAGAATAGTACAATACATTTTTCCTGGAAGAACTCAGGGGTCAAAGGTTAAGCTGTAAGCATCAGAGCTGGCAGGTGCTACTGGGATTCCTGTTTCTGCGTTCGCATCTTTCTTTGCCAACACTGGCAGGTTTGTTGTTGCTAGAGCCGCACTCAATATCTCACTTTAGTGACCCCTGGCCCCCAGTGTAGTGACTCTGCTGGCAATAGGGGGCCTCAAACATTGGGGCCCCTTGCAAATGCATGGATTGAGTGTTTTGGTAAACACTGTCGCTGCTTGTCAGTCAGGGACCGCATAGCCCCCTGTGCCCAGGGGTTCGATGGATCCAAGCAGATGGTAGCGCCCCCAACAGTCAGTTTTTTAATTCATGTGATGGTTAATTCGCATACGCTGTTAATTCTACCATGAAAATTCAGCTCAAGGAAAAGTTTTGGAAACCTTTGGGAGTAATTAAAATTCTTCTTAAGATTTAGGAAGAATGCCGTTACAATGGCTATTGCCAACCAATAAAACAAGAGCATTACATTATTAATATAGTGTTTTATATATTAGAAAAATTCAATAGTGTGGAACTTTACAAAATTTCGAACACCTTAGAGTAGGAGAATTTCCTGTTTATTACCGTTTTGCACAAAAAGAAAACAAGACCCCGACTTACAAATCAACACACATTTTATACCTTTTCCAAGATAGATGTCGTTGCACAAGATCAGCAGATGTTCCTTGTTATTTCCTGTTAGCTCATCTCTGGCCTGCAGTCGTCCAAGGTCAGTCACTCCCTATTCTCCCTTTTCTCATGCAAACATTTCTCCCCCTCTCAATATTTTGGATAACTTACAACACCTTCTTACGGGATATAATGTTAAACAATACACTTCTTCATCAGTTTTAAGACTACAGAGATTACATGTACTTACCATTCACTGATTCAGTTATATGATTCATTACCACTAAATCCAGCTACATCATATTGCATATGCTCCCTACTCTAACAAAGCAAGAGTTAACTTCATATTTGTTTGTTGTTCTGTTCTGCACATAACTGGGGCTGCATTCCCCTCCCAGCCAGGCAGGGGGGGAGAGGGTGACTCAGAGTCCTGCTAGCAAATTGGGATACATTGTTCCTTCATCTGCAGCCTGTGCAGATATTTGCAGTACATAGTCACATTCATGGTGGACAAGGCCCAAGGCATTGGCAGCAATCCCAGCAGCCCTCAGCTCTGTCACTCCACAGGGCTACCAGACTTCATTTTGCATCCACAATAGCAATAATGAATTTGTGTAAAATGAGTATTAGTTCTGAGTTTAAACACACAGCAGTAATTCTCTACTTCAGATACAGCATATACAGCATAGTTACTACTTCTGATGATCAGAATCTTATTGTATAAGATTGCGGAAAACATACTGATGACACTTAAATATTAATTATAGATGAATGCTTGATGGAAGATGGACAGGGCTGGCTTTCTTTGCCATTCCCAGTAGCTTCTGAGTACAGGAGTCCGCTGGATCAGCGCACATGGTGAGGATTTTAACACTGGTGAACAAGAGACAGTAAAGCATTTTAAAATGAGCTGCCTTGTTGTAATTTTAGTTGGCTACTTTTATTCTCTGATTTGTCACCTTTTTCACACTGATACATCTTCAGAGGTAACGGTATTGTCATGTTCATACTCATCTGATACTTGCAAGCGAGCTTCAAATTCAGGGGTGGCAAGGTTCTGCTAATCTGCTAATTAGCAAAGCTAACTTTTTCGTTAGCAGATTAGCATTTCCATTATCTTTGAGAACCATTAGCAGAAAAATTAGCATTTCCTCAAAATTTAGTTCTGGCAACTGTAAATCCACTAATATTTTATGCAGGAAAAGTGAATAAAGTTTGCAAGCCCTAAAATCATATATATTTATTCCTGTCTGTTGTGAGCATGTCTGCAACAGTTTATCTGGCACGCTGTTGGCTGACTACGTGTAAACACAAGACGGGATTGGTTGATAACTCGTCGGATTTAAGGAAGTCTGGGTTAAATGTAAGTGAATGAAGATGAATGAGTTTAAACTGGGGTACTCGGAAGTCAGTGGAGAACTGGGGCCTGTATCACAAAGCTGGATTTCTTGCTTAGCCAAATAACGCTACTCGGTTGAGTAAGGCCTAAATATCCCCTGGTAATCATTCTAGTCTGATAGATGGGACTAAAATGTTAAACAGGTTAAAATTTTAGCTCTCTAAGTGTCATGCTTATGCATTGTGACACTAAGTATATTTTAACGGGTTTCTGAGTCACAAACCAAACTGAAGCTAAATTCATATAAGTTAATGGTTAATGTTTATCATTAGCTTCTGCTAAATGTTTTAGCTGTTTATTGGTATAGCATTATCGAATTACACTTTGGAGTTAGCAGATTAGTGGTCATTAAAGCTAACTCTTTGGTCAGTGTGGTGTATGTGCTCACACACAAAAGATTAAAAAAACGAGAATTTTAAATTGCGAACTGTTAGCTTTGCCCAACACTGCTTCAAAAACAGTATAAGAGAGCAATGAGATCTTCTACTACAGAGCATCAGGATCCCTCACACAGACTGTTATCTTCCCAACAGGAAGCAGCTGTGTTGTTTCTTGGATTCTAGATGCTGCTGTTGCCTTTTTGTTCTGCTTTGTTGTGTCTTCGATTCTCGATGCTGCTGTTGCTTTTTTGTTCTGCTTTGTTGTGTCTTCGATTCTCGATGCTGCTGTTGCCGTTTTGTTCAGCTGTGCTGTGTCTTCGATTCTCGATGCTGCTGTTGCCGTTTTGTTCAGCTGTGCTGTGTCTTCGATTCTCGATGCTGCTGCTGCCTTTTTGTTCAGCTGTGCTGTGTCTTCGATTCTCGATGCTGCTGTTGCCTTTTTGTGCAGCTGTGCTGTGATTGCTGGGAATGTCGTTGCTGTTTTTGTCAGTTTCTTGCCATCCAGGTACTGCATGGCCCTCTGTGCCCAGGGGCTCGATGGATCCAAGCAGATGGTACGGCCCAGTACAGTCCTGAAACTGGGAAGACAAAATGGTAACATGACTGATCACTTGTTTTATTTACATATTGGTTAATTAGCTGGTAGTTTTACAATGAAATTTCGGCTGAAGGAAATGTTTGCGTGACCAGTGTATAGTACTGTAAGATTTAAGATGAGTACTCATTACAGTGGCTATCACCACTAATAAAACAAGATTCTAATATATTAGTTGGGGCTGTTTTGTACACTTGCTGCAGCTTGTGATACACAAAGCGCCTGCTATTGCAATGAAATGTAAGGGACGCTGTTGCCAGTGGGGGAAAAATTGTGGAGCATTTTAAGAAAAAAGTAAAATGAGCTCTTGTATCGGAATCTGTATCAGTATCGGCAGTTGTGTGTCGGAATCAGATCGGAACTGAAAAAATATGGACCAGCCCACCCCAAGTTTAAACTCACAAAAGTAACTTTGTCACGAGGCAGAACAGCGGGCGCAGGGGGGCAGAATTCAGGGCAAACAAACAGGGTTTATTAACACCACTGACACCAAATAAGATCATGGTGGATCAAGCCGGGGACTTGCGACGTCAAATGGCGAAACTAAACTGTCACTAGACAGGAAAACACTTATAGGAGCTAACAGGGATCAAACAAGAGGCAGCTGAAGTGAGTCACACGAGGGCTGGAACAAGAGGGCAGACAAACAACAGGTGTGGCTTATATAGAGCCACTTGGTCACCTGCTGATGATCAGAATGAATTTAATAATTATCTCTGTAATAGATACTAAGGATATTTGAAAGTTAATTATATCGGAAAGCTTGTTGAAGGATACTCACTGGACTGCTTCCACTGGACACACTGCATGCTGCATGTGGTAGCTCACCAGCCTCTCCAGGGGAGCTTTGATGTCTTTGGTTTTCAGACAACAGGAGGCTATTAGAGGTACTAATGCTGAATAAGATGAAGGACACGTGTTAGATGTGTGGATCTTAACAAAATCCCGGGGCCCAACTTGAATTAGAAGAAACTTGTTTGGATAGGAACCTCAGCATCACAGACCTCATCAGCAGCAGTAGTATATTAAAGCAGATACTTTTGTATTTATTGTCATGTCATACACATCAACTTATTCCGACCAGATCACAGTTAATGCTTGGATCATTTAATTTGTCCATGCATCCATTATTATTATTATTATTATTATTATTATTATTATTATTATTATTATTTACTGTTGTTTTATTATTTTCTTTTTATTTAATTGTTTAATTATTGTTTTTTTATTATCGTTTTATCGTTTATTATTATGTTAATTTATCGTTGTTTATTATGTCAGCGTATCGCTGCCACCATAAAAAATAATATGGTCCCAGTTTCTTGTAACGAGATACGTATCTTGTTATAACGAAATCCACTGAACAACAGACCGAGTTGATGAGTGAATAGGTGAACAAGAGTCTCTTGGTCACCCCTTTGGGACTTCTGGTCTCTAGCATTAAAACATGACAACTGTCTCGTTACGAGATATAAAATTATCACGTCATAATGACATTTTAAAGTATCTTGTTATAACGAGATATTGAAGTATTTTATTATAACGAGATATGAAATTTTCTCATGAAAAATGAGTAAGGCTTGCGGTATAATGTAATACCAGGGGTGTTTCTATAGCTATTGAAAATATCCGGGGCTAAGTCAAGTTTGCCTGAGACTTTACTTTTTTTAAGATATGTAAGTTATCATCATTTAGCTATCGACTATTAAATACCACTAATATAATTCATCACATTTTGTACCTCAATAACATTTTATGAATACTTTTTTGCTTGCGACTCCATATGTATATATATCGTAAAATTCAATCTATAACCAGTATACTTTTGTATAATATTGCTGGTGCGGCTGTGAAACTATTAACGGTAAATCATTTTTGAATTCCGTCAAACCGAAAGATGTATGTCCCGGCCAGATTTAATAATGACATGTAAACATCTCAGGGGTCGTTTGAATAAGGTAAAAAATGGGCTGCGTCCAATTTTGATCGTGATCCTCCCCATAATTAACAAATAATGTAACAAAACAACTTGCTCATTATCCATTGTTTTGGGTGGTGTAGTTCGAATTAAGTGTGACGTTCAATCTACAAGCTTTTCGCTTTTTGCATGTCCCACCCCAGCTGGTTTGGTACTTTGAGTACTGGTACCTGATCAGAATTCAGTGGAAAGGGTAAAGTACTGATTTTTTAGTACCAAAAGTACAGCACCTGATGAAGTGGGAAAGCCCCCTTTCCCTCTTCTATTACATTCCTACATCACCTATGTTTTGCCAGTGAGTTTCACATCTCACTGCACATTTCACATCCTCCTGTTTTATATCTCACTGCACATTTCACATCTTCCTGTTTCACATCCCACTGCTGTCTGCTTAGCGTCTGTGCAAACCCAAGCGGCTAATGACAGAAATTGCATGTGCTTGGTGTTGTCTGTGCTTTCCAATGACAAGTAAAACTGGATGGTGGCCCCAGGGTCGGATCTGACAGGGACTCACCTCGGCCCGAAGGAGCGTATAAGAGCAGCAGGATCAGCGAGAGCCTCAGGACGGAGCGGCTGAGTGCCATTGCTGTCGCTCCTGGCTTTCTGGTGCCTGATCCCACTTTGTTCGTGCCACCTTATATAATCTCACTGAGTAGAGCTTTAAAAAAGCACACAGTTGCAGTTTACTCTCCCCACAGTTTCCCTGCCTGCTGAACCAATCAGCATTTAGCTTTAGTGACAGTATTAATTTATCTGGTTTGCACAGAAAGTAGTTCCACTCATACCATGAACTTAAAATAGTATCTGTTCAGCAGCAGGTGTTACATGACCAAGTACAACTTAGTCCTTAATTTAAACCCAATTATGTGTCTAATTATGACAGACACCCTGGGCCTCTACCAGTCACACACCTGTACCTCACACAAATTGGTACAAGATCACATTCAGAAAATGCCCAATCCTCCGACATTTTAGCATACTAGGGGTGGAATACTCTAATGCTAGACTTTTTCTTGGTTATGGCTGATGTGTGCTACCAGTGTACTTGTTCATTCTTTTCACTTATGTTACTGAAAAGGTAGATTTTGGTCTTTCCTTGGCACATTATGTTTCTGATGTTGGGTCTCCCTATTCCAGTGTCCCCTGGCCTGTGTCAAGGGGTCAGCTAGATTGGAGCAGATGGTGAGGATTTCAGCGTCTGTGAACAAGAAACATTCTGACATTTTAAAATGAGTCGTCTTCTCTCTCTCCCTGAATTGTTTTTACTTATTATCATTCTCTTCTTGCGACATCTTTGTCCCACTCTTACATCGTCATAAGTCGTCTTATAATACATGTGATCGTGTTCAAAGTCCTGTGAACAGGAGCCATTTCACAGACTGAGATTAACTTGGGAAGTTGTTTCACGTTTTGTTTAATGGTGTCATTTCATTTAATGTTTCACATTATGGAGGTAGTTAGATCAATTGTACATTTAAAATTTCTGTTAGAACACCAATGTCAGTGGTGGAAATACTTAAGAAGGCCCTCATTACAGTCTTTTGTAGCAGAGCTGGGTGATATATCAATAAAATAACCAATCGTGATTATGAACATTCATATTGTTAACAATTTGAATATTGTGAGTGCTGTAATATAGCCTAAACATTTGTTTTCTTGAATTGTTGAGTTATTTAATGCACAGTCGTTACACAAATTCTATCAAGGAATGAGTCTCTTGTCACAAGCTCCATAACGATTAGTAAAACAATTTGGTCGTCATTATCAGAAAAACTGAAAAACAACTGTCATATTTTGCTGTTTTACACTTCTGGAATTTTAGAATATTATGAGAAATCTCAATATTGATGAAATCTCTGAAAATATTGATATCATTTTCAGGGCCTATTACTACGGAAGAGGATTAGGGCCACCATGAAAATATTATTTTAATTCTGACTTTAATGTCAGAATTCTGACTTATTTTCTCGGAATTCTGACTTTTTTTCTAAACTCAGAATTATTACAACTATTACGGAAGAGGAGCCTCATGATTATTATCTTCTTCCTATTATTTTGAGATCACCACTTATTCTACTTGTGAACTCGAGATAACAGAAATTTATCTCAACATCGCAAACTTTATTTCCTGTTTTCTTGACGCAGGTGCCTGCCATTTGCTGTGCACACAGGACCACGCTGTCAAATAAACTCCCAGTTTGAGATGGGGAGAGGGACACAACTTAATGATTTAAATACAAAGGTCTGTTTATTGGGGGGACAAATGACATGCCCCCACCCACACCCCTTTCCCCAGTTCGTATGCCCCCCCCCCTTCCCCGGTTCATATGCCCCTGACCCCTATATCGAAGCTTAATAATCAGTCTTACTGAAAATGTATTGTTTCTGTCCATTATTTCTGTTACTATCTGGTACAGATCTAGTGAGTAGCAGTGGTGGACAAGGTTCTGCTAATCCGCTAACCTCTAATTAGCGAAGATAACTGTTCTGTTAGCGGATTAGCCTTTCTCTCAACTTTGGAAACCATCAGCGGACCAATTAGTTTCTGCTAAATTTAGTTCCATTAACTGTAAGCCTACTAACGTTTTTCTGCTAGTAAAGTAAGTCAATGGTCAAAAACATTTGTAAATCCTAAAATCATACATATGTATTCCAGTCTGTGGTGAGCTTCTCTGCGACAGTCTATCTGGCACGCTGTTGGTCAACCACATGTAAACACAAGACGTGATTGGTCGATAACTTGTTGTATTTAAATTAGTTTGGGCTAAATGTAAGTAAACCAAGATAAAGTCCATTTAAACTGGGGTACCCTGCAGACTGGGTTCGTATGGCATTCTCCTCACAGTCAAACTAGTTGGTCTGTCAGTGGTTTTTGATCATACATTACATATGTTGGTTTTATTTTTCTGGTACTGGAAAAAAACACAGCATACTCCTCCAACCAATAGCAGTAACACATGACACATATTCTCACTGATGGGTGAAATTACCATACAAATTACTCAAAGTGGGGGAGCGTAATCTCCAAACCTTGAATGCAATAGCATGGCATGATCACTCACCTTGGTCAGAAGAAGCTCCCAGAAGAGAAACTCACAGGTGTAGCAAAGCCAGACTTAGGAATGTCATTGTCACCTTCTGCTGTCCGCCATGCCATGCGGCTGACAGAGAAAAACAGTTGGGCTTCCTTCAGCATGCTCTGCCCCCACTGGCAGCCAACGTGTCAAGCATCAGCTGAGCAGGATGACTGTCTAACAGAGACAAACTGGGCAAGAACCTGCATCACGTGTCCCCACTTCCAGTGTAGGGTCCGTGGTGAGCCTGGAGCCCATCCTAGCATAGACACGGTGGGGAACACCCTGGATCGGACCCAGGTCATCCTAGCCAACGCATATCTTAGAACACTCAGAGCAGTGTTTCCCAACCCGGCCCCTAGGGGACACCCAGACGGTCCATGTTTTTGCTCCCTCCCAGTTCCCGGAATGTGGACTGTCTGGCAGGGAGCTAGGAGGGAGCAAATATGTGGACTGTCCACGGGTCCCTGAGGACCGGGTTGGGAAACCCTGCCTTAGATGATTTAAATCAATGTAAAGCTTTAAGAGAACCTTTGAGGCTTGAGCATCAAGGAGCAGATAATGGTTAGAGAATCTCCAACGGAAGTGCGGGGGGCCACCCAAATGCCAGCAGTGACTGTGCAGAAGTGAAGACCAGTGTGGAAAAAGTGACAAGTCTGAGCGGGAGTGAAATTGAAGAGCACGCTCACTGGTGGTCCGCACTGAGGTGTGGGTAGGCAGCACACATTCTGAGGGGGCAGGGGAATACCCGTTACGCAAGGCGTCCCCACATTGGCCGAGCCGCTGTGGCTCCTCCCACACAAACTGAGCATGCCGCGTCATTGGCCACGCTGAGAACATTGAGTCCTTTTGGGTGTCATACCAGAAAAATGCGTGAATTTCTTTTGAGGTCTGAAAATGTATCACTAAGGAGATGAGAAGATGGCATCGGGGCACTAACAGTGCTGTGTGCATTTTCGTACTTAGATTTTCCACATAGAATTTTTTTTTAGAAGTTCTCACTTAATCATTTCTTTCTGTTATTTATTTCCTTGAAAGGATCTACTGTCCAATCACACATCGTAACATAGTATTTGATAATAACCGTTTTATTAAATAAATATAGCTTATATACATGTATAGCTTTGACATAAATACAACTTCTAGGTGTAATTATGTGCACTGTGCAATCACGTAAATGAAATACATTCAGAAAAATTTGCCCATCCATCCATCTTCCAACCATTTGTCCATTATCTATAGTCAAACCATAATCTTTATATATGTGCCAGTTCATTTTAATAATAATAATAATAATAATAATAATAATATATAGGTGCTGCCAGACAAGTCAGGGGTCAAAGGTTATGCTGTGGACATAAGTGGAGTTGCTGTTTTTGTCAGTTTCTTGCCATCCAGGTACCGCATGGCCCTCTGTGCCCAGGGGCTCGATGGATCCGAGCAGATGGTAATGCCCAATACAGTCTTGATCCTGGGAAGACAAAATGGTAACATGACTGATCACTTGTTTTATTCATGCGATGCTTAATTAGCATGCACTGCAAATTTTACAATGAAATTCCGGCTAAAGGAAATGTTTTGACAATCATCGTGTAGGACTATAAGATTTAAGAAGAGGACTGTTTACACTGGCTATTGCATCTCATAGAAGCTGACTATATTATTACTAATTAATTATTATTTCTAATTATTAATTTTATTTAATGGAATTAAATGTGTGTATTTTGGAAAACAAAACTCATAGCAGGACCTTCCTGAAAGACACAAAACACTGATACTTGGTTTCCTGCTGATGATCAGAATGAATTTAATAATTATCTCTGTAATAGATGCTAAGGATATTTGAAAGTTAATTATATCAGAAAGCTTGTTGAAGGATACTCACTGAACTGCTTCCACTGCACACACTGCATTCTGCATGTGGTAGCTCACCAGCCTCCCCAGGGGAGCTTTGGCGTCTTGGGTTTTCAGACAACAGGAGGCCACTGGACCAGCTAATGCTGGATAAGATGAAGGACACATGTTAGATGTGTAGATCTTAACAAAATCCCGGCCCCAACCAATATGGATCTTTGACCATCAACATCAGTAAGAGTTTACTGAGAGCTTCACTCAGCTTTGACCTCCGTACGTTATCTGATTTAGAATCTGTCCAATTTAACATTACTTGACAGTTTGTGCCACCAGGTACTCAATTGTCTACAAGAGTTAAATAATTGTACTACAACTAATTGACTACAGTAGACGTACATGCCAAGTGTCCTGTGTTCTCAGTGTAAAAGAGTAAGGACTGGAAGGCGTAAGGAGATCTAAGTATGGCAACGTCCGTCATCCATCTCTAGCAGAAGAGCCAAACATTTGGTCACTCACCTTGGCTGGATGGAGTATTCAGGAAGAGCATCAGTAGACAGAGGCCGAAGAAAGGTGAGCTTGCAGGCATCATTTTGACAGAAGGAGGATTTCTAACATCTCCATCCAAACCCTGCTTATATATACGCTTCTCTTGCTCCACGCAGAGGGGAAAAAAACAGTAGCACTTCTTCCAGTCTGCCCTCCTCCCCAACCACCCACCAAACCCAGCAATCGTCACCTTGCTACGAGTGAACTCTTACTTTCTAGTTTGTGGTGCTTGATGGTTTTTAAATATAGCACATCTTCATCAGAAACTGTGGTGGAGTGCATGTGTGCAGACATTAAAGCTGAAAGTAAAGCCTGCATGTCCAAAGACGATAGATAGATAGATGCTGGCTATTGTCATTTTAAGTACAATGAGATTTAGTTTGGAACACGCCAGCAGATGCACAGTATATTTACAATTAAATAGATTCTGAGGCATAAATAGAATGGGAGAGTATGTACAGAAACTATATATGTACAAGATATATATATACAATAAGGTGCTTGTAATTTAGTTTGCAGAGGTAGAGTTTTCAAGTGGACTAAATGCACATAAATATGGAAATTGCACATGTGGGGTATTGCATCAGAATGTTTGAGATCAGTGCTGAGAGTTCAGAAGTGTGACAAGTTCAGCCGGGTTATAATAAATGAAAAAGTGGCATCTACATGGGGAGCTAAGGGCTGGCGTGTCCGTGCGCTGCCATCTTGGAAGTTATGATGGAGAGTGAATGAGCGCTTAACATGTCAGGCAGCTCAATATCATTCATAGAGCATCACACTAACAAAATACAACTCAAAGATTCCTCCGTCTGCTAAAGATATTGGCTGAAACTTGTATGTTACAGTAGAAAAGTTTATGGAGTCTGCATAACGTTCTAAAAATTGATGCTAGATTTGTTACTATAGCACAGTGTCTGGTTAGAAGTTCTCCAGATAATAGCGTGTTGGGAAGCCAGGAAATCCACATATACCTGTTTAAATGCACAATAACGTGCTTAGTGGTCTTTCCTTGCAGCCAAGTAAACATTTTAGTTCTTCCATGACAGAAGAACAGAGTGCGGCCTTCTTGTCTGGCTCAACTTTTGTAACGTCCATCATCCCGGAGCTCCTCCTCATGCCAGCGTTCTAGAGCCTTCTCCCTTCACATTTTATAGCTGTCGCATCAGTTGGTGACTGGTTTGCGGCCCTGCTGCTCCTTGGAGCCTTTCTACAGCGCCGTGAGGCCCGGCTTCAGGATTCAGCAGAACATGGCAGCAGAAGGTTTCTGGGGTCCGTCAGGCTGACAGTGTGCCTCCGATCATCACGCCACTTGCTGAAGATTCTGTCAGGCTCCACAGGACAGGGGACAGTTTAGGGTCCCCAGGATCTTCTGAGGCGTTTGCTGTTTGGGCTCTAGACTCATTATAAATTGCACCCCCCCCCCCAAAGGATATTAACCAGTAAATAATCAAGCAAAAGCAACTCGCCTTGTGATGACTCTTGATGACTGGAATCAGCCATTTTTGCTGATATTGTGCCATAATAAGGGGAATTATCTGTTGCACGATTCACATTACACAATTGCTATTCTCGTAAGTCTGTATAACAGACAATCATGCATCGGCTATTATATTAGCAGTTGGATGAGTACTGATAACGAAGAAAAGTAACCTAGACGGATGAGTATATTCCTGATGAAAGACAATATCAGAGCATGAAATAAAAATATTCTTTATCGTTAGAACTCAATTTGCAACTGTATAAAGGGATATAAATGAGCTTTTTTTAAAACACTGTTTAACTCACCTGAGGGGTCATTAAACGTTAATAGTTATTTTTGTGTGCACAAATTGTGTATTTATTCTCAGACATTGTTTTAGTGGTCCTTCCGGAACAGACCCTGGTGGACTTATGTTGCCATTACGCTGATTGGCTATCCCAAAGACCCCGATACTCTTAGTGTGTAGCGAAGACGTGCGATTGGTTATTCAGTCAGAGGAAATATGGGGGGGTGCTGGGGGGTTGTAAATGGAAGCAGTGTTCCGTTTCTTAGTAGTGTGCTGCCTTGGCCACAAAAACCTCATCCCCCCTGCAGATGAGTTTCACTAAAGTTCACCCCCTAAGCACAGCTCCACCCAGGGGGCATCAGCACCCATGTGACTCCCTCTGACGTTCACGATTGGCCCGTCACAACTCTTACATAATTCCGATTGCCTGTTGCCAGGAAACAATGAGTCATGTGCAGGTTCTTGTTGAGGCTCACTGATGCATGGCATCGAGTCCTTAATGGCGTGTGTAATTATGCAACATCTACACACTTGTTCTGTAAGGCTGTGAAACCTGGTGGACCTCATCAGTGCTTAGTGAACTATCAAGGAGACCCATTTCTAAATTGCTTCTGCTTTTCTGTGAGAAATTGCTGTTGCGCTCATGCTGAATCGTGCCACTCGCTTTTTCATGGGGCCTGACTTAAATTTTTTCCTGCCACCATGACGGAGATCCCTCTGCAGGGCTGTCTCTTCAGAATGACAGGGCAAGGAAAGGTCACCCTCAAGACACTTTAACTTGATCTCAGTGGGGCAAACATTCGAGAGAGAAGGAAGGAAAGTGGTTCCTTTGTTATCGTGCATCGTGTGTGTGACCTGGAAGAGCCGAAAGCAACGTGTACATTAAGCGTGCGAGTGAGCAAACGGGCTAAACCACAGACAGGGTGTAAATCCCACGTGTCTTGGTTTCGTGCACGATCTCCAAAATTTCACATCAACCATTTGGAATGTACAGCAAATTAAAATGTGGTTTGGTCAGGGAATGAGACCCCAGATCTGAGGGTGGGGCGGGGGGCTTTAGGCAGCTAAGGCTGGAAACTTTGACAGTTCAGCACAAAGTATTAGTCAGTCTTATGCCCCTTTTTGGTACAGCAGCAGTGGGAAAAAAAAACAAACACTTTTTTTCAGACCCTGTCAACACATAATTAAATATCAGACTATATAAAAATTGTTATTATATACACTGTATGATCAAATGTATTGGCCAAGAAGGCCTCTTATGATCAGAAGAGCTATAAATCTGTCACCTTCAGTAATTTTCATGACATCTCATTCTCAATCCATAGGCATCAATATGCAGTTGGTCCCCCCCTTTGCAGCTATAACAGCTGCCACTCTTCTGGGAATCGCCTTCCAGAGGATTTTGGAGTGTGTCTGTGGGAATTTTTGCCCATTCATCCAGAAGAGCATTTGTGAGGTCAGGCACTGATGATGGAGGTGAAGGTCTGGCTCACGATCTCCATTACAGTTCATCTCAAAGGTGTTTGATAGCATTAAGGTCTGGGCTCTGTGTGGGCCAGTCAGGTTCTTCCACACCAAACTCACCCAACCATGTCTTTATGGACCTTACTTTGTGCACTAGGGCACATGTCACGCTGGAACAGAAAAGGAACTTCCCCAAACTGTCCCCACAAAGTTGGAAACATTGAAATGTCCAAAATGTCTCGGTATGCATATCAATACATCATGAATAATTCTATGTTGACAATTGTATATTGATGCCTATGGATTTAGAATGGAATACAATAAAAGTTCAAGTGGGTGTAATGGCCAGGTGTCCCAGTACTTTTGTCTATACTATATGTGTACCAGGTAGTATTAAGGTGGTGCATGTGTGTTTCACTGAATTTAAATGTATACATATCTATGTGTGTGTGTGTATGTGTGTGTGTGTGTGTGTGTGTGTGTGTGTGTGTGTGATATATATATATATATATATATACAGGAACACTCAAGAGTAAGACCTACTTGGCTGGAGAATAAGCGACAGTTTCACATGAGACAGTTCTACGTTTTCAAAAATCATACATATTCAAATGTATATGTTACAAAATAAACCATTTAATGTCTTCTGCAAAGAGCATCCCAAAAAAAAAAACATCAATGAAGGAGAGGGGCCATCTCTTCCTTTTACAGCAGTTTCTATTCTGTCCACCACCTTGTGACTCCTGCAAGGGCTTCTAGGTTCTGGTCAGAAACTCCCAGTCAAATCGAAACTTCTGAACAAGGGGAGTGGCAGACACTCACAAAAAATCAGCAAGTGTCATCATCTGATTCACACTGTTCAACCTTCCCGTCTCATTCCTCCTGAGTGTCAAGGCTACAGTAAAATGTCTGGACTCTCAGGCATTGGTGTCATGGGTTTCTGTGGTTGTTCTCGCATTAACTCTCCATTGACAGGTCGCCTCAAAGCGCGTCTAGTGAACGGAAGTTAGACAACCTAACATCTACTGAATGAAAAACCAAGATAGACCCTTTTCCACTATTAGGGGCTGCTAACCACTCCAACCATTTATTCATCTATATGTTAGCTGTGATCTTATTGAGGGTTGCCATACTCAGGGGTAGTGCTTGAGATTTTGGGCTCCATGAGAGCATATCATAGTAGGGCCCCAACTCCAGACCAATCCAATTAGGTTCCAAACATTTGTGTCACTCAGTGGACTCTGGAATCATCCTAACTCCCCACCCCCACCCCCCATCCCCTTTCCAGTGCCTCAGGACATGCGACCACCAACTTATTGGCAATCAACTCAATGCCATTAGCTCAGGACTTTCATGAAAACTAGAAATAGAGTCTTATGTGCAGAACACTCTGATCCTCTCCTGGACATGTTGAAAACCAGACTTCTGGGTTTAAACCAAACAAAAAAATACAGCTTGGTATAAGATGTTATTTTTCACGTTGCCATGGCCACCTGTTCAGTCTATAGGCCTCAGGTTGACGGACAGGATATAACTATTTGTGTGGCCACGAGTGTAATATTGCTGGTCTTTTCCCAGTGAAGATGCAACTCAGCGAGTGACGGTCAGCTGCTGGAGGGCTGACCTTCCCCAGTGTCGGGTGGAAAGGTTCCGCCACTGCATAATATTCAGCCACTGCATTTAACTGCACGCTGTTGACACCCTCAGGTCTCCCTGACAAGGGATTTTCTTGTGACACTTCTATCATGTAACACATTGTGCTTTTTTTGAGAAAGTAGGGGCAGACAGTTACAGGTGCAAATGGGGATTACAAGCTTTGCTCGGGAGCTCAACGGTGAAATCGCTCCACTGACCCTGGGATTTGAATCGGTGACCTTCCACTGAGAGGCAGAGGATTCCAACCCGCTGATTCACCACCCAGCAGGCGTCCAACGCTCCTTGAACTAACCTCCCATTCGAACACAGCGTATGAGCTGTATATTTACTCAAATGTGATAACGGGTCATTCGATTCACTGGAACCATTGAAAGCACATTATACTTCACACATCGTAAGGCGAGAGTGGGCGTGAACATGCCGGCGTGGGGCAAAGGCAGGTAACCAGAGCGCTCATTCACCTCACCTGGGTCTTATAAAATTCTCCTGGACTCTGCTGGATGGGTCCTTGCGCCGCTTGTAGGCTGATTTGGTTTGGTTTGCTCCTCTTGAATCTCAGCAGTCATTAACGATGGATAGATGCAATCAGACTGAGAGAAAATCAATTATATGAAAAATAAAACATTGCACTTTGGAGTATTGCAATATAAAGAACAGCACATATGGATTGCACATACATTGTATGTTTCCGAACCCCTAACTGTGCACTTTTTGATCCTAGCAAATGGAATTTCCCTTTATTTTAAGTACAAACATTGCATAATCTTCCGAACAGCTATAAATAGAGAAATAAAGTCCTCAAGTTTCTATACAATTCTCAGTTTCTATGCAATTCCCAATTTCTAAATCACACAGAATTTTCTGTTTACCATAACAATTAATCCCACGTAACTGCTGATTTTGGAACTGGATTTTGGAATATGCATGCACCGAGGACAGTCCAGTTTCCAATGAATATCGTAGCTTTCTTGGTTTTCGTGAGAAAAGAAACTTATGTTTGAAGCTGCCTTTGTTCAGAGGTTCCACTGCAAAATTGGCTTGTAACAGGCAACAAATTAGCAGCACATTAGGGCGAATTATGAATGAAGAATATCTAAGTGAAAGGAACCAGATGAGTCTGAAAAATGGGGACCTGCAGCAAATGCAAGGGGAAGTACTGGGTTTGCTGGACACAGACCATCACATTTCCACTTCCCCAATAAGTGGCCATGCACTCCTTTTCCAACTGCTTATTCACTGCTGGGTCACTGGAGGCCCGGAGCCAATCCCTGGCAACATAGAGCACAAGACCTGAACCCTCGGTGGGATATCAGTCCATCACTGGGTACACGCTCTCTCGCAACTGGCAATTTAGAGACACACAGTCATTTAATTCCGTATTTTTGGACTTAAATCCCCAGCCGTGCAGGCATGAGGCAAGAGTGTTTCCTCTAGTGGGATGTTCAATCCTGTTGCTCTGCACGTGGAGCATTGCACTAATGATGCATAGGTTGTGGGTTCAAATCCCACTCATAAAAAAGGTGCAGTCCTTCCCTCTGCTTTTTGGAT
The DNA here is from genome assembly GCF_048594095.1 of Paramormyrops kingsleyae. Taxonomy (NCBI): domain Eukaryota; kingdom Metazoa; phylum Chordata; class Actinopteri; order Osteoglossiformes; family Mormyridae; genus Paramormyrops; species Paramormyrops kingsleyae. Next base: position 6,293,486 of record NC_132817.1, on the reverse strand, counting down.
GAAATCGTTAGATCAATGAATAAATGTAAGTTTATTTAAATGTAAACTAAGGCTGTGAAACAGACACCCTAATAAGGACATGGTGTTACGGCTCACAGTACACGAAGCCATGTTCCACATTCCCAAGATCCGAGGATTCGTTATCCGGTCTTACCTGCTGAAGGTGAAGTGTCTGTTTTCTGTGGTCTATCCCTTGTTTTGCTAAACTCACCAAACCCCAGGTGAGGTCCTGGTCGCCGGACTCCAACGTGTCTGTTCGCCATCGTACCCAGAGAAAGCCATGTCGATGGCTCTTCAAATCTGGACCTCGTTTCCAAACCCAGGCCTTGTTTTCAGTTCTCCCAGGTAGTTAGTTTTAATAATTACTGATTCTGATTGGCCAGAGGCTTCACACTTTGCTCACAGGTAAAGGAAGGCTGGAAAATCAGCAGGGCTCGGCCCTTGCGGCCTGTGATATGAATATCCCCAACATGCATCTAATATGAGTGCAGATTATTGGAGTAGAATGACCTTTGACCCTATACTCTGGAAAGCCATTGACGTCGCAGATATGAATAGGTTTTCAATAGGTACTGTGACTGTGGCTTTAATGCAAAGCAAATGCTTTCTGGAATCTGGCCCAAAATAAAATAGTTAAACTGAAAATTCAAAGTAATAAGTTTAGGAAGAAATTCCAGTTCTCAGTTAGCATTGAGTGTCCAGGAAGGATGTTGCATCAGTCACATGTCTGACCACAAACTTCCTAGACTGAAGCTCATGAGCCTCCTGATCCGAACGAGAGCTTACAGGCCTCGTTGCATGACGCTGTCCTTGGGCACCTCTCCTCTCTATCAAGCTCCTGCCAGAGCTCGCACCGAAGCCAGAGGCGTCGCTGTACTACACCTCAGCACTGCTCTGAGATCCTGGCCTGATACAGCACCAGCCACTTCAGCAGATACTGAGCTCCACAGATGCAGCCCCTATGCATCCCGTCGTCCCTCTTTGCACAATTTTCGATTTTATAATTTCTGTCTGTGGTGTCACTCAGTGAATCTGGGGATTCCCATCTGCGGCCAGCACAGGACCCTGCGGTCTCAGAAATCTGGCCATTTCACTGATTCCTTCCTCTTTCTGTCTTGGTGTGACTTGGTGTGGACAGACAGGAAACAGATGAGCGGCAAACCAGCTCGTGACCGACCGCCCATTGAGGAAAAACCACGTGTCGGATGACTTTTCAATGCTCCACCACTTTTATCATCAATGTCGTAATTGGTGACTTACACTTTTTAACATATGAGTGTTTTCCCTGGTGTATGTCGTCTTCAGCCATCATGCATGTTCTCTACAGGCGGTACTCATTTCTATTTGAAGTGAAAAAATCATTTTGCTAATTGTTAATATTGGCTCCCTTGTGTCTCTCTACCATCCAGAATCAAATACGTACCGAATAACTGAGCTGGAAAATTAACAGAGGACATAAAAACCACCATGGTTAATTTTTGCCAATAAAGGAACGGTATAGTGTCAATTTTCTAAGTTACAATGGCTGTGTCTATTAATGTATTTACTGAAATATTTCAATATTGTTCGTTAAATGTAATCTATTTGTCATTCATGGTCATAGAATTATAATTTGTGCTTATAATAGCTAGTGCTCTGTAGACTCTAATGGAATCAAGTGAACTGAGTGATAACATATGATTACATCTCACATTTACACATATTTATTTAGCAGCACATTTGCCCAAAGTGATGTACAAGTGAAGCAGATAACCAATGTTTGACTAGTAACAAGTGCAAAGTGCTGCTAAACAAATATCACGTTTCAATAGCGAATTATCAAGTGGCCTATTAAATCTACAGCCTTCAACCTACAACAGGATACTTTTTCTCATGCTGGTCTAGATGACAAGTTTTTAAATGCAATTGAGGATAACGAGATTTCCGCTGACTTTGACCAAAAGTATGTCTGACTCAACCGGAGTGCAACACCACCCCAGAGATTTAAGCAGCGAAAAAAAAAAAACGATTCACCAAACTTCTTCATTTCTTGGAAGCAATCTGAATTATCCAACATCCTGCCAGTTCATTCATAGCTCGAAAAAAAATGCTGACTTTGACATCCTCAGCGAAATAAATAGGGCTCTCTTGGTAATACAGGCACCAGTTAGTAATCGGAGCTTCATACAATCACTGAACAACACTAACGACAAGCATGTCTCTCTCCAGAAGACTCTCAAGCTACTTGGTGGTTCTCAGCATCGTCGCAACCATTATGGCTATCAGAACAGGTAAGGTTATCCTCATCCGTAATGCCTTTTTCATCGACTCGGTTCAGGCCATAACTCTAAAAGCCTGAGGTTTTAAGAGTAAAATCTGCGGATTTGATGCAGCTTGAGCCAGCCTTTTGTCTCGGACATCGACGGCTGCGTGACCGACGCCTCTAATGATGCCCGTGGGCGATTATCATCATTAGCAGTCAGACTTGTAATGTCAGGCTCATGCACCGCAAATCACATACTTCCTGCGAGACTGACAGGCTTTCAAACATGGTATTCAAAGTGCTCAGAACCACCTTCCCTTTTCTTTCTCTAATGCTTTTCTACTTCTGCACCGTCAGTTTTCCCACTGTGCGATATCTTTAAAGTGTAAAACAGCTTCTATCTAAAGAAAAACAAATTCTTGAGTTTAAATAGCACTTTAAATCTGCCATGCATTTTCTAACATATCTACTTAAGAAGGGACTTAGATGTCGCTGTCAATCAGCTGAGGTGACTGTTGGATTTTAATGAACATTCATTGAATTCAGTTAACACAAACTGAGGCTGGATACCCCGCACACTCCGCATGCCACAGAGATCGATCTAAAACCATTTATCCTTTCAGATGGGGATGAAAAAGTCACCAGCTGTTGCACTACAGTGTCAAGGAGGAAGATCACGTCACCCATCCTGGGGTACAGGACCCAGAAATGGAGCCCGCCTTGTGTGAAGGCAGTGATGTAAGTCCGGCTACCAATCAGCAGCGATTCTCGGTGTCTTTTAAGCGATAGTTTGCTCATGGCTGAAATCCATCCATGTCACAGAGTGGAACCGAGAAAGAAGTCAGAATCCCTGTGTTAATGGAGAGTAATGCAGAGATATGATTGAATGACATGTCGAGTAAAGTGCATAAATACGCTGGCCAATCATGTTCCACCTGATTGACATGCTGAATAATTGGCATTAACACTCAGTTGCCATGGCGACGGACCGCACGTCTCTTATTCAGCCCAAAAGGCCAAAATCGCTGGTCATTCTTGCAAACCAGGCTAGCATTAGCATTAGCAGCACCAGCCACCTGCTGCCGGTTAGCGGACCGCTGTCTTAGCTCGCCCTCTCCTGTTTCCCCAGTTGAGAAAAATCCAAATACATGCACAGATCAATACATGCATCCTTTTCCCCACAGCTTTGAAACCGAAGACGGACCTGTGTGCAGCCACTGGAGGGAAGAGTGGGTCTTCCAGAAAGTTAAGGAACTGGAGTAAGTGTCAGATGAATCTTACAGACGAATTAGCGCATTAGCAGTCATGCTAGGTCAGTAGCACTTTGGGAAAGAAAGCAACCGGACCTCAAATGTGACGCATGGCTCTTTCCCATACAGGATGGCCCGAAGAACCCAGATCACCACAGCCCCCACCTCGAGAAGGGTCTGAATACTCCTACAAGCAGTTTCAGTGGCGCAAATCAACGCTCCTTTCCAGTTATAAATGAAGATCTCTATAGTAACTCAATTCACAAACATCCACGTGTATTTAAATCTTATATGTTTTAATGTAGACTTAAATTATTAATTGTTATTGATGATGCACTTTTATTTATTTCTTTAAATTATTATTAAGGAGTATGTATTGGCAACTTTAATATATATGGTTTAAGATTTGCTGTGGAGATTAACTGTTTATGGAAATGTCTAAGATGGATTGACGTGTTACTGCCGTGGACAAAATAAAAAAATGGAGAATAGCAAACGCTACATTTGTTGCTTGTCTTTCGAAAATGCGCGGTTTAAAACCAAAAGCCAGAGATCCTGAAGATCTGATATCAGGCGGCGTTACGTGAAGGTCCGGGGTGAAAGGTGTCAGACTGCGGGAGGAGCAGGAGTGCGTGGGACAGTTTAAACATGAACGTGCCACAGCCATCTTGTTCTCACACTGCAGGTAAAGGCCTGTCTGCGGGGTGATTATGAATCGGCCTCATCGGGACACAAAAGCTACGTGAAACTGATCAATTATCACCACAGAATATAGGAAAAGTTGCAAGGAACAAATTAATAAAAATAAGATGCTGGTCCCCATGGGAAAATTCATCTTCTGTTCTCTCCAACTTGCTCTAGTCTAGAGGACACACACATCTAAATGGCAGCAACGGGCAGCCACCTATGGCAGTGGCAAATGGAGCTGGGGGGTACAGGGTCATGCTCAAGGACCCACTGACATGTAACTATTCTGCCAAAGCTGGGCTCAAGCCGGCAACCTTTGAATTACAAGTGGAAAGACTAAGCCCACCGAGCCACCTGCTGCCCCTGATTGGTACTGCAGGCTCAGCAGAGCTCGTCATCCTGGACAACCGTTACACTGCAAGACGTGCAGATGGAAATTTTTTGTAATGAAGGACATATTTTTCCAACCATAACAGATCACTCATACCACAAATTTAGCACCTTGCACGATTTCGCCTCCAGCTGTTGTGTTTCATACCACAATGCAAATCTTTTTCTTATTCACCTTGTAATGACGTGGGGCAGAGATGGCTCAGTAACTGAAAGTGAAATTGCCAGAGATGTCTGTCAGCTAGGCATTAAAGCTGGAATGTATGCATGTATGCGTCCTTGCATATTAGATTTTTCACTTAAAGATGAAAGACTATTGAAACCGACGACATGTGACCAGGGAAATGCGTGCGGTGGTTTAGAGCTTCACTTTTGTTTGCTTACTATTTTTACCTGAAGTGCTCTAAATATCTTAAAATTTAGCACACTGAGTAAGTAGAACAGTATTAAACAGAAGCACTTTTCTGTTACAGGTTTTCATTCAGCGTTAGTATTTTATTCACAGACAAGGCCTGTAGGAAATTTCAAGATATTTTATCTTGATTATTAGCTGTTTTCCGTAATTCGACTCAGATTGAGGATTTGTAATGATAAAACTGTTTTGTGTTTCCTTCTTTTTTTTTTGCGAAAATACTGTAGAAGAAACGTTACCTTTTCTAGCTGAGTAACAGCATGTAACTCCCGGGATCCCCTGTCACCTTGAAGGCAAGTGTTTTTCCGTAAGTCATGCATCAATACAGCTTTGGGCGTAGCTCAATACCGACATCTAGTGTCCGAGAAGAAGTACAACCGGCGCTGCTTTTAACGACCCACCGCGTATATATACCAGCCGGAGCCCCTAGAACCGAGGCCGCTGCTGCAAGCAAATGAATATAAAACCGATGGTCAGGCGTGTGTATGTGCGTCATAGTTATTTACTATTTGTTATACTGTTAGAACTAATAATAATAGGTGGCCTAAGCTGGTTTCCTAGCGAGGGCCATAAACAAATTGCGAGTTGTGTCTGTGTGTGTGTGTGTGAGCGGGTATACCATACCTTATGGAGATACAATGTCCCCACAACGTGATGAATACCTGTATTTTATAATAAAAAAACTCAATTTAATAAAAAATCTGTGACTACAATGAAAAAAATTAAAATGTAAAATCTTGTATTTTGTTTGGTTACTTATGGTTATGGTTAGGGCAGGGTAGGGGTTAAGGCTGTCATAATTAGCGTTAGCATTTGTCCCATACAAATGAATGAGTGGTCCCCATAAAGATATGTTTACCCGACGTGTGTGTGTGTCTGTGTGCACGTGCGTGTAACCGTCCCGTAATAACTTCATATTACGCACAACAAATAGAAGTTTAAATGTTAAATACAGCTACTTAACCGTTGCTTTTTCTAGTTACTGTGACTTTTAACCAATTATTGCAGTTATGTAGATTGTCGAATCTGTTTTTAATATCTAAATGTGCTAACCAAGGTCATTTTGTTAGTGGTACATAAAATCGTTTTACGGTTAAAGTAAAACAAACTAAAAAGCAGCCTATTCTTTCCCTAATTTTATGATTATGATAATTTATGAATATCATGAATATTTACTTGAAATTTTTTATAAGATCCTTCAAACATTTTCCTCCTAGACTGATCATTACATGCGCAAAAATTGACGTCTGTACAGTTAACGTAAAGACACTGCTTTTCCGCGAGGGACTATTATTGCGGGTTTAAATCTAATCTTACGTATCAAACACGAAACGATGTATGGTTATTCACTGATGGCGGGATAAGGGCTCCAGCAAAAGGAGCGTCAGAATGAACAGCTTATCTTCGTTACAGTACAGTAATGCCTGGTACGTAGCTGGAAGGGAGATAAGGGTACAATACCAAAGCTGATAATATCACTCAATGCAAACCTACACTGTTCTTCAATGAATTCGAACAAAATATTAATAGTGATAATGATAATCAGGCGCGTCGCTAAACACTTTGGGCCCCATGACAGTGCATCATATTGGGTCCCCCAGTCCAGACCAATCCAGGTATTTTCACATTTTTTTAGGGCTACCTTTCCCCCTCTTACAGTGCCCCTAATTAATAATAATAATAATAATAATAATAATACTGATAAAACATCCATCTTCTAAAGCAGTGTTTCTCGACCCAGACCTCTGGACCCACAAACGGTCCATGTTTCTCTGTCATAAACAGCACTGGACATGCTCAGAATCTACAAGGTAGCCTTCAGGGTTAGGAAAAGCTAATTAAACGTAGCGAGCTGTATTTTTAAAGTTGCCACAGTGTCGCAGTCATAGTAGGGGGTGGTGTGTTTCAGTGCTTAGGGCCAGCACCTCTGAAAGGCCAGTCATCCATGGAACACGCTGAGAAAGAGTGTAAATTGAGCACGATCACTAAGATAAGGAGGAACCAAGCTATAAAAGGATCTGAAGGAGTTATAGGGCCTTACTGTCTAATCTGAGCGGAAACTGGCCAGACGCTCCATGGAGGCTGTGGTCACATCATCTAGACATGGCAGGCGACAACTGCGCCTGAGTACGCCGATCGATGGGGGCCACTTGGGTTCATCCCGCACTTGAATGAAGGCCGCCGGTCAAAGGAAGGGCTGGTGCGGAGGATGAGATGAGAGAAGGGAGGTTGACAAAAGGGGCTCAGTTTCCAAAAGATTGTGTGGGAGGGGCTTAGCAATAACAAACAGCCAATCAGAATTCTAGAACTTAATGTGACAGAATGTTAATTGCCACCTGAGAGATGCCTAAATGGGTCTGGGGTGACTCAGCCCGCCTCCCTGAACGGTCACATTCTTTTTAGAATCAGAATCATAAGTTTTTCACCGAGTACTTTTACATACAGTTTATTCTGAGGTGTCATGCAAAGCATCCAATCATTTCTAGGGGTCTGGAGCCGATCGCAGAAACTACAGCCATAAGACACAGAATGACCCAGTAATAATACTATGAACAAAAATAAAATACTGTGTTCTAAAGTGCAAAGAAAAATTCCTTGTAACTATTAGGTACTTTGCAGAAACAAGCTGTAACTATGTTTGAGTTTGTCATAGGTGATAATTGTCATGATTGGGCAAGGAGACAGAAACACCAGTGTCATGCAAATTAGTACTGAAATTAAACAGAATGAAACCAAAGAAAGATCCCAATATGTGTGAGTTCAAAACAGAGCGGCTGCTTTGAATGTATGGAGATAAAATCAGGTCACCTGGGCCGTATCTCTGAAGGGAAATGTGAGTAAGACAGAACCGTGAGTAAATGACGACCACGCTGCTGGTATATACTGGTACTGTATACACACACACAGTCGCATAATACATACAGTACTGTGCAAAAGTCTTACGCAGGCAAAGAAAATGATGTTTAGATTATACTCATGTTGCTGTAAAACTATGATATTATTCCTGTCAAAGTGTGTCAGCTCAGCCATTTCAGAACCTCTGCTAAAATCATCCCAGTATTTGCAGCGACCGTCCAGTGCAGCCATGTATGTTTTGCCTTGGCCACTAGCACACCTCATACAGCTGGTCAATCTGTCACTGACTTTTTAAACCAGTTTATTTAATTATTTCATTAAGTTGTTGGTGAAATTTAACAAAATCATGGAACGGCTGAGGTGCCCCTGAGGAGAAGTTTGGGAACTGAAGCGGTGTTCATCTAGCCATCCAACTAGATATCAGGAACTTTTTAGAAAACAGAAGAAATTCTTACTAGGTTTTATTGTGTTACTCTTAATTTGCACATGTTCTAATGTTAAATTGTGTTTTTTGTTCTAAGCCAAAGTACACTTGCTACCCAGATAAACAGCTTTAAACATTTCTTTGGACTGCCTAAGACTTTTGCACAGTACTGTATAGCCATCCATGCACCTTCTGTGTCTGCTTGTCTTATACAGGGTCGCGGGGGATCTGGTGCCTAAAACTAAAGTAGGGAACAACCCAGGATGGGGCACCAACCCATCGCAGGGCACCAACCCAGGATGGGGCACCAACCCATCACGGGGCACCAACCCAGGATGGGGCACCAACCCATCGCGGGGCACCAACCCAGGATGGGGCACCAACCCATCGCGGGGCACCAACCCAGGATGGGGCACCAACCCAGGATGGGGCACCAACCCATCGCAGGGCACGCAGACACACCACTCACACACCCAGAGGTTGAAACAAAATCTTGGTCTGGATTTTTACTTTCCGGACCTGAAATGTCCACCTCTGCGCACTCCTACGGGCAATTTAGAAATTCAGTTTACTTCAGCACACTTTTGGACTGTGATGATGACATGGAGGGAACATGCCAATGGCACACACCTGGAACCGAGGCAGAGCCTTGAACCCTGGTCCCAGATATGTGAGGCTGACTCTTATATATAGATACTGTCTATAAATATACCATATAACCTTAAGGCAGTTGCCTGTTAATATGCACGCATATTTAATTTTGTTTGTGTTCTGTTAGTACGTACTGGCCGATTTTATTTGAGGTTTTGTATTAAAGTAAAAATTGCAGACTTACACAATCAAGTAGTAAGACACCAGAGACTCAAGAGTCCAGGTTGGTCTTATTGAATTAATGAATCTGTATCCTTAGTGTTTATTGTAGAAACGACCTTTCCTCCGGCGTCTTGGCAATAGGCTGTGTGGTTTCATCTGGTCTGCTGTTCCCTGTAAGATTTGTGCTTCGGAATATGCAGGCTGGTATGCTGATATCGTGACCCTTTGGAGAGAAGCTGAACCACTCAAGCTTCTGTCTGACGCGGAACCGGTACTTCAGGGACCCAGCTGTGTGTGTCGTCACATGGTGGTGATGTCACCAAAGCGGGACAGGGACAGTAAAGGGGGTCAGGATGGGGGTGGGACCGTTTCATTCTTCTCCATCCTCCAAATTCCAGTTGATGGAGGAACATAAAATAAGTAGATAATGAATTCAGAAGAGAGAGTTTAAAACTGCTTTGATTAATGTATTTATTTCAATCTTTTGATATACAGCCCATTAATATGCAAGCATACAGAAGGTATTTTAACTGAAAGCTAACATATATGTATTATAGTATACATCATAACAGAAACAAGCAGAAAGAATATGAATCTCTATTTTATATGTATTCATTAAGAGGAAGTACGAAGCGTGTTTATTTAAAAACAGAGTAATGACGTATTAATGATTTTAAATCAGCTTAAGAAGCTTACTGATGCTGTTTATCTGTTTGTTAAGGTTTGGTAGCGCTCCCGTTGATCATTTTGAGAGCCCAGCATTCTCTGTATGATGGGTCTTCGGGTGCTCCACTGTTAGTCAGCACGTCTACCTTCTCGCTGTAAAAGGATGGCCGGTTATCACCTGATTAAACTGCTTTAGGGCACAGGAACGAGGGTATTGGGAGGTTTGGGATGTTACCTGAGACAGGAGATGGTAGTCTTGACCCAGTCATGTTCAGGACTGGCACAAACCTTCTGGTTCCTCATCGTGACGAATCTGTACAGGGAACAGGATGTGGAAAAAGCTATCAGAGGCAACAGTGGACCAGATTGTCTTGCAATTTCTCCGTTTGTCTGCCCCCCCCCCCCCTCCACCATCTGCGTCGATCATATTTGAGTTGTTCTGAAACTTTGATACAGCATTGGATGGTCCTTCGCATTGGACTCACATGATGGCGTCCATACGACAGACCTCCAGCGAGCTTTGCACCATGTAGCCCTTGATGAGGCGGAATGGCAGGGGTCTGCGGGTGTACTTCACACAGCAGGCATGGTTCACAGGGGGGTCTGCAAACAGGAGGCACATGCAGCCATCATGGGTCAAAACCACGAGATACAGCACGCAAACCGGGAAGAGCGAATCGGGATTGGAGCGGTCTGGATCAAAGGAGCGGTCTTTCCCAGGTCACCTTCTCTACGATTAAAGAACCTCTCCATCGAAGCTCAAGATCAAATGACTGAGAGATTTAAACTCATACTTGAACTAATTCATTTTTATGGCTTATCAATCTTACTATAGAAAAAGCATGGAATAAAATCCACAAATAATAAGAAGAAAAAGATTATACTAGCAGCAAGTAATTAATTTCAGCTTCTGTAGCAGATAGGTAGTACAGCATTGTATTAGCAGTGAAAAGGTTGTGGGTTCAGAGCCCAAGCAGCACATGCAAAATTGTAACTCTTCCCTCACATGTAAGTTGATTTGGATGAAAACGTCAAGTAAATGTAGTTTCCTTGTCCATTGTTAATCATCATTTCGCCAAAAAACTGTTAGCTAATTTCCAGATACGCATCTATATTGTCGATTTAATTATACAATTTTTATAGATTCCGCACAAATTATTGAAGCACACGAAATGACCATGTCCTACACAGCCATGTTTTCTGCTGCCGAAAACGACCCAATGAGAGGAGAGACTCACATGCTTCGCTGGACTGCGGGACCTCGGCCAGGAGGCAGAAGGAAAGGGCGACGGTGACGAGGCTTCTGCAGCAGGTCATGATGGCAAAACGGGGGTCGAGTCTCACTGGAGCGAGATCACCTGCCCCGTGCACGTTTATACCCGCCAGGGCCAGGGGAGGGAACTCCGCAAGGGTCCCGTCGGAAACCGCACATCGGAGCAGTGATAAGATCTTATCTGCAGCCTGCAAATGTAGCACAAAAAGCCAAAGGGACTGAAACCTATGAGCATGGGTGCAGGAAGCACTTGATGTTCTAGGGTTTTTCTGAGGGGGCACATTATAATCAGTGTGGCCCCCGGGGGCCACCGATGCCATAATGGTGCTGCTGAGCTCAGCAGAAACCAAACATAATTTTAAAAATGGGAGCAAATCGCTGCTTTTTACCAAATACAGAATAATGGCCCGAGATCAGCCGTAAACATTTAGTTCCTTATTTATCGTGAAAGATATTTATGTGCCTGACACATGTCCACGCTAAAATGTCTGAGAGCGATGAAGTAATAAATATCAAGTATTCATATATATTATAAAAACAATTTTCACGTAGATCTTTAAGCTAATTCAAAATATATTTGAAAGAATTTCTTCATGTATATTAATTTATCAGTCATGGCCTTGACTAGTTAACAGAAAGAAATCTGTTATATACAGAAAATATGGTGCAGGTCCAATGCGATACATAGTAGTTTTAAAATTATTTGTCAACGATTGATTTTAAACTTTAGAAGGTATAATATGTAAACTACCCTCCTACTTTTCAGCGTATATTAAACATTGTGTATAATCAAAAAATGGCGATTTTAATGCAATTTTGTTTTTCAAAGTATAAAGTTGCATGTACTTTGCTTATGGTTATTGCAAGCATGAGGGGAAAATGTATGTCATGGCTGGAAAACAAAAGAGAAAACTTTGACTTGGTTGACCTATTTAGTTGTGGGAAAGAACATACGTTTGATTTCCTTGAGATTAGAATCTTCTTTGCAGGTTTCTGTCGCCATTACATGACTGTTGACTGGTCTGACCTAAAACAGGGACGAAACAGCATGGTTTAGAGCTGAAATGGTCGACATCGAGCTGCATTCAGGGAAATGAATGAGAAGATTTGCTTCGTGTCCCCCAGCGTTATCGCCCCCCAACACTGTGACCTACGGTGTCCCTTACCATGTCCCTTACCGTGTCCTTACTGTCCTGCCTGCATGCAAGGAAGACGCACTAATTATTCATAACTGATGTTTTTCAGTGCCTCGTGCCATTGTGGATGTTACACTGTTACACTTTTTATTTTCGTATATGTTAAAAAAATTTTTTTAAAAAAGCAATGGATGCTGGACATCGACGAAGATCCAGGGTGACTGTTTTAAAATGTGCAAAAAACAGAATTTTAGTTCTGGTTTATTATTTAAATCTGGCCTGTTATTTGTGATCTCTGTGTAAATATCTTTCGAGCCGGAGGTGTATGAAAGTAAAGATATATCTTTCAAGATAATATCGTCCTCAAAAATCATATTGGAAATACTTTGGCTTACATGGTACGCGTAGTGTATATAAACGGCTTTGTTATTACTTAGCTGTGTAACATTTGTAAACTGCAATTTTCTTCAAGGTAAAAACTTTGCTACATTTCATAAAATAGTTTAAAAGGCCTTTAAAAACCTGAGGACTTGTGGGAAATTTGCACCCCCTCCTGGACAAAGTGGGAACAGGCCAGAGCGCTTCACTACGCCTGCTTTAGCTGACCATGACAGGATTACCTTTTGCGTAGATAATGAGGCAGTTTTGTGGCATCGCAGTGTGGGACCTTGAAAAATGGGACAAGCCCCTGTTCGAACCTCACTACTACTGGAAAACCCCATGGGTAAATACTCCCCCCCTCCCACTCCCACACATCATCCACCGGATGATGGAGAGATAAGCTAAACAAAGCCATAATCGCTTATCTCGGCCTTCCACCTTGGCTTTGTAAGGTACCAGCCTTTGGAGAATGGATTTGATTGATTTCCTCACGATGTACTTGCTCGTGTGGGTGTGGGTGTCCAGCATGGCCCCGGTGCGAGGGGGGGCTCTGCCACTCTTTTCAGGCTCCCGCTTTTTGCAAGGATGCTTTTGAAGCTGTCCGACGTTGGGCACGAACGGTGACAGCAAAGTTTCGAAATCCAGTAAAGTCACTCGTTCGGTCTGCACACAGCCTCAAAATTCAGATCTCTCCATCTTTTCCGTCTTTTCAACAATTTCATAGTTGTTGTTCAAAGGCGAGTCGTTTCAGTAAGTGGAATGGGCTGACAGCCAATCAGCTGGTCTTAAATTAGTCATATGGTCTTAAGGTTGGATGTAAGTATCCGTACACCGACTATGTAATTTTTCACCCGAAGACATCATCTGCTGCTTTTTGACACTTCTTCAGTGAATTCAGAATTTAAAACAGGAAAGTTTTTTATGCTCAGGAAATGATTAAAACATTTGTCAGAGTCCATCATCAGAATCTCTCATTCAGTTGATGCTCAATGTTCCTCTCAAACCAACAGTGGCTCCCAAAGGAGTTGGGAGAGAATTTCTCAATGCTGTCCCATCCCATCATGCAAAGTACGGGAACTTGACGCTGTCTGTCATTAGCAAAGGGGAGAACCCATCTTGGTTCACAGGAGAACCCACACAGTTTCCTAGGAGAACCAGGGGTGTTTACAGGGTCTGGTTCAGAGGAGAATCTGTTTGGTGTTCCACAGAGTGAGAGAGAAGCTCAGCATAAAGGAGACAGAATAGCATGATGCTAACCACTGAAGGCTATCATCAATTACAGCAGCACCCACTGGCCTAGAACCCAGACACAAGCCAGCAGAGACCACACAAGCTGCTGAATCTGATCCGGACCCAGTTCCCTTCTCCCCACGGCCATGTTTCCTCAGGATCACAGCGTTATGTCACAGAGTTACGCAAGCTGCAGTGTTTTCTTAATTTCGGCTTTAGTTCCTGTCGTTCTGGATTCTGTTTCACTGGGGTGGCAATCCTACACTCATCTACATCATCATTCTTGTCTCATCCCCATATCTATCTCCTTCCATCTTCCTGTGAACGCTACATGGAGGCCCTTGGGCTCAAGATGTTTCATGAAGAATGGCTCTTCTAGGGTCAAGAGGAGGGTTCCATCCTGCTCGTTCACAGCTAGGGCCGTAAAGCCGACACGTAGCGCAGTCTCACGTTCCCTGCGTCACGCCCCACCGGCAGACTGGCAATGGGAGGCAGCTGCCCCCAACCAAAACCCAGCAACCACGCTGAATAAAAGTACGACAATGGCTGCAGCCCGGCGCGAGGAATTGCTGATGTATAGAGACATACTGAGCGTTAATTTCCCTGTCTCCCGTATAGCTCCGTTCCGCCCTGCCGGACTCTCCCTGCACCTCGTCTCAGCCTCCCTCCTGCCCTTCCTCCCCTCGCTCTTCCTCCTTGTGAGTTCCCCTGTGTGCCCTGTCTGTGTGCTCGGACGCATTCCCCGGTGGTCAACCCTCTCGCCCGCAACCCCCGACCACGGACCCGGATCCTGACTCTTGCCTGCCGCTTGTTCCTGATCTCCCGGCTTTCGACCCCCCCTGCGCGACCACGTCTCTGTCCGCTCCCTGTATCTGTTGTCTCTGACGGGTTCAATAAAGGCTCAGTGATCAAACCCACAGCGGGTCAGTGCGTATTCGTGACACCCTGCCTCGTTAACCTGCCATTGTGACCGGAGTGGCCTTAAACGATGTGGTTCTCCTTAATGGAAAAAAACTTGCTGTGGTGACACACGTCATACCAGCCCGATGTCATGGATGTCACCTTCCTGGTGAAACGTTACGGAGGACGGAGCTGTCATGTGAAGATGTGAGTCAGGAGCGGGGTGGGGAGAGGGGTTTGGGCACTTCTGTTATACCCATGTTCCCACACATGGCCCCCATCTACTACCCCTCCCCCCCAACCAACCCACACACAGTCAACCGTGGTCCAATATGAAAGGGGTCTGGCCTGTTCCATGAAACAAAACAAACTGTGATATTGTTTTTAAATATAAAAGGAATGAGGAATGCAAGTTCCACTTGGCTTGCTGGAATGGAAAATTATGTATATAACATACAAATTCAACCATCAAGATCTTTAATACTCATTACAAAGGACTTGAATGTCTTTAAAGTCTAATCGTTGGTGGGGCTGACATCTGCAGCGCCGGCTCACACGATGTTGCTGGATGTTGTACGACTAATTTCTTCGTGATGTTCATCTGTGTGGTCGCTGGGTTATATATAAGCATCGAAAAAACCCTGAGGAATGTAAACCCATTACTAAAGCTGTCAAACTGATCTGCGCGCTGGTAGATTTGTAGGAAATACAGGCTGCGTTTGAAGCACAGTCAGTGTTGTGGTTGTGTCTGTCCAACTGTTTGTCCCTCCTAGTGATGGGAGGGGACAAATCAGGAGACAAAATTGAACACTATACTCACAAGGAATGAGAGGGTGGCAGCAGGGGTCCAGGGTGGGCCCAATCCTAAGCCGGTCACCTGTAGTTCTAGGGTCTGCTTTCAGGTAGGGACAATTTGTAAATACCCTTAAGTCTGACTTCCCATAATTTCCCAGGTACCCCCCCCCCCAGGTGTCCCCACCCACCAGTAATGATGGGAGTCTTGCTTCAGGGTCTAAAGCGGAAGAGGGTCTCCCACCCATGCAAGAAAAATACAGGAGCCTGGAATTTGACCCCTTCCTGCCCCCCCGCTGTGTTGAGGGTCGTACTGTTGCGTGCCCCCCCCCCCCCCCCTTGCTCAGCAAACTGGGTGTGCTTTCCAGATAGGAGGGATGTCACCATTTTTGAGAGAGCAGTTGTCCCCGCCGAAATTCCCGAAAGTTCCTGGGAAATAAAATTACGAAAGACATGGTCAAATTAAATCAAGCCGATTGCCTTCCACTCGGGGAACAATGGGGGGGGAAAATAACATAGAAGACAGAGTGGTGTCTTGCCCTCCCCCCCCTCCCCAACGAAATCCCTCTGGCCATGCCAAGACCTTTCAGCTGAAGCCGTTCACGTACTCCCACAGTCTGCAGCCGGGGAGGGGGGGGGAGAGGCCCAGTGGGGATGGAGGAGGCGCAGAGTGGGAGGATAAGCTCCGCAGGGGCAGAGACGGCTGGGGGGGGGGAATCACACAAACAAGTGGGCGCTGGTGACCACAGGAGGTCCTGTACCACAGGAAGGGCGCCTTCGTCTTTAAAGAACGAGAAGAATGAAAGAAGCCTGTTGGTTTGAGCTATTTGTGAACACCCTCAAAGCACCGGCTTTTCACTCACACTGACAACAATGCCCCAACGTGCCCCCCCACCCAGCTTGTCTGGCCCCTTACCCTCCCCCCGTAATTAGTTGCACGGATGCTGTGCTAAACTCCAGGTTTTGGATAAAAAAACAAACACGGATTCCCGGTGACCCAAATCGAGATGGATGATGGTAGAGGCGCACTCCCTCGGCCTCTTCTGGGGGGGGGGGGGGTATCGGCTCCAGGCGGTCGGTCTCGCACACGGTGACTCCTACACGCGTTCTTCACGAGCTGTTTTTACTGCTGCCAGTAAATCATGTGGTGCCGAAACACCCCAGGAACCAGCCGTAGGACGTGGTGGATCCCAGCAGGACTATTCAGGGAGGACTGGAGTCTTCCTCAGTGGCTACCAGTGCAGGGAGCATGTCTTCCAGAGATGAACCCAGGGAAGGTATGTGGTTGGACATGCGTGAGATTTTCCAGCTTCCTCTGCAGGTCATTGATGGGAGGCTGGGACTCTACTTTCATAACATGTATCCCTGAGTTCTGGTGGAATCGGAATATTAGCACACGGACAAAACCATCTCATAAGCAATCCACAAAACTAGATCTAAGGGCCCTAGTGTCATTCATTCTTACCATCAATTAGAGCAGATACAGATTTCTGCCTGGGCTTCCTTGTATAAAGACATTACAATGTGAAAGGAGGGGTAGTTTAGGATAACATGACATGTACGGTGTAAACACTCCTCGCCGACGTGACTGATCACTACACTCTCTGGGAGATTAGAGTGTAGAGAAGAGGAAGAGAGAGTGTGAAACATGGCCGCTTGAGAGAGCAGACGATATAAATCAAAACAGGTGACTGGAGGCATTCCACAGCCGTGGAAGGCTATTTTTAGGATCGCAGAACCTCAGTATGTATGTAGGTAGTGTAATATTTCTATGATTATTGTGAACACGCTGGTGTAAATAACACAGCAGCTCGGGATCGAGCCAATATTAGTGAGATATTCTAGGATTTTGTGTTCTTTAAGAAGCAGGGCTTAGTGCAGAGGCGAGAACTTAGCAAACCTGTGCTTTACTGAATCAGTGAAGGAGATCTCAAGAACATCGCTTGCATGTGCTTGCGGGATCTCTAAGGGGTTTCCGGCCTTGTTTGCAGATATTGCTGATCAGGTTTTAATGGTAGCAAAGGTGTCTGGGCCAGAAATGTAGCACCTCCTCTGTTTCTGAGATTATATTGTGAAACAAGTCACTTTGAAATAACTCATTACTCAAATTTTATTGTCATTTAAAAACACATTTTCTCTTTCTCCTCTGGAGAGATTCACTATTGTAATGTTGTAAAATGTATTATCTTCTTACCTCCTCAGTTTTTTTAACCTCCTCCAGTACCACAGGGTAGTTTGGTGAGTCTCTGGCAATTTGGCTACTGTTTTTTTTTTGCTGCAGCCCCATGTGTATAAAAACAGACAGACGTATAGCAGAACCATCCTTCCTCCTAGAGATATATCAACAGCAGTGAACGAACACGGCACTGAGAGATCTCGACAAAAAGAAAATTCGAAAGGGAACGTCGCCGACGTTTCACACTGTCAAGCTTTAGTTTATCGGCTGGCACCACAAGATCTGCGCAATTTCAGAACCTCAGCTCCTCATGTGGCTGGCTGAGGATGATTTTATCACCGGCAGTATTTTAATCTTGGTGCGTTTCAGACGCCCACGTGCATCCAGCCCTCTTGTGGTCTGTGTCATGACCCTGTTGTCTTTGGAAGCTTAGAACCCCAAGATTAGAGATAAATGTCCTCGGATTGTATCTGTAAAACTGCGACAGCATTCACAGAGAACGAGGGCCGCTGTGTCACTGCGGCGTTAGAGTATAACGGGCACAGGCAGACTGAGAGAATGTCACAGCAAAGCATTCAGCACAGATAAGAGGGAGCACAGGTCCACTTCACTACAAACGGCCCAAATGTGTGGGTTGATGCCATCTGGGTCCTCCTGGACAAAGGGCCTTTGGGCTGCCACTCAGCGAATTGTTCTGGGGCACCAAAGAATCTCAGGAGAAAATGGGACATAATCCAACGGTAATCAATCAAAAAACCAGTGACACAAATTGTTAACGAATGTCACGATGGCACTATGAACCCCCGGGTGTCGCCGCCACCTGCGGCCGGCCCCCCGCCCACTGGCGTCGAAGATCAGCAGGCCTCGGAGGTCCCGCTCGCGTCCCATTGGCCGAGTCGCCCGAGTGCGGTATGGTTAATTCGACCATTATGATTGCGCAGCCTGTCGAGCAAGTCAAAGGAGCGCCAATGGTCCAGGCATGTCAGCTGACAATCGATACGGTCTCCATAGCGCCAGATGCTCTGTCTGTCTCATTGTATCAATCAAGATGGTTTCATCATTCAACTGTCCAATCAAGCCACATCGGTTTCATACCAGATTTACTTCTTAGAACATATAAAAGAACAATCAAGGTAATTTCAAGTGAAGTTACACAGAACATATTTATTTAAAACATTTATAAAACCATAAATTATAATGATAGATGCGATAAATAGAACAGTTCTGATATTACTTTGTGTCACACATGCTAGATTTTTCATTATTCCAGAGTATATAATTATATAATTGTGTTTCATGAGACAGGTGAGTGGTTCAAAGTGCATAGCATTTACATTGGTGGGGATGTACTCCGAAGTAACCGCTAAGCGGCGCCCTTGTTTTGCCACTCTTCGCTGCGCATTGCAGTGTATAGTGCTATCAGGAGAGCGTATATTGGAAACGTTTCACGTCGCGAGCGGTAATGGGGGTAGCAGTAGGCGTTTTTCAGGCACTCTCTCTGTGGTGTTATTTTGAGCAACAGCCTAAAATATACCGAACGAATCGTACTGGTTCCCGTTTGTGTCATTGATCGGGACCCCTAGAAAGTTTCACAAGTTGTTTGTCTTTGCCATTAAATGTGGTGCAGCTTGGAGATCGAAACGGCAATTCGCGCACAGTTGCGACAATAATATTCAAGCATACTTGAAAAACAGTGGTAATTGTTAAAAAAAATCCCAGGTCCTCTAACTGAAACCCATAATTACATTGAATAAAATACCGCAACAATGTAACATGAAACTGCTAATCGATTGACGCTTAGGCTAAATAAATCGCCGCTTTGTCGGAGGGCGGCGCGCGAAAGGTGCGCTGCAGTGAGTTTGTAGGGATGCGCGTGGATTGACTGGCGCGTCACAGGCAGCCGGAACGCCCCTTGGCAGCGGCTATAGACGCGGCGCCCTCTTCCAACACTTATTCCACAGGGATAAGAGCGCACCTCGGACCTGTGCAGCTCGGAGCGAAGGAGACGGAGTCCAACCCGAGCAAATGGCTGCGTTTGTTTTCACGGTGTCGTCTGTACTGTTTGGAATTTTCAGCTTTGTTTCCTCATCTCGGACTTATCCTCCGAATGAAGGTAAGGCAGAAGTGGGATCTTAATGGAATTTGTTTTTTTTTCCCACCGATGGCTCTCTTGTGAAGGACTACAGCATTTTAGTCTGCGGGCATCGCTGTTAAAGTCCCGCATCGACTGAAGATGTGTCCAAGAATTTACCAGGATTTAATTTTTTTTTTATTTCTTTTTTTGCATGCTGTGTTTTTATGGGTTTCGACGCGAGTTGAAAACGTCGCGTCCTTGCATACAAATTGAGACGGACTCGACTTTTTTGTAAATCAGAGATCCGCGTATGCAACCTGACGAGCTTCGCGTTGTGGTGATGGCAATGCGCGGAGGGGACACTCAGATGCCATACAGTCCAAAGATATACGTTACAAAAAGTTCATTTTTATGCGAACAAATAAAACACGCAAAATCGCAACTATACATATACGTGCTTTGATGTACATATAATTTTGTCCAGCATAATAATATAGAACATAATCCTGTACTTCACCAGTTAGTGAAGATATTGTTCTTTCAGTTGAATGAGTGAAGTTTATACGCGGGATGCTACTGGTAAATTTTGTGCGTTCAAAAATAGTTTGAACATTGCAATTCATGCATTAAATACGGAGCCTAATTAACTTTGAACGTCACCGTTCGCTGTAAACGTTAGACTGCGTTCTGAGACCGGTTTCATACAGACCTGATGCTCTGCGTAATTATTTGTCTTTCTCTGTTATGCGACACAATTAGTCACATATGCATTATGAACTCATTTCGAGGGATTCATGCTGGACTGTAAAATATAAATTCTTTGCTGACCAGTCCTTCTAGGGTTCTCCTATCAAACCGTTGGATCGCATCCAAACCCCCTATTCTTTTCCAGCCAGTGAGTAGATCTGATTCGAATTGCGCATCAGATTAAAGCCATACACATTCCTAAATTTTTATCTGTTCGTTCTATATAAGTAAAACTATTTTGTAGCCTAATCAGAATAAATTACAGAATAATTAAACACAATCTGTTGTTTAGTGGTGTATTCTTGAACCTTGTTGTTTTTAGCGTGAATTTTATCTTCTTACCATTTGTTTCAGTAATCCGGGGAACAAAAAATCAGTAGGCTTTTAAATAAGTGTAGTAAACGTTTTATGTTATGAATTGTTCATTGTTGACATTATCACAGAAAAGCCCTATTATTGATAAATATTTAAAATTGAAACTTAAATTTGTTTAATATTGAGCCAAAGATACAAACTTTAATGCTCTATTTAATGATCGTAAACAAGAACGATTACGTGAGGAACGTCGCGCTATTGTGACTATGGATACGAAGTTGCAATGTTTGAATTTAATTCCCTGCGCAGAGACGGCGCTGAGAGCTGCACTTTTGTCTTAATTGTTGCTCTGCATGCATTTTTACTCAGCGGGGATTTCTGTTCATTTACTTTTTGTTTTAGTGACGCTCCTGGACTCCCGAACAGTGCAAGGGGAATTGAAATGGGTGGCAAGCCCAACAGAAGGAGGGGTAAGTGCACCCCTCGCATAATATCTACTCTTAAGAAAAGACCTAAATGTCTTCTTTTTTCCTTGGTAACGCGAGAACGATGTTGTTCAGAGGCGTCATATTTCCTGAATAGACAGTTCAATGAATCGTCTTTTGTGGGGTAACTTTATATCCCCCACTCGGAAAGAGAAAAAGGTGAGGGGGCCTTTTCGGCGATTACAGAATCATAGGGGATCATCTGGAAGGAGATCTGGATGAATGCCGCGCCCGTGACCCGTCTAATTGGTGTATATAAGGTAACACTGATAAGGAAACAAAGTGCAACTGTTCAAAACTACCGATTATAGGGAAACGTGAACGGCTGTATCGGGGCCGAGCGGCTCGCTGACAGCGGGCTGATTTAGCGCAGATACGGGAGCGCCGAGACGTGCGGGGACGCTCCAGCAAACCGCCTGTATTACTGCTGTCTTTGGAGGTGCCCCGCTACGTACAGTGGCTTATTTCACATCGAAATTATGTGGCTCCTTGGGGTTTTTGACTCATGTCTTAATCTATATATAGGGCCTAACCGTATTGTGAAAATTAAAATATAAATAAATAATAACATTGATAAGACAGTTTAGTCTCTCATTTTTGCGTTTAAAATATAAGTAAATGTATAATTACATTTTCTTTATTTTTGAAGATTAAACTTTAGATAGACCATTGTTAAATTAATAGTTAATTAACTTAATTGTTATCTAAAAGCTCCAACAGCTGCACTGCGCTATTATTATTAATTATTATTATTAATAATTGTTATTGTTATTCATTATTATTATTAATTATTATTGTTGTTGTTAAAGCTCTCGTCCGCAAGCACACGTTTACTCATTTTCCGGTAACTTTTAACGCCCGGGTGGCGCACTGCCTTTGCCTTGGAAATGGAGATCCGATGAAGGTCCGATAGAGCGACGTCGCCTGCGGCATTTCCTTTGATATACTTTCAAGAAAATAAACACCAGGATGAGCAAACAAATGTGAATTCTCAAATCCTTTTTTTTTGCTGCTACATTAACATATTGCACGTTTTTTCCCCATTAGAGATTTTGATCACAGGTTTTTAAGATTCATGGGTAAATCGTGTTATATATTTTTTTAAAATATTTACTTTAACGAGAGCTTCAAGCTGCGTCTGTGAGCCTCGTTTTCGCAATAAAAATCACCTGAGCGATTACTATCGTCCTAGAAAGGAAAGGCCAGCACCGTAATTGCCTGCACCCTGCAACTGCTGAGATGATAAGCAAGCTTTCTGTTTTATTCATTTTTAAATCAATTTTTGTGACCTGTGGGCTCTGTAGGCTCTGTGGGTTCTCCGGTGTTTGGTAATGAGTAATGAAAATGGGCGTTGTCCTGTTTTGCGGCATCGTCTACTAGTGGGAGGAGGTGAGCAT
The DNA here is from genome assembly GCF_048594095.1 of Paramormyrops kingsleyae. Classification (NCBI taxonomy): domain Eukaryota; kingdom Metazoa; phylum Chordata; class Actinopteri; order Osteoglossiformes; family Mormyridae; genus Paramormyrops; species Paramormyrops kingsleyae. The sequence continues at coordinate 6,270,840 of NC_132817.1, read as the reverse complement.
CATGGACGAGAAGAACACGCCCATCCGCACCTACCAGGTGTGCAACGTGATGGAGCCCAGCCAGAACAACTGGCTGCGGACGGACTGGATCGCTCGCGGCGGAGCCCAGCGCATCTACGTGGAGATCAAGTTCACGCTGCGCGACTGCAACAGCCTGCCGGGGGTGACGGGCACCTGCAAGGAGACCTTCAACCTCTACTACTACGAGTCCAACGACGACAAGGAGCGCTACATCCGCGAGAGCCAGTTCGGCAAGATCGACACGGTGGCGGCGGACGAGAGCTTCACGCAGGTGGACATCGGCGACCGCATCATGAAGCTCAACACTGAGGTCCGCGTCGTGGGCTCCCTGACCCGCAAGGGCTTCTACCTGGCCTTCCAGGACGTGGGCGCCTGCATCGCCCTGGTCTCCGTGCGCGTCTTCTACAAACGCTGCCCGCTCACCGTCCGCAACCTGGCGCAGTTCCCCGACACGGTCACGGGTGGCGACACCTCCTCCTTGGTGGAGGTGCGTGGCTCCTGCGTGCACAACTCCGAGGAGCAGGACGCCCCGCGCATGTTCTGCGGCGCCGACGGCGAGTGGCTGGTGCCTATCGGTAACTGCCTGTGCAGCCCCGGGTACGAGGAACGTGGCGGCACATGCAATGGTAAGTTACCCCTGTAAGGGACACCGAGCAAGAGGATATAGACCCCAGCTCCTCATCTTCCATCCATCCATCTATCTATGCATGTGTCATGTGCTGTTCAGGTTGTCTCTGGGGTCCTATGATATAGGTGTCCAACCATTTGCCTGCTCTGCTGGTTTCTCTGCGGATTGTGCTTGTACTGACCACCAAATGAAACCACTCCTTCTCGTTTTGCACACCCCCCTCCCTTGGTATTTGCGTTATAAGTACATTTAGTCCAAAAAGGATTATTAGATAGGAAATGTGTTTACAGAGCAGCTCAGAGCAGGAGAAGCGATGTGGAGCCGGGCGAGTTAAAAGCGCCGTGCTGATTATGCGACTTGAGAAGCGGCCCTCGGGGTTTGCTCGTCAGGTGGCGGCATAATCGAGGATCTCGCTTCGGCTGCTTGCCACCGGAATGAACTTCACACGCGGACAGACGCTGGCCCGCTCCCGAGAGGCCGCTTAATCGTCCCAGGGACGGGAACACACCGTCAGGAACAAAACAAAGGACGGCAGGCAGAAGATGAGATGATCTCAACGCCGTCACAAAGATGACGGCCGTTGCCCTCCGTTTGCTGGCTGTTTTGAGAGTTTGAGTGGCAAGACGGGGCAGGGGGCCTAAGAGCGGGGTCAGGGGTCAAGTCTGCTCTGGGGGGGTCGGGGGTCAAGGCTACTCCGGGAAGTTTGATTGCCGGTTAACGCACCATCGCCGAGCCCTCCCCCTCTGCCGGTCCAGCCCTCCAAAGGGGTCCAGGCTCAGAATCCTCGAGAAACATATCAAGCTGAAACGTAGAGGAAGAGCAAGGAAACGCCGCAAGACACTTTCACACGGAGATTAGGCAGGACGTCCGCTTTAATCCGCTGGTTTATTCTCTTTGTTTTTCAATAAATACACAGGGAAGGGTTTGCATTTTCTCTGGCTGCATCTGAACCGCAGGACATCTTTCTAAAGTAGAGTAATGAACCTTGAAATTGGAATAGATGACTGAAAAAATATAAAGACGCAACATGTTTTATAAAAAGCGCAGGCTTTGCAGAGTCCTAGGGCCTGTTTCATTCGTGCAGCTGCTGTCTGTAGTTCTGGTCAGTACAGTGTCAGTCCTGCTGACATTCACGCCCCGAGTCCCGCTCTGGGTAAATGGGGGCCGACACGGTGGATTATCTCGTGGCTTCGCCGTCCCGACCGCGACAACGTCCGGCATCCTCCTCTCCAGGGTGAGGTTGAAAGGTCCTTCACACTCCCAGGCTCTGGGTTCTGCTTGATATTTCGGAGCGTGAATCCAGAGCGGGGGCCGGATCGAAAGCTCCGCCTTGACCGTGACGACCATGATGGGGTTATGGTCTGCGGGGAGAAGGGGGCGTCGCTCGGTGGGACGTCCCAGGGCGTCAGAGAAAGTCGGACGGCTGCGGAGGCGGGGGACGGGTGAATGCGACAGCCGCCCCCCCCCTCCCCGCTGGGCTGAGGGCAGTCAGGGGCAGGAATGCGACGGGACGGACACAGGGGGGGTCAGAGGTGCTCGCCGCTCCCATCCATCTGTGTCCATTAGAGACTGTCGTTGATTAAGACCTCAGAGTTTGACAGCTTGCTATTGTCAGTTGACCCTGTCACTAAAGGTACGAGGCATACAGACACACAGACAGACTCATGTGGAGATACACGCAGACAGACACATGCCAGGAGCACAAACAGGAACATACAAGCCACAGATGTGGACACACGCGTGTTCAGGATGGCTCCAGATGCAAGTGATAAGGAACATGTTGATTTATAAACATTATGGTATTCCATTTTGTGCCCCATACATCTCTCTCTCTCTCTCTCTCTTTCTCGCTGTGCTGAATCTCCAGCCATATCCTAAAACCAAGCGTCAGGCATTCATCTGATTGGCAACAGATTTAAACGACTTAGAAACTCGCAGTGTTTCTTTTTTATTAGGGTGAGACGTACTTAATTATGGGTTATCCGCTGTCGTACGATACTTTGTGCCTGGAGACTTTAGCCCTGAATAGGGCCGACTGTTGCCATGACACCGTCGGAGTTGTCAGTGGTAAACTGGATGTTCTGGGTCATTCGGAAGCTGCGCGCTGCCTTCATTCATATAGCTAGATGGCTACGCGCAGCAACCCACAAAGGCAATTCGGTTTATTCATTTTTTCGCTGGCACTTTAACAGTCATTATCGGAAGTGTTATTTACGCCAGTGGTGAATTTCAGCAGTGTTGGGATTAGAGGGGCAGACCGGGGCCAGAGAATTTGTGGGGTCGAGTGAACGTCACGCTACAGGTGGATGTTACTCATATGGCCAGCAGGGCCCTCCTAAGTTAGGATGATTACAAGGGGGCCGAAAAATAGTTGGGGCCCAGTAAAATGTGTTTTTAATGGGTCCAAAATCGGTAACGGTACCGCTAATGATCAGTGACCCGTGAGGTCTCAGTCGCTGCTCTGTTCTGCTCCGCTGTCCTGGTCCCAACCTGCTGAATCACGCCCCTGTCCTCCATGGCCGGGCTCGGCACCCGCCGTCCAGGATGTAAAACACGCCGCCCCCTACAGGCCGAGCGTTCCTGGGAGAACGCGCCAGCGGTCTCTGAGCCAATGCGGGCCACGCACGTCGATTCCTGTCACGATCCCCCCCGCACCCCCCTCCCCCACACACCCCTCCCCCAGGCCTGTGAAAAGGAGGGCCGTCAGCTGTCTGAGAGGAGTGAGTGAGGGAGAGAAAGGAAGAATGTGGCAAGAGGAGAAAAAAAAATAGAGTCCTGCACTTTGGTCACTGGTGGATCCCTCATTTGCATATTCTGTATGTCCCCCAAATGCAAAGCGACACAGCACATGGCCCCCAGGCTCAGGGTTCAGGCCCCCCTCTTTATGAAGAGGCCTGCCCCCCTTCTTCCAGAGCACCCCTCCTCCAGTCACTGATTTACATTTATTTGCTTACATTTCTGATCTATAATTCAGATTTTATAGTGCCGCTTCTCATTCTGCTGGGCTAGCCTTTAGGTCAAGTCGATTCCAGACTCCAAGTGTGTGTGTCTGTGTCTTTCTCTGCGTGTGTGTCCATGTTTGTGTGTATATTTATACATTTATATGTGTGTGTGTCTGTCTGATAGTGTGTATCTGTGTGTGTGTCCGTCTGAATATGCATGTCTGTGGCTGAATATGTGTGTCTGTGACTCTGTGTGTCTGTGACTCTCCCCTCGACCTCCATCAGCTTGACATGGAGACTAAGGTCATGGTGTCAGGTGCCCCCTGAGGTGTCCTGCTCCTATTCCTCCTCTCCTGCTGAGCCTTTCCTTTCTGAGAAGCATAGAGACACAGAGTCCTAAAGGCTGCTCCGAATTCCCCACGAGACTCACGTAGTCTTCGGTCCAGTGTCGGTTCGGTCTGAACGCCTCGCTTCTAACAGACGCCACTCAGTGACATTTAAGACGCCATCCGCCTCACCCTGACACATGAATGGCAGAATTTGCACGTTTTCACGCGGCAGTGAGGGTAGATGTTCCGGCCTGGTCTCCGGGAAGCATTTCCGCAGCACAGAGACGGACAGTGTTTTTGAGTGTAATAAGAGGCCACACTCTCAGAGCCAGACGTGAGAGAAGTGCATTCGCACGTTGGGCCTCTGGTCTTTTTCACTCTTTCTCCAGGACTGTGTGTGTGTTCATTCTCATTATTTCCAGATGTTTCTTCTCTTTCCTGTCTTTCCTCAAAGCTTTTCTCCTCTTGGCTCTTTCATCGCCTGGCTTGCCCCGTCGCCATGTCCTGAGCATCGGATTGAAACACCCACCTCGGCCCCCCAACCCCCCCCCCCCCCATGCCCACCCTCCCTTACTGCTTCCTCCATGTTTCTCGCACGCTTGGGAAAGTAACCCGGACACGGACAGCCGGTTCGACGGCGCGTGTTTCGGTCGCCATGGTACCCCCCCCCCATAAGAACGGCCTGGATTACCTCCACCTCGCTCCCCTTCCTGCGGTCATATGACTCCAGGGATTGTGGGCTCGGGGTCGCCGTGGTGACGCCCCCCCCACCCCGGCTCTCACAGACGTCTGTCGGCACCTGTCTACCAGTCAGAAAGGCATTATGGCGTGATAAAAATGGTTGAGCGAATACGAGTAATTAGGTGTGAGCCTCGCAAAGCTTTCTTTACCACAGAACATTACCGCTGCCAATTAATTTGAAGGGCTTTCATCTCACTGCCAGACCAGTGGCCACCCCCAGCCGTCTCGCTCCTTACTCACCACACAGACACGATACAATTAGGATATTATATGATTTATTTAATTAGCTAAGTTCCTCTCTTGCGTGTCGAACCCGACTTCACTTGGTAGCTGAGGTTAATCGCCTAGGGGGACTTCATTATCTTACATAGCTGTCTTGCTGTCGGAACGTGACCCCACCCCCCAGGAAAAGGGCCCTCTCTTAGAGTGGCTGTTTTTTTGTACATGTGATCTAAAGGCTGTTAACATCACTCCTCTTTGAGCTGTTGACTGGACATGGGGCAGAGTGAGTCAATCAATCACCTACTGCACCGAGCCTCTGACAGAAGCGATTCACAGCAGGAGAATGTGGTTTATTAAGTGTGACTGAAATGTGGTCTAAGCCACCGCTGAGCCTATTAGCATCCCAGCCTGGGGGGGTGGGAGAGGCGGCAGGGGGTTTGGGGGGGCGAGGGCTAAAAACTCTTGAATGGATTAGACTGGAAGGAGGGGCTCAGAATCCAGTTCGCAGAGGTAGAGCCAGAGTCCTGCAGACCTACACGTGACACCAAGGACATTCCTAAGTGACAGGTCCTGGGGACCCTCGTCTAAGCTGGAATGGTCCCGCTGTCACTAGATTCTGCTATTTCCACGGCAACATGACCACCGCTACCGCGGAAACAGCTAAACGCAGTGCCGGCAGGACCCATTCTAGCCATAGGTGGCCCCGATGGGAGCAGACAGACTGATGAAAGAAGGCAAAAACGGGCCGTATTCGCAGTGTGAGGATGTTTTTTCCCGTTACTTTTGCAGAAAATTGCTTAAAGGTCAGCGCAGTTTTTCCTGATCATGCCGCCGATATTTAGCAGTCAGCTGATGGTGGGAATGCGGGGCAGCCTCGGTGCTTTTAGCTGAGCGTGACGCAGCTCAGCGAGCCAGACAGCGGACCCCGCCAGTCTGCACTACCCGTCCCAGGGCTCCGCACCGGGCCGCGCCTGGGGGGGTCATGACATTAGCGTCGGAGCATCCAGCTGTGGCTGAGAGGCTGCATTAGTCGGCTAACCCGCGCTAACCCGAAAGCCATTAGCGGATCGCGTTGCACAAAGAGTAGCCGGGCTCGCGCAGGCTGCTGCGCGGGGTTAATGGCGGTTGGCGTACACCGGGGGCTGGAGCCTTTACGCATCACTTCCTTTTGGGAGGCGGGCGTCCACTCAGGCCCCGCCCACTTGAGCCATGGTTCGGTGTGTTCCCAGGCAGTTGGGCAATATTGCTGCAAATCCTCGTTCTAATACGCTGATAATGATAAAGTCTGAAACATGATGTAATGTTTGAATGGAAAGGAGACGAGGATTGGCTGGATTATAATGTCCTGTTGCCATGTGATGCTCCTGAATGATGACAACTTCCGGAATATGTGAGGCTTTCGCCATACAGAGGCATTGACGCGCTAACTTGCCTAGCAGCTGCCCCCCCCCCCCCCCCCGTCCTGCCGCCACCTTTCCTTCCTGGTTTGTGCCCGGATTCCGTCCCGGTGTTGCTCTTGGAAAATCCACGTGCTCCCCCCTTCCTTTGAGCCATTGTGGTGAGTGGCACCGTCTTTGTGGTGAGCCTGATGATAAGGCCAACATTAATACAGCAAAGAGAAATGTGGGGAGGGGCCGACGCCCAGAAAGACATTTTTATACGGGGTGGTTATGGCATGAATCGCTTTGCATTCCTGTCTCGAAGCAGAGGTGTGGGACGAGCACTGGGGGTTTCTGGGAAACGGCAGCGGGAGGGAGGACAAAGTTTGCCTTCCAGTGAACGGAGATTAGTAACAACAGGCTTTGTCTGATCCTGATTGAATCATTTGCTTCAGGTGGGCCAGGCAACCCCATAATTTCTCAAGGGGCTGCAAGCTGTTTCTCTAATCCTACAATGCAGGCCCCCCTCCCAACCTGGTTTTACTGACGTGGAAGGAGCTGGGGATCTTGGGGGGGGGGGGGGGCAGAGTCTGAGCTCCCCGTGTGTGTGTGTGCATCTGACGCGTTATTGGCTCTCTGAACCATGTGACGTGGCCCTGCTCTCTCGTCAGGCTCCTCTCCTTCCTCTGTTCTCCCTCCCTGCAGCCTCATCCTCTCTCTTCCAACCCCCCCCCCCCCCCCACCCCCACCCCGCCCTGTAAAACGCTACAGCAGAACCTTCCGGGGCTTTTGGAACTTTTGGTCCTACTTTCGTTTTCTCCCTTGTGCCCCTTTGTTTTGTCAAAGACAGCGAGTTGCTGCTCACACTCCCTCGTGCATGTCACACTCACTCACACACACGTTCCCCCATGCACATTCATGCACTCACACAGTCCTCCATGCACATTCATGCACTCACACAGTCCCCCATGCACACTTACACGGTCACAGTCCCCCACGCACACTCATGCACTCACACAGTCCCCCACGCACACTCATGCACTCACACAGTCCCCCACGCACACTCATGCTCTCACACAGTCCCCCATGCACATTCATGCACTCACACAGTCCCCCATGCACACTTACACGGTCACAGTCCCCCACGCACACTCATGCTCTCACACAGTCCCCCATGCACACTTACACAGTCACAGTCCTCCATGCACACTTACACGCTCACACAGTCCCCCATGCACACTTACACACTCACACAATGCCCCGTGCATACTCATGCACTCACACAATCCCCCATGCACACTTACACAGTCGCAGTCCTCCATGCACACTCATGCACTCACACAATCTTCCATGCACACTCATGCACTCACACAGTCCCCCACGCACACTCATGCTCTCACACAGTCCCCCATGCACACTTACACAGTCGCAGTCCTCCATGCACACTCATGCACTCACACAATCTTCCATGCACACTCATGCACTCACACAGTCCCCCACGCACACTCATGCTCTCACACAGTCCCCCATGCACACTTACACAGTCGCAGTCCTCCATGCACACTCATGCACTCACACAATCTTCCATGCACACTCATGCTCTCACACAGTCCCCCATGCACACTTACACAGTCACAGTCCTCCATGCACACTCATGCACTCACACAGTCACCCATGCACACTTACGCACTCACACAATCCCCCATACACACTCATGCACTCACACAGTCCCCCACGCACACTCATGCTCTCACACAGTCCCCCATGCACACTTACACAGTCGCAGTCCTCCATGCACACTCATGCACTCACACAATCTTCCATGCACACTCATGCACTCACACAGTCCCCCACGCACACTCATGCTCTCACACAGTCCCCCATGCACACTTACACAGTCGCAGTCCTCCATGCACACTCATGCACTCACACAATCTTCCATGCACACTCATGCACTCACACAGTCCCCCACGCACACTCATGCTCTCACACAGTCCCCCATGCACACTTACACAGTCGCAGTCCTCCATGCACACTCATGCACTCACACAATCTTCCATGCACACTCATGCTCTCACACAGTCCCCCATGCACACTTACACAGTCACAGTCCTCCATGCACACTCATGCACTCACACAGTCACCCATGCACACTTACGCACTCACACAATCCCCCATACACACTCATGCACTCACATAGCCTCCCATGCACACTCATGCACTCCTGCAGACCCCTGTGCACACACACGCCCACACCAGCTCCTAGCATGCATTCACATGCACCAACACATGCCCCCCCGCCCCACACTCCTGTGTACACATGTAACCCTTCGTGCCCCCCCCCCACACACACACACTATGCACTCGCTCCAGCAGGTAGGGGAATGAATCCTACCTATGAGTCCAGATCCACAAATGCCATCAAGGCCACTGCCTTTGTTTAGCATTACAAAGAGGACACATTGTCCCCTCTTTCAGGTTGGGGGGGGGGGGGGTAACGATCCTGAATAACAGGGGAGAAGCCTGTAATCACTGCCTTATTATCAATGGGCAAAAAACCCATCAGTTTAATCCAGTGTCAGCCCCCCCCCCCCAAACAAAGCTGCTTTGCCCTGTGGCACAAATAGCCCCCCAGTCAGCCGGCTTACGTTTAGGATGGGACAGGAGAGGCCACAGTAAGGGCTCAGCTTGGGGGGGGGGGGCGTCCCACTCAACATGTGGCGGCCCCTTGTAAAGTCAGATTGCTTTGGACACTTCGGTAAAGAGCTGAGGTCTTAGGATCAGGTGCAGGCTGCCTCCCCCCCGCCCCCCCCCACCCCGTGATGTCAGAAGCCCCAGGGCACAACCCTTAATTAACTCTCCCCCGGGCGTTCCTCTAAAAGGAACCAGCGGTGAGCTTTTTTGGTGGAGGGGGGCTTCATCTCGCTTTCCCCTCTGCTGCACAAAGATAAAGACCCCCCCTGTTAAAAGTGCCCCCCCGTCCCGATCCTGCCTGAAGACCTGTTCTGCCCCCTCTAGTCAGCTTCTGCATCTGAGACCGCTCCCAATCAGAGTGAGAATAATCTCCCCTCACTTCATCTGCGACGGCTCGTCTGTCGAATCCCAATTAACATGACCCCACCCCCATATCTTTCGCTGATTGGCTCCCCACTTTCAGTGAATCGGTCAGGCTGCGGAGGGGAGGGGGGGAGGGCGGGACATTTCTGAGCCACGGTGGGAGGGTCATCAGTGATCAGGAGCACCGCTGCTGTGCTGATAAGCGGCGGACGTCCAGCTGTAGGCCTCGGCCAGCCATCTGGTACCTTCCCTTGCCTATAATTATCCTGGACTTAAAACTCTTAGTAAGTGAATTACCAGTATAATGTCATTTCATTTATTGATTTAGCAGCATTTTATCCAAAGCGATGTACATTTGAGAAAGCAGGGACTGTCCCTTGCGCAACTGGTGTTAAGGGCCTCACTAAAATTACTTAGCCGACCACAGGATTTGAACCGACAGCCTTCTGGTCACAGGTGATGTGACTTGTTGATCCACACAGCGCTCCCAGCGGCTGGTTTACAGGCAACTCACACATGGGGCTTCCTGACCCTCCCTCATCCCAAAAGAGACCCTCTGTTCACCACGCCGTCCGAACTCGTCGGCTGTGCGGTGGCTGTCAAACCGCACGCGGTTCCCGCGAAGGTCCGGACCGGCATGAACAGGACCCCCTGTGACACACAGACATTCGTGTGTTGCAGTTTGTAGTTCAGCAAGGGGTGGGAAGGACACCCGTCTGGTAGAACCATCCCAGACGACCACGGTTATCCTGTGGCCGCTTTTATTAAGCCGCGGCGTAGATGTGAGTAAGATGTACGACCGTAAAATCCAGATAAGTTTATGGCCCAGCGGTTTAGAAGAATGCAGAACACTTGAGATTCATGAGCGTGTTTTATACCGATGTTGATAGGCCACACTATAAAGGCTCTATGAATAGCCACAAGTCCGCCTTCCATGGCTGGCGGGGGGGTTCTGCCGGATCGCGCCGCACGATCCCGGGAGATGACGGGAACGCCGGCGATAAGGCACTGACAGCATTCCCGGGAGGCGGCCGGGGCTCGTAATTAGGGTCATAAACAGAATCCCCGGCCAGCGCACTTTCATTCATGCATTCCTGCCGCCCCTTATCTCTTTCATTCCCTGCAGAATGGTGGGACGTCTGTGCCGGGAACGTGGACGGCGGAGGACGAGAAGGGGGTCGTGGTGGGGTCGCGGGGGGGTTAGGCACGGACAGGTGATGACAGCTACGCCTCTCGCACTCTCAGCCTGCAGGCCCGGCTTCTTCAAGGCTCAGGCCACGGAGCCCGGATGCTCGGCCTGCCCTCAGCACAGCGGCTCCACCACTGAGGCCTCCTCCGCCTGCCGCTGCCACCAGGGATACTTCCGCTCGCCCTCTGACCCCGTCTCCATGGCGTGCACGCGTAAGTGTGTCTGTGTGGGGGGGTGTGTGTCAGCCCGTGTGTGTGTGAGAACCTGTGTGTGTGTGTGAGAACCTGTGTGTGTGTGTGTGTGTGTGTGTGTGTGTGAGAACCTGTGTGTGTGTCAGCCTGTGTGTGTGTGTGTGTGTGTGTGTGTGTGAGAGAGAACCTGTGTGTGTGTGTGTGTGTGTGTGAGCAGGCTTCAGTCTCATGGTAGGGATTTTCAGAGAATACATTAACACAGATTTGAGAACCAATACCAAAAAAAAATACTTGTTTGCCTTTTCTCTTAATTTCTTTTAAAGGAACTACAACTTCTTATGGCATTTGAGTTTCGTTATGGTGGGTAAACATTAAAGCAGGAGTTTACAGGAATTTAAACTTGGGAGTTTAGCGAAAGTCTTCATTTGGATTTCTAAGTATGTCTGAATGTACATGTGTCTGTGGATATTCATTGTTCACTATAAATTTCTCATTGATGTACATGTGATGGTGTGTGTGTGTGTATTTCGTCTGTCTATCTCTCCGATTCGCCGTGTGTGTCCTGTGTTGTCCCCTTTCCTTTTGGCCTCCATACTTTGTCACTGGTCTCACCTCTGACCTCTGACCCTTGACTGCTCTAGCTTTACGGGCATCCCAGACATGTTGTTACACATTTAATCTGAGCTGCCTCAGTAAAATATACAATAACTTCAGTGTCCAACTGTAGACGTTGTTACGCTGCCTTGGATGTTGGTCTGTAACTGTAATCATCAGGCAGCAGGACAGCTTGGCAGCTTTGGCAGCTTGTCTGGAGCTTAACGTCAGACACAAGCTCCGCCTACCATGACAGAGGGTGTCACTGCCTCGTAGGTTAATCACACCTCATGTTGACCCTTCGAGGTAAAAAGAGAAGGTGTGGTAATTCTCAGTAACGCACAACACTGGCCTGCTCACACACACACACACACACACGCACACACACACACACACACACACACACACGCTGTCCTGCCTCCCTGGTCCTCAAAATGCTTATTTTCACATATTCCATGTTATTCTCTTTTTTTGAGACATAAACACATATAAGAATAAAACTTGTGGTCAGACTTTCATCTGGTGCCCCTAGAACGTTTTTCATGGGGTTAAGGGCCTTACTAACCCCCCCAACAGTGATGTCGAGTGGCTCGGGATGCTGGTCTGACAGGAATGTTGATCCCTCTTAATGTCTGGGTGTGTCTTTTTACACATTTTACACGTGCAAATGAGCTCACGAGTGCCCGCCCCCCGTCTCCATCCCAGGACCCCCCTCGGCCCCCCAGCAGCTCATCTCCAATGTGAACGAGACTTCGTTGACCCTGGAGTGGACGGCACCGGAGTCGTCCGGCGGCCGCGACGACCTCAGCTACAGCGTGGTGTGCCAGCGGTGTGGGCCAGACCCGCGCCGCTGTCAGCCATGCGGGGGCGCCGTGCACTACTCCCCCCAAAAGGAGGGGCTGCGAGACACGCGTGTCGCCATCACCGACCTGCAGGCCCACACCAACTACACCTTCCAGGTCTGGGCCGTAAACGGCGTGTCCCAGCAGAGTCCCGGGCGCGAGCAGTCTGTGTCCGTCACCGTGACCACCAACCAGGCCGGTGAGTGTGTGTGTGGATTATGTTTATATGACATTGTGGGGACCAAAAACCTGTTATTTTGATGTTGTGGGGACCATTTTTCAGGTCCCCACAAATATCTGTAAATGCAAACAAAAAACTGAAAATGGCAGAAGTCTCAGATTTTGTTTGGTTACTTATGGTTAAGGTTCGGGCTGGATGGAGGTTATGACAGAGAGCCTAGTAGTGCTTTTACAAACCCCACCATTGTTTGTCTTTGTTTCATTCTTAGCTACTTAGCAGTATACAGTCATTAACATAGTAATGGTTTTACACAGGCTTTCCCTGAAATTGCACTGCTATTGCCCCTGTCACGATTACCTGGAAGATCTCTGCATCTGTCGTCAGCATCTGATTGGCCGAGTTAGACGTGTGTCACACAAACATGTCCTGTAACTTTGCTCTCCAGTTTACGGTGTTTAACTGAAAACTCTTGATGCACATTTTTTTTTTTTCCCCTGTTTCCATTCCTTGGTCTCCTCTTTCTGGGTTTCTGGTTTTCAAAAGCCGTCTTTGTTGGCCGGCGGCTCTCGGCGTCCGCGAGACCGAGGCGCCCGTCGCGGCCCTCATTAAAGCCGTTTAAGCGCCACTACGAGCTGCCGGACATGGCGTTTGCCGTGAGGATGAGACAGCTGCTGGCTGAATGCCCCAGAAACAAAAGCGCCCCAAAATAAAAGCTCCAAAAAGGTCTTCTGGGGCTTCAAGGGAGGGGGGGCCCTTATACTAATCATGATTTTACAGGCCCAATAGCCAAGCCTTAGAAGGCCCCGCTGTTCCCACAGTTGGAAAGCAGCCCCATTGTGGTCAGTCCTGTCATTTGCACGTGGGGGGGGGCCTGAACAAAGGGGGGCGAGTGTGTCAGAGGCCAAGGAGACCGGACCTGCGCGAATGTCACAACAAACGTGTGAAAGCTGTCCAGTCGGGGTTGGGGGTGGGGGGGGGGGGGAGTGCCATTATTTTTAGTATTTTACAATTTTGGGCTTCAGTGGTAAACAGCCCGTTTTAAGTCCCCCATTTATGGCTTGAAGGCCGCAGCTGTTTCTCAGATAAACATGTTGGCTACACAAGTATACTAATTAAGCATCTTAAATTGAATCGGAGACGCTGAGGCTACTTCTGTCAGTCTTCATCTAACCTTGAACACATTCTCCAGCTCTGCTGGGTGGGTTTCAGTCCACGTGGCCGCAACTTTAGCCTGAAACTTAGCAAAACAGTCAGTGTGGTCAGCTGTTAGCGCGCGCCGCTCGGTTTGCGGTGTTAGCGTTTGGCAGATGGACGGGGCGAGCCAGGGAGAGCTCTCGGCTTAGCGCCGCGGGGACGTCCGCCGAGCAGCGCCACACCTGCGCGATAATCCGCGCGGCCGAGCTGAGAGAGAAAGAGAGAGAGACCTGCTCGTAAGGCAGCATGAAGGGGAGTATCCCAAAAGTGACTTCATTAGCATAGCATTAGCGTAGCGTGGCGTCAACCCCAAGTTGACGCACAATGAAAACAGAGCCGAACAGGCGGGTTGGAAGTTAGCGACTGGGTGATCTGGCGAGGGGGGGTCGTTAAGTGGGACAAACAAATGCAGGTTTCCAGGACGAGGAGAATCACCTCAGATGGGAGCGGCGTGCTCTTTGTAGCCAGGGAAATTGCAGCCGTTTGAACAGCTTGGGTCGTTCTTGAGGAGCGCCTGAAGAGGCCATGATTACAATAATAATGCCCATCACAAAAGCCTCAGCAGCCCTGTAAAATTCAGATGGGCACTTGGTTTCACTTCGAGTGCATGCGCGTGTGTGCGCACGTCCCTAAGGTGTGGACTGAGTATTTGAGCCGGTTTACACTGTTTTTGGGGTCGGGAGTGCAAGGCTGTGGTAGAGCACTGGCCCTTTAAGAGGAAAGTCAAACGCATGCCTGACGAATTGCAATCCAGCTCACATTGCAGGAAACCAAGTTTTACTGAAACTGTAAATAGTGATTCTGTTTTATTATTTTAAAGTCAAATTGGGGCCGAATGGTGGCTCCTGTGCCGGGAGGGAACTGATCAGGACCTCGGCGGGCCGGACCTCAAGCGCTGTATCTCTGCTATTGCAGCTCCCTCCCAGGTCACAACCATCCAGACCAAAGAGATCACGCGGCACGCCGTCTCACTGGTGTGGCAGCCGCCCGAGCGATCCAACGGGGTCATCTTGGAGTACGAGGTCAAGTACTACGAGAAGGTGAGGAGCGGCGTCTTGCATTCCTGCCACCAGGTGGCGAGGCCGGGGGGTCGCGGAGGAGACAAAATGTCAGCTAACCGTAGCGGAAATGGCGGCCCTGCGGATTTTGAAGCCAAGGACCTTTTTCCAGTAACTTGTGCCGGTGTCGTTGTTTTGCCCAAGGCTTCCTGGATGATCCCAGGTAGCTATTTCTGTCCGACCGCCGGCGCCACGTCAGTGATGATTTATAGAGGTGCTGCCTTTCTGAACCGCCGCTTTCCGGAAGCTCCGACGTAAACTGGGACAGTAGCTCTTCCTGTGTGATGTCAGTAAAACACGACCTTTAAAGCATCCAAGCGTGCACTGCTCAGGCGGGCCCGCCAGGAGCTTTCCAGAACACATAGGGTTGTGTAGTTAAAGAACACATACACAAGCGGGAGGCTTTTCAGTGTCTGTTTCTCTGCGAATCGCTGCCGGCTGGTGAGGTCCGGCCCTGCGATGATGTTGATCTGTGACCGCGGGTCTTTTCATCCACCAGCGTGTGAAATAACTCTGTCTGTATTAGTTAGACGGCGAAATGAATTGACCCCCAGATCACACGTTTAAATCTCTCCTCTGCTCTGCGTAACGCTCACAAGAAGGATTAATGAATGGGTAAAACCTTCCAGAAAAGCATATTCACAAAACATGCTGAAAGTAATCTCCTTGCTCTCCTTCTTCCTCCCTCCCTCCCTCCCTCCCTCGCTCTGTTCCGCTCCCTATCTGCCCTCCCCAGGACCAGAACGAGAGGAGCTACAGAATAATCAAGACCTCCTCCCGGAGCGCCGACATCAAGGGCCTGTCTCCCCTCACCTCGTACGTCTTCCACGTGCGGGCGCGCACAGCCGCGGGCTACGGCGAATTCAGCGCCCCCTATGAGCTAATGACTAACTCTGGTATGTTGGGGTGCTCCGGACCCCCTGAGGGGCTGCCTATTCTGGGCGACGTAGACCGCACGGCGCATGCTAAAATACCCTGTGCTTGCTTTTGGCACTCGCAGCATGACCAGGCACTGAACCACTAATAAATCCCGTTGTCTCTCATCTTAGTCCCATCCCCAGTCATCGGCGACGGCGCCAACCCCACCGTGCTGTTGGCCTCGGGCGGCGGTGCCATCGGCCTGCTCCTCGTGGCTGTGGGGGCCTTTGTCATTTCCAGAAGGTCAGATACCTCTCGCCAAGCGCTCTTTGCCCTTCCGTGATCCTCCGTTTCCGCCGTCTTAACTCCCTGCGGTCCGCGTCCTCTCCGTGACAGTACAGCTGATTCCTGCCGCTTATCTGCTCTCGTGATTCAGAGCTGTATCCATGGGGTTAATAGCTATATTTACAGAGGTTGTTTATTGTTATATATGCCGCCGCTGTGGTTTCGATTGCACGCCGCTCAGTACGTGCACCGAAAGTGAGACACACACAGAACTCTGAAGCTGGTGTTTTGCCAAGGAGAATATTTTTTTTACCACTGTCTCAAGCATTTCGCTTTTCCATCCCCTTTCAAAAAAACGCCACTCCAGCTCCTCTTAGCTTCATCAGTATTGCAAATCACGACACCCGGCACGCAAAACACACTACCAATTCACAGCAGATTCACGGGAAAACTGTTTTCACCCTCCACAAACTCTCTCAGCCTTTGCCCATTTGGATCCGTGAGCATTTTCATTTAGGGCTGTAATCCATATCGTGTTCCCAGTGAATTCCCAGTGATGTTTCCGAAGATGCAGAGTAATAAAAAAAAAATGCTTTTATTACTGTGGCTGTGACCCAGGCCTGAATGAGCAGGTGGATAAGAGAGATGCATTATGAATATTATTATTTTCATAAGAAAGAAAAAGGAAGAGGCTGTTTCACTCCCAACTGTACAAATATCAGCAAAATTATTTCTTGTTTATGTTGAGAATGACACGAAACGCCCTGGTAAGAATCATACATGTATTTCAACATGGGGGTGATGCTTAACTTGGACACTCAGAAGAAAAGCTCTCAAAGGAATAATTTATAAGTCCACGTTTGTTTTTTTTCCCCCCCAAATCATTTATTTTTGTACTGAATGCAACACAAGGTCAAGTCACTTCCTGTTTCATTTTCCAGTTCATGTAAAATCAATATAGTTTTTCTAAAATGTTTGTATGTAAAATACAGGGGAGGTCACAGAATCGCAAACTGAACATTCAATATTCTAAAAAAAAACAGCTACTTTTATGTAACCGCAGCATGGTTGGCTTTCAAGAAAGTTCTGGAATGAAGCGTAATAATGTGACCCCCCCCCCCCCAGCAGAGTCTTTTTGGTGGGACAAACAAAGGGAAGCATCGTAATGAGCCTGTGGTATCGGTCGGCATCTTGACAGCTTCCTGTGTTTCTGGGAGTTCCAAAAGCAGGACTCTCGGCTCGCTAAGGATTTCCTCGCTGTTTTTCCGTCCCGGGTGGGAGGAGAGCCTCAGCCAGGTCGCTGCGGGTTTGGGATACCTTAGATTCACGTTTTTCTTTGTTTATAGAGGCTGACGTTGAGGAAAGTCATATTTCGATCCCGGTTTGAACCTGGCAAAATCCTCACACTGTAACACGTGACGTTCATCCCTCCCAAGGTCTGGCGTCCTCCTACTGACTATAAATGAAGGAATCTGCCGCAAAACCTACATAAACTTTCCCCGCCTTCCGCAAAGTCTTTGGTCCCACGTCTCCAGTTTGTTTTCACGCGTGCCGACAAACTACAAATGAATCGGCGAGAGACTGAACAGACGGGCTGTTTCCGGAGGGACGCGCTTTAGCGAGAGGCTCCTGAGTGCTTCCTGCGAGGCGCCGCCTAAATGCTGAACAAAACGGCTGATTGGGGGCACCGCTGCCGCCGGCGTGCTGACATTTCCCCGGCGGAGAAGCAGCCGGCGGGCGAGCCCAGGTGCTCCCTCCGCTACAGTGTGTGGCCTTTTCCGGCCACGCAGGTGGTCCCTCGCTGCCTTTTATCTTTGGGCTCAATGACCTTTTATATGTCTCATTCACTCGATTGTCTGTTGCTTCAGTCTCATGGGGAGATTGGGGCTTTAAAAGCAATAGCCAAGATATACAGTGTTGTCCATCTGTGATCAGTTAATCTCTTCTCTAGATCTGTTTACGTCCATCCCTTCTTTGTGATTGTACCCCCCCCCCCACCAACAAAAACACACACACACACAACAGAGCTAGATGGAAGCTTGTACGTTCTTTTATCTAGGGTGTGTTAGCAACTGTCATCTCTTGGGCTTCTTTAGGAGAAGTAAGTACAGCAAAGCGAAGCAGGATGCGGACGAGGAGAAATGCCCCCCCCAAGGTAAGTGTCGATGCACCCCAACATAGGAAGGTGGAGGGCAAGAATTAGGCTGGTACCCCCCCTGATTTTCACATCCTCCGAGAGCCCTGGTGTAGCAGCGGGTTACTACGCTGTGCTTCTGATCAGAAGGTCATCGGTTCAGTTCCAATCCCCTAGAGACTGAATCTGCTTTCTCAATTGTATGTCACTTTGAATAAAAGCTTTTGGCAAATGAATATACTGTATATGAACGTTTTTTGTAGGTATGAAGACCTACGTGGATCCCTTCACTTACGAGGACCCTAACCGTGCCATTCGACAGTTTGCCAAAGAGATAGACGCTTCCTGCATTAAGATCGAGAAGGTCATTGGCATCGGTAAGCCAATTCCCGTCTCACACACATGGAAAAGAGCCTCCCTTCCAGTCCAGGGAAGCTCATGCAAACAGCAGGCCGGCTTGAAAATGTTTGACTCGGGAGTAGAATAGAATTCCTATAAGCGGTGACGGGGACGATCGGCTGTGCTCCTCAGGGGAGTTCGGCGAGGTGTGCAGCGGCCGGCTGAAGCTGCCGGGAAAACGGGAGATCTGCGTGGCCATCAAGAGCCTGAAGGCGGGCTACACTGACAAGCAGAGGCGGGACTTCCTGAGCGAGGCCAGCATCATGGGCCAGTTCGACCACCCCAACATCATCCACCTGGAGGGAGTGGTCACCAAATGTGAGTTTCGTGCTTGGTGCCGCTGGCATGTATTATTTAGCTAGAATACAGTAACTAGAGTGATTTTTCTCATTTGAGAAGCTGAAGCACAGTGTTCCTAGGCACGTAAATCTCTTAAGATCTCAAGGTACCCTCAGAAAAGGAAATGATGTGAATTTTGACAGTAGGAAGCTTTGGGGTCGACCTTAGCGGTATTATCATTAGCTTGAAGTGCGCTTGCGGGATTGCACCTGGCCAGTGAGATGAGGCTCTTAGTAAGGTTGGGATTTAGGGCTTTTTATCCCGCCTGAATAAAATCGGTTTGACTAGATTGCATCGGTAGTATGGGAAGAAACTTCAAAAGAAGTCACTCAAAAACCACTGCGAAAGCTTAATTTCTGACCTGTGCTAGGCCTGCTTCTTGCTAGTGGGAACCAGTTGACCCCCAGTCCCGTGGGGAAGGAGCCCGTCCCAGGGAACCCAGCTGTGAGGTGGCTTTTTTCGCAATATGTGAAGAAGAAGTCATTCATCACAGTGTCAGCTCCACATGGTTCCAGGGCTCTGGGCTGATACTCTATCTGTATTCGTTCTTTGGGCTTTCATTTTTTTTGGCATGGAGTTTTTTGATTTTTTTTTTTTTTCTCTTCTTGCTCGAATGACGGGAGTGCTGGTTCGCCGGCATTTGGACCTCTGGATGCGGGGCTCTGGGCGGACAGCGCCGTGAGAGCTGGCGAGTGCGGGTATGAATAGCAGATGAGCACTATGGTCTCCTCTGAGACAGCATTCTGGGCTCTTAACTGCTCTCAGAGAAAGAGGAGAAATAGTGAGATAGCCTAAGACAGCAAGCGTCAGCAAACACAACACCGACCGACATGCAGAGGTGCAAAGGGGATAGTGATAGTCCGGATGGGCGATGTTGTGATTGTAACTACACTCATCTCCTGAGTCCCTTAGGCCTGGCCGGGATGTTTGACACGCATTTATTTAATAACTGTTTGAGGTCGTCTCCAGTGTGGGTATTAAATGTCGTCCGGGGAGTGGGAGAGCGGGTCAGGGTTAAACAGGCCTCAGAGCGGGAGAGCTTGTTATGGCTATTGTACCGCTCTCGTGGTGTCCCACCCCCCCCCCCCCATCCGCCTCTTATACGATTTCGATAGCAGTATGTTGTCTCTATGGTAACCAGTCGGCAACCCAGGAATCCCGGAGAATAGTAACCAGGACCCCTCGGCGCGTCCAGAAATGTAAACAAAGCCAAAAAATGCAAAAATCATGCAAATGAAGGGGAGAGAGAATAAGGCAGAGGAGGAGTTTGGGCTAAGGGGGCGGTCTTTGTCTTCTCAGGCCAGATCGGGAGCTGTCAATCGAAGGAGCGCTCTCTTTCATCCACTGCGAGCGAGGCAGTTGTCATGCTTCATGAGTGGCGTCCCATTGAGACAAATTTTCTATGGGGCAGTGGGGGGGGGGGGTGCAGAGAGGTCCAGATGACGGGTGAGCAGACCTTCCCAAGGTCTGTTCTCTTTGCTCGAGGTCCCTTCCCTTCCCATGAGCAGTCCTAGCTGCGCTGACGCCCTCGTCCTGTCCATGCAGGCAAGCCGGTGATGATCATCACGGAGTACATGGAAAACGGATCCCTGGACACGTTCCTGAGGGTGAGTCGCTCGTCGCTGTTTGTACGTGTAGCAAGCAGACCGAACTAACATGGCTAAAAGAAATCACGGCCCTCCCCCTGCTGAACTGACCTGAGGAAATGGATGGCAGGGCAGTGGGCGTAATGTTTAGGGAGCAGCACTGTAATCCGGTGATTTGCCGGCTTCACTCACCTGGACATCGTTCCGCAGAACAACGACGGGCGCTTCACGGTGATCCAGCTGGTGGGCATGTTGCGTGGCATCGCCTCGGGCATGAAGTACCTGTCAGACATGAGCTACGTGCACCGCGACCTGGCAGCAAGGAACATCCTGGTCAACAGCAACCTGGTGTGCAAGGTGTCCGACTTCGGCATGTCACGCGTGCTGGAGGACGACCCGGAGGCCGCCTACACCACCAGGGTAAGGCTCCAGCACCTCCGCCTATTCACCCCTCTGCCCCCCAAATGCCTAACCTGGATTAAGTGCCATAACGGGGGTCTTATCGACCACAGGGGGGGAAGATCCCCATCAGGTGGACGGCCCCCGAGGCCATCGTCTACAGGAAGTTCACGTCGTCCAGCGACGTGTGGAGCTACGGCATCGTCATGTGGGAGGTGATGTCGTACGGCGAGCGGCCGTACTGGGACATGAGCAACCAGGACGTGAGTGTCTCACCTGCTTTTCCAGAAGCTGCCGCAGAGCGAGCCTCCATGCGTTGCTACCAGAATGACAAGTACCTCTGATGAACAGAGATATTAAAAAATAAATACCCAGCTACTTAGCTTCATTAATGTAATAATGGGATCTTCAAGCGAACAGGCAGTTTGAGACTAAATATAGCATGGAAATGCATTTCCTTCATCCCTGTGAAGGTGGGTAGTTTTCATGCACCTCTATATACAGGTGAGAGTTTTTGGGTCAGAGGTCAAGGCCATGCAGCACTCAGCTGGGCCTTACCCAAGGGCCCAATGGTGATATGATTACTCTGCTAGACACGGGACTTGAACCAACAACCCTTCCGGACACAGTCACAGATCTCTAGCCTGCTGAGCTGCATATTGCACTATTTAATTGGAGTCCAGACACTCTCTGAACTTTGACCCCTTGCATTCCCACAATCCCAGGTGATCAAAGCCATCGAGGAGGGTTACCGGCTGCCCCCACCCATGGACTGTCCTGTCGCCCTGCACCAGCTAATGCTGGACTGCTGGCAGATGGAGCGCAGTGCAAGGCCCAAGTTCAGCCAGACGGTCAACATGCTGGACAAGCTCATCCGCAACCCCAGCAGCCTGAAGAGGACGGGAGGGGAGGCGCCGCGGTGAGGCGCCTGACACTCAGCACGCACGTGTTTACACACACGTGTTTACACGCATGTGTTTACACACACGCACACAGGTCTCAAACATACTCGCATTCATTCATACAGCCACACATGCTCACACTCAGTCATAGAGCCACACACATACTCATACTCGCTAATGCAGCCCCACAAACACTCATTCATGCAACCTCACACATACACTTTATGGACAAAAGTACTGGGACTCCAGTCTGTCCAACATCTCACTCTGAATCACAGGGTATTAATATGAAGCCGGCTAACCCTTAGCTGCTACGATAGCTTGTACTCTTCTGGTAAGGTTTTCCGTTAGATGTTGGATCATTGCTGGTGGGATTTGCTGCCATTCATGTTGGGCATTGATGTTGGGTGATCAGGCCCCTGTCTGTGAGCTTGTGTGGCCCCCCACTTCGCAGCTGAACTTGCTCCCAGATGTTTCCACTTCGCAATCACTTGCAGTTAACCAGGGCAGCTCTATCAGGACAGAAATGTGGAGAACTGACTTGCTGGAAAGGTGTCCAATGGTGATGCTGGGTTGACTAACCTCTTCTGTGTGACCCCCCCCCCCCCCCCCCACAGTCTGCTGCCAGTGTTTGATGCTGCAGATTACATGACTTTGTGCTTAATTATATACCTGTATGTCAGTAATGGGTCTGGCTTATGTGGTCAATTGCTGTAATTACTATGGGATCGCAATACTTTTGTCCATATAGTGGACTCACACATTCATGCAGCCTCACATATACTCACATTCATTCATGCAGCCTCACATATACTCACATTCATTCATGCAGCCTCACATATACTCACATTCATTCATGTAGCCTCACATATACTCATACTCATTCATATACTCACTCACATGCACCTGCCTCATCTCTCTCCCTGTCCAGGACCGGTACTGGCTTGCTGGATCCGAACAGCCCTGAGCAGCTGTCCTCCTCTGGGGGATCCGTGGGAGACTGGCTGCACGCCATTGGGATGGAGAGGTCCAGGGACAACTTCAGGTCCACCGGCTACCCCAGCCCCGAGGCCGCAGTCCGCATGACGCAGGAGTAAGTCTCCGAAGGTACCCAAACCCGTGGCCAGCTAGCCCGTGAGGGAGAACTGGGCGTTTGGCACGTGCGCATTAACTCGAGTGTGCTGTGTCGGCAGGGACATGGCCAGAATGGGAATATCTTCAGCGGCGCACCATAACAAAGTCCCATCAAGTGTCCAGGAAATGCAGTCCCCAGTGCAACCGATGCAGGATGGGATGGTTCCGGTGTGAAGGATAAAGAAACCACAAACTAACTCGAAGCTGGCCATTTCTGAGGAAAGTTACGAAATAATAAAATTGTTTACCTCATCCATGCACTTTAAACTACGTTGGAATATAGGAAATGAGGAGCAGGAAGCTGCACTTTTACACGACATCATCGCTGCCCTTTTGCAACAAGACAGTGGAAATGTTGTCTTGGACTGGAATGTACTTCTGAAGGACCAAACTGGCACGTTTGCCATGTATTTGTAGGAAAGGAACTACGAGTTTCTCGTGCGTCACATTTATGGCGATTTCTCGCATACTGAGATATAGATTGTTTGAATTTTCATTTTATTCGTATGTCTTTGTATAAATTGTTCTTTGTAATATACTGCCATGTTATTCATGTTTACTTTTCCTGCATCCTCACCTTCGTTCGAGCCCTTCTGTATCACACAGCTGTGTCCTCGTTTTACATATGAGCCAGTTTTGCCTTCGGCCCCATTATCTCCGACCATCTGACCTAAGGTCATGTGCACGGTCCGCCGCCGCCTTCCCCGGCTCTGGGACAAAGCCGGGTCAGGATGCCGTAGCCCTGACGGCCACCTCCCCCCCCCCCCCGTGTTTTCTCCCTCCCGGTGCATGCCGCATTCGACAGACGCCAATCGACATAGTGGCGGGGCAGTAAACCCCAGGAGCCGTGTGGAGCGAACCAAACGTGTCTTGAACCGGGGGGGGGGAGTGTTTTCCCATCACTCACATTTAAGGTAGTTCCAAAAAATGTAATGAAGTTAGCGAAGCAGATCCGGTCAGTACGGAATGAATATGAATGTAATTTTTTCTGCCTGAAATGTTTTTCGGTTTGCCAACCTGTGATTTGTCTTCTTCTAAAGGGTCTGTCCGGTCTGTGACAAGCACGATTTGTGGTTAGGGTGTCTTCACACTGTCATTGTGTACTGGGTGCGGTGACACCTTTCCAAACACGGTCTCGTAGGTCTGTAAGCTCCAAAAGGTTCCGAGAAAAAAGGAACTGCTGGCTTACGTGTATAAAAGAAGAGAGAACTCCTCAAGGAGATTTTTGAAATTGTTCCCAAAGGACTGTGTTTGTTCATTGCTGTTGCAGCCATTTTACTTTCCCAGTGACTGAGATGAATGCTCTGCTCCGGGTTCGAGTTGGTCCGCAGCCAGCAGTGGAAGACCCCTGACATGTATGGCGGACAGGAACGTGGAT
This sequence comes from Paramormyrops kingsleyae, assembly GCF_048594095.1. NCBI lineage: Eukaryota > Metazoa > Chordata > Actinopteri > Osteoglossiformes > Mormyridae > Paramormyrops > Paramormyrops kingsleyae. The sequence goes on along the minus strand of NC_132817.1, from coordinate 6,246,858 downwards.
AGAGGTCTGTCCACATGATCTGGTCAGCTTCTCATTGACGGGAGCTCCAGGCTTTTGGACAGAGAAGGGAGCGGCATAGAGAATCGGTCCTGACGTCAGTCGCAATCAGGGGACAAAGCCTCTCTTTTTTTAGAGCCAGTTTCTTCAGGAGACTCACTGGTTTTCGTTTTCACCCATCTGGCCTCCCAGCAGTCGGACCCCAGGGACGCTGCCGGCCGTCTCTCTCTCACGGAGCTGATCCAGCCCGCTGTACCGGAGGTCTCCGAATCTGCCCCAGGGTGCGGCGAAATCTCCAAGATGCCCTGAGATTTCCGGAAGGTGCCGCACGGGGATGCATAGACAGACAAAAAAGGAAACATTTTATCTTTATGGGCTGTTTTTTAAAATAAGACTGATACGCATAAAATTCAGAAAAAGAATGTAAAATAAATGCTTGCAGATATTAAGCATGGAGTTCTTACTCTCTAACGTGGCATTTTCGGACTTTAAAGCCTGTAACGGCTCGGGCAGTGAGTAAAGCATTTCATCCTTAGTGGTAGGGGGTCCATTTTTGTTTATTACACGGAAAAATAGCCTCCAATTTTCTGTTAGGAGATTCTGCTGTATTTCTTATGAGTTTAGCAGATGTCTGCCTTCTTTAAATGGCGTTAATATTCCTCAAGCGTAAGCGTGTGACCTGTGTCCCTCGGGGGGGGGGGGGGGGGTGGGAATGTAGGTACGTCAGCTTAGTGCCCGGGTCAGATGTGGCACACCTGGTGCTTGTGGAGAAGTGGGCAGGGTCACTTTCAGCTCTTTCTCCCTCTCTATCTTTCCCTCCCTCCATCCTCTCCTACTCCTCCCCTTCAGAGCTCATGTGGGGGCGGCGGCCACATGCAGAAATACCCCAAACAGGAAACTAACACAATCAAGAGACATTGATCTCCCTGCAGGAAAGGGGGGGGGGTGGCAGGCACTGGGCACAGGTTTCAGATCGGGGGGGGTGTCAGTTCACTGAGGACCGGTAGAGCCTGGATTCTGTTGCATTCAAGCCTTAACTTGGCTGCTTGGGTACAGAGCAAACACTTAATCAGAAAACATCTGTTTCTCGCAGCTATTGCAGCGGTGATGCACGCTGATTGTCCAAGCCTTTGATTAACAAAGAAAACAGAGTGTGGGCAGATGGGTAATTTCAGAGCCACAGTAAATACTGATTTGAGCTGAGCCGCCTTTTCCTAAACAATCACCATAATGAGCCATGCATACATTAGGTACACGGAGCAAAGTTCTGAAACTGTTCATATCGGGAAGAACTTTCCAGACGATGAGCTAAGCGGTCGTATGATTGGCTCTCCCAGAGCTGGAGGTAGCCTTGCATTGGTCAGACACCTGTCCCCTCTTAATATAGGAAGACACAGTTTACGCTTAAATCCTCATTGTAAGCGCTTTCACAGAATCATGTGGGTGGGGCTTAGCCACCAGACGGACAAGTCTTACGATGGGGGTGTGGCTTACTTTTAATTTCTGAGCCACTTAGTAAGTATCCGCACAGATGAACTTTAAGCCGTCATTTCACAGATCTTTCGGAGTGAAGCTGTGATAAGTCAGGGTGAGGGCTGGGTTTGGCCATTTTGCGTTCCCATGGTCACCATCCCTGTGCCAGCTGCCACCTACCAAGCAACTGGACCTGATTGGACTGATTGCCGGATATGGATAACACAGCTGACTGGGCTCAGGAGAGCTGGCCATTACGCTCTATTTTATATTTTCGGGTTTTCTGTTTATGTTTGAATATTTAAGTCGGTGTTTGTGTCTCGTTCTTTTATTATTTCATAGCTTGACAGCATTCCGCATCTGGCCGATTGTTTGGACAAGGCGGAGCGGGGTGGTTTGGGGGGGGGGGGGGGGGTGAGATGAAAGACAGGGAGAGTGAAGCTGCTTGACTTCAAAGGGAGAGACGCAAAAGGTGACCGGTGACGGGATGGTGAGGAGGCGGAGGGAGCGGAGGGAGCGGCCGACAATGAGCGGGCGATGAAGGCAGAGCGGCAGGGCTGGCGGGGGGCAGCAAGACGTCCGTGGGATCGGAGGAAGGCCATGCTGGGGCATAAAGAAGATACCAGACATATTCAAGGAAGACTGCAGGAGCATTTGGAAAGACAGAAACGGATCTGAACCAGCGGCAGCATGGGAATTATTTATTCTAACACCTTAATTGTAGTTATTTAAAAATCAAACTTAAAATCCTGACTCAGTGCAGACAAAAAAAACATGTTTTTTTGCACCTTTGACAATGACATGCTAATTACAGTGGCAAGTGGCATTAATGGCTCAGTATGTTTCATAAGGTGACAAACTGACAGCTTGTCTGAATATCTGGATAAGGAACATAAAGCGGCATGTTAAAAAGTTAGGAAAGAATAATACCTGCAACAGAAAATCAAGGTATCAAACCAATAACCCAAAGGAAAATGCATCGAGACCAACATTACATGGTTGGTTCTATAAATTGTATGTTTATTACCAAAGCATTCATCAGAAATGCAGCTAAGTCAGAAAAAATATGCATGTGTTGCATTGCGTGCCGATTTAAGTGAGGAACAGAAGTGCTTATCTCCAGGAGTTCAATCGTCCAATCAGGGCAAGCTGGCTGATAGGTAGCTGCTAGATTAATGCACATTACCCAGAATCCCCTGAGTGTATTATTTTTGTACATACAAATTGCATAGTCATGGCGTACTTGCTTAGTGCTGTGTAGTCAATAAAGAACTACTGGTAGGGCAAGTATTGAAATTTTAGAAGAGTGTGTACTTTTACATAAAATCTAAATCACGCTGAAGTTGCTCAAAGATTAAGATTATTGTCGGTGCAGATGGAGCAGGTCAGATTTCCCGCTGACAGTGGCAAAGCAAGCTTTTCCTCCTGTAAAGGACACAGCTGAGTCTTTCATAGAGATCTTGAAAGGCAATTTTGGGGGGATTCTGTGATTTTTCACTTGTAACTGAAATACAATGTCAAAGGCCAATTTTCTCATCATCCAATCACAGTATCTAAATTTGCTTAAAGAGGCAGTCATTCTCTTTGTGTGCCGGGGCGCTCAAGCGGTGTGGGAGGATCATGTGACCAGCACAACAAACAAACAGCAAAACTGTGCAAGCCAAGAACGACAGACCCCGACTGCCTTTAGCCGCGAATATGAGGGACTGCTGTTCACAAGCCACCGCAAAGTAGACCAGGTAAGACTGAGAAAAGCAGGCCGTCGCGAAGAGGAACAGGTGAGCTTTGAAAACCGATCCGGTTATTTGACTCGCTTGGATGGTGCCCGCACCTTCTGAAGGGGCACATTGAACATGTGTGGAGGTGAAAGGGCACATCGCTTTCCACACGCCCACCTCCCTGAGCCCGCGGGCATCGCCAGGGCCGCCAGGACGTCGCTGACAGCAGCTTGAGCGCCTATGCAAACACGGCCATTACGGCCCTGGCCATACTGAGATACCCCCGCCAGTGTTTACCTACATTATTGTGATTATAACAAGTTACATTAACTAAACTCAGGGTAATTAAAAAAAAATACAACCTTATTGCCTTACCAATATAACCAATATAACCAGTAAAATCTATTTATTGGTACCACCAATTTCTTTAAATAATTTTATTTCTTTAATATTTATTTTAGTTATTTTATATTTTTTTTAAATAAATGTATCAATTTCTTTAAATATACAAACAAAAAAAAAGACGGCCTTCTCAATTTTATTAGCATTAAAAAATTTATTTAAATTAAAAGTTCATTTAAAGAGTAAAGCTTAGAATTCTTGTTCAGAAAATTAAAAAAAAGGTCTGGCTAATTACCGGCAGCCCTCAGAGGCATTTCATTGATTTCAACGAGAGGCAGCTGGCCCTCGTTTCTGTCACGCCTGCCTCTATAAAGCCGCGAGTGCCGGCCTCCTCTGTGCCTGCGTTCGCTGTGTGCCGTGTGAGCTGCGACTGCGGGTCTTTCAGTTAGTTTATTAGTGCCTTTTAAAGTGAAGGGCTACATCTATTTAATGCGTGAGTGTAGGGCTTTACCCAGGGGTCAGGAAGCCGTGAGGAACCTCGATCTCCAACGCGGGGCAGAGATTCTAGCCGCGTCAGGCTCACTGCGCCGTCGCGAGGCTCACTGCAGCTAGATTATTTCTCATTGCAATTCCCCATTGAATCAGTGCAGGTTCTAGACCATTTCAGCTTGGGGGGGGCAGGCAGGGGCCATTTGTTCTGTTAGGGGGGGCAGATGCATTTGACCTTAATGTCCTCCATGTCTTACTTGCACTACTTTGCCAGCATTAAGAAGCAAAAGATCATTTTGAAAACGATAAGTTATTTATGCAATGCTTTGCAGTTACATTTTATAGTTTTTACGAATATGTTACTCACTCTGATCTTTTTAGACCGTCTTGCTTCCACAAGTTTTTTTTAATTAACTTTTTTTTTTGCTTTTCACCAACTGAAGCGACTCGACCACCCGCCGCACCCGCGTTGAGTCCGTCACGAAAATGTGTTTACGTTTGTGTTTGGCCTGCTCCCAGTGCAGTTTTAGCCACATGTATAAATGTAAATTACAATAATAGTAATAATACATTTATATCAGGCCCATGTAGCATATGTATTTAGGGGACCCCAGGGGGGGCTATGTACATTGTCATACGGACACTGCCCCCCTCCAGAAAAGCCCCTGCATCGAACCCAATCTTAGAACTCTGCTGGAAACTTTTAATATTACTGGTGAGGAAGTAGCAGTTTTTCAGTAAAAGTACACAGATGATCAAGGTGAAAATCTCGATTTAATCATGACATCGTGACAGATAAAACATGCCCTGGATACAGGGGTGTAGCTTTCAAAACCTGGGCCACCTGACTAAATGTCACCTTGCATCCCAGTATAATTTCACATATTAAAGAGCCCCTTGAAGTGCTGCCCCCCCCCCCCCCCCAATCTGCCAGCATATACATGCCCCTGCCCCATTACGACTTTTTGGGATATCCTACGAACATTTACCTGCTCTGCTGCCAGTCTGGGTTACTCACAAATTCAACGTGTCAAAATCTGCACCCCAGGATCATCATTAGCCTCAGTGCTCCTTTAAGTTGTCTTTAATTTGCAATTCTTCTAATGCAGCGTTTCCCAATCCGCTTCTCGGGGACCCACAGACTATCCACATTTTTGCTCCCTCCCAGTTCCCAGTAGGGAGCAAAAACATGGACTGTCTGCAGTTCCCCAAGGAGCAGATTCAAGCACTTCAAGGCCTTTGGGGACAAAAGGCCTCTGTACTGTGTGGCCAGGTCATCACGGTTACTATTGGATTATTATTTGAAACAAAGGTTTTAAGTGTCAAGCGCGAGAAAGTCCCAGCCGTAGTTCCGAAGGGCGAGAGGGGAATCTGTTACCACGCAAAGTTTCCCGGTCGCCTCCGGGTTTGTTTAATCTGCACATTCCTGCCGCTACTTTCGACGTGTTAATTTACTCCAGCCTGCAGTCACTGCTCTATTACTCCAAAGTGACGGCTTTAATGTTAGAGCCCCTGACACGGGACAGATTCTCAGGAAGCTGCTTGTCTCTGGCTTTAAATGGCTTTTATTGTACGTGTAATGAACACACTTACATTATGTATGTTATTAAGGTAACACAGACACAGATGAGCGTTTTAAATAAGGTTTATGTCCATATTTATTACCAGAATAGGCCATTTATTGACCCGGGGAATTTTCCTGGGGTACAGAAGCAGTTTCCCAATAACTCAGACTCTAATGCTCACATTAACCAATGTAGCAAAGATGAATGAAGTCCACCCACAATGAATAAGCCGGGATGGTACGACCTGACCATTGTGTCCGATCCATTTCCCCCCCTTCATAAAATCAATATTTCAACTGGATTAGTTGACGATAGGTTTTTAATTTTTTAAATAAACATGTGACCGAGCTCCTTACGTTATTTTCTGACTGTACGTAGAGATGGGGGCAGGAGGGCAAGTGGTGAGGCAGTGCTTCACTGGCGGAATGTGGCTGTTTACACACGGGCAATGCTCTGTGACAGAGGCATCCATCACTCCTGTCGTCCCAGGCCTGTGTAGCGGGTGGTGTTTGCTCAAGGCCGGGCGTGGAGCCCGTCTGCGCTGCAGACGCCCTCGGGTCTCACCGGCTCCCCGCACCCGCCGACTGCGGACCCCTCCGCCAATTGATTTCAGCTCTGTGGACGACCCAAGAACAACAGAGCAGAGCAGGGTCACTCCTAGCATCTCCATATGGGAGCCGTTCGCATAGAACCTTGCGGTTAATGGCTCGGCCTCGGGAACGGAAGGGGGGTGGGGGGGCAACCAAAACAACGGGCCCGAGAGAGGGGCCGGTCTAAATAAAGAGCTCAGACTTTCATTTATGATCACACGCATCCCTGTTTAACACGCTAATGCACGACGGACATTGTATTAAGTCTTCTGTGGGGTTCTCGAAGCCCATTTCGGCTCACCGCTACACGCATGGTGCATCGGGGAGGGAAAATCTTTACGGCAGTTTGCCAAAAACAGTGCAATAAGGTTATTTTATGGAGCTCTGAAGGGCATAATTGCATTTGCTTTGCAAGTCATTTTAACAAGGCACTATGTCGCATGGCATCAAGCGCAATTCTGCCGAAGCTGTTCCATGACCTCTATTAATCTGTACAGGATTACAGGCCGGATACCGCTCTTCTACACGGGATCTTTTCTATCTCGTTTTGGGAGCCCATTGGACTCCATGGCAGTGTTTCCACTCCCGGTCCTCGGGGAGCCACGCTTTTGCTCCCCCTCCACTCCCCGTCAGACAGGCTACATTTTTGCTCCCTCGGGATCCGGCCAACAACGTGGGTCTCCGAGGGCCGGATGGGAGGCAATAGCTCCGTGAGAATGGAGGCGCTGCTGCTATACTTTGGTTTGCTCCTTGCACCCAGTGACAAGGGTGATTTGTTTCTAAGTACTGGTTTGTTGGCGGTCATACATGTCTGGTCGCATGTGTGTTTGCATTCACGTGTTCGTTTATTTATCAGACCGGGAAGGATAGTGGCCCCCATCTGTTGCTACACTGGGGGGAGCCAGTGACAGGTGTGATCTTGTGCGGTGATGACTTCCACCTGTCCTTTTTTCCCCTGGTACTGACTTGGCAAATCTCTTCAGACTTTCTTTCCAACGGCATTCCCAGGAACAGGAAGGCCCGGCGATTCCATCCGCCGCGACATCGTGGCCATTTGTTAATTTCGGCAGAACAGCGACTCTGCGTTGTTTTTCTGCCCTTTGTACCCGAGCGGTCACTTTTTTTTTAAGTAAAAACATCCTCCCGTCACATGACCCTTCACCAATCAGAACAAGGCTCGCTCACACGGTTACCAAACCCCTTCTGTTTTGGATGAATAATAAAATTACAGCTATTTCTCTAATAACGGGTCAAAAAGGCGACTGTCAGTCACATTTAAGCCTCCGGAGAAATTCACTGACATTAAACACGGTTTGACATCAGCTCCGCCTCCACATCCTAAAACCCATCATGCACCTCTGCTGTCTTTCTCACTCATAGGCTAATGCCTGGCAGGCTTAGAGGAAATTAGTGACAGTAATCCACATCTCGCATAATAGCAACATCAGCCCAATGCCTGAGCGAGGTCTGTAAGGGCCTTTACTTACCTTGGGGGGGAATTAATGAGATCATATTCAGCAATTCTTTCCCACAATCTTACACATGCACTGATCACGTGACCACGCAAGCTACCGAACCTGTACACTGTCAACTGGCAGATGGAGGGTTCTGGATCTCTCTGCAGAAGAGCTCTTCCCTCCACCCTCCTCCGGAAGAATCCAAATTAAATTGTGGTTCTTCCCTTTGTACCCTGGGGCCAGAGGAGCACAGGTGACTTATGCGACTGCAGGGAGAGGAAACTGCAGGAGTTTGTTCTGGGCCTGGATATCCAGTTAGGCCGGACAAAAGCGGTTCTGTTTCCACGGAACGCTCTGTCACGCTCCACAAAGTATCGCAAGTCATGCACGCGATTGTTTTCCCTGCCTCTGCCAAACCTCTGATGCTCAAGACCATACACATCTGGCGGCCTTGTAAGAGGATCCAAACCTGTGCGCCCCCCCCTCCTCCCCATACTTTTAGCTGAAAGTTTTCCACCCCCTTCAAACAAAACCCCTCCAAGCTCAATCTTCAGCCAAACACGTGGCAGACCGCACCGTGCCGCCTCAGCCATAGATCTGCATGGCGTTAAACGCGGTCGTCATGCCAGCGCTCGGCAACCCATCTGTGACATGGAAACGCCACGTGGCACGACTCGGGAGGGGGGCAAGGGGGCTGCATCTCTGAGGTGTTGAGTCCTAAGGCTCAATAGATTAACGGCCTATTTTCCTGAGTCCTCCTGAACACTTACTCCTACAATGGCTCCTATCATCAAGACTGTTTATAACTAAACATTTCCCAGTGGCCTGTACGTGTGCACATATCACACATGTACAAAGTACAGTTACAGCCGTTCGGCAAGCTTCTAACACATCTGGCCGACAGTACACGTGTAATTTATTTATATATTTGCAAAAAATAAATTGCTTCCCTATTTCTTTATCGTACACTCATCTGATTGATGTTTAACTTATTTCCTAGACTGTTTATGCACTCTCAACATGACGTGAGTCATAAGAACGCAAGCTATAAAATTAAAACCAAAAATTAAATAAGAGTTTCTTTATTGTTTTGCGCCGTTAACGAGTTAGCCATTACGGATTTTAAAATCCTCCATCAAGCGATCGGTTCCGCTGCGAATATGGCCGCAAATGCTGCGCTTTGCTGGAGAATCGTTCTCGCTGTGTCTGTAATGATTTACATGTATGAGACAGGGACTTGTAAAAACTCGAAGAGTTTATGGTGCTCGTAAAAGAACGACAGGGAAACTTTCGGTTTCAGCCTTTATACGCGTTGCCTAATTGCACAGGCTTTGCGCGTACTACTGCTGACAAAAAGAATTAGGAAATACATTAATTAAAGTAAGGCTACTCCGTGCAAGAGTTTCGAGTCATTTAAATGATGGACATTTAATGGGTGAAGAGTGTCCGAGTTACCCCGGGAATGTCTCCTTGTACGAATCCTGACATTGCGGTAGAGTTAACTCCGGGATCGGTGGAGTGGCTCGCGGGGGGGGGTAGGGTGAGCTGCGCGTGCCGCAGGGGACCTTTCTGCAGGCTGGTGGTCTGAGCGGCCGTGCGGATTTACCCCCTATTCGTTTGCCAAAGTGCACGTTGAAGTGAGGACGTGCCCGCACATACATGCATGCAGAGTGTATTTGACCAAACGCCAAAACCATTTTAAATTCAGGCGCGGCAGTGTGTATATCTCACAGTCTGCACTCGGACAGAAACATGGGAGTCAGATCAACAAATCGGGGTCCCCGTGCAGGGGACCGAGAGAACTCTAACATTCCTGTGTCACTTCAGTATTTATTATTTTTAAAACATGACATAAAAAATACAATAAGCTAAGAAATAAAGATAAACAATAAATTACGAAAAGACCATAAGTCTCTCAAAACACCTCACGTCCCAAATATGTAATTTATTACTTTAGATGACAGTATTACTGCGCCTCAGCGTTACTGCGTCAAATTGCTTCAGAAAAGCCAATCCTATAAATTTTTTGTACTCCGTTTTAAAACGTACAACGGAATATACAGCAGACAGCAACAGTGGAACTGATCTTGATTAATTATGCATGTATGGTTTTCAAAGGGGGGGGGGTCTTGGTCTTTAGGCAACACTTGCACACTCATCTTATGCTGCCTGCTGCGGAGAAAATAGTTATATAATAAAATATAAGCTGGAATCTGTTTGGCTTAATAAAACACCCAGGGCTTAAAAAAGAAAGATGTCCCTCATACTGACTTGAGATGGCTCAGAAGGATAATGGAGCCCTGAGCCAGCCCGTTTCTGACTTTTATATCACAAGAATTTGGGGACGATATAATTCATAGGTGGAGAAGAGTGGTGTATAGGTGGGGTCTCCAAGGCAGGAGTCCAGGGGCACTAACTCTCTCAAACTAACTCCGACGCCTAAAGCAGAAACCTTCATCCTCTGAGAGCCCTTACAGGTATTGGCAGGTCTCTGACATCTCAGGACAAGCTGTGCCCTTCACCCAGACATCGCAGCACTCCGTGTCACATGGTCCTATAGCGGTGGCGCCTTTGGTGACCGCAGTCATGGCGACCAAGCCTCCCAGTGCAGAGCAGAGACGGACCTGAGCTCCTCTCCTCCACACCTAATCCTTTTATCCACGTTAGACATGGCTCTCTGCATTCCTTCTAACCCGGCTACTTTCAAAGCATCCCCGTACCGTTTCTGTAACGCTACACAGCATCCTTTTCTCTTTTGTCTATACATTTCTACATTTTTTTTCCTCCCGCTCACTGTCGACTTGGACGGCGAGTGCTTTCGACAGCTTGGATTGGCTGAGGACGGCTTAAATTCGGAGATTAGCCTGCATGGCCGCTTTAATCTCTGTAGGCCGGGTGCTGCTGGACGACCAGGACCTCGTTACCTGCTAAGTAAGCTGTCCTCTGAGGTGCAGAACCGACCAGGACTGAGAATCAGTCCTTACTGGATATATTTCCATTTAAATGCATCGCTCTCCGGGCTGGGACCCCGCGGCGGGTGTTACCGTGGAGACTGTTAGGCTGGGCTACACGTCTCAAACAATAATGATAAAGAGAGCGAGGGAGACAGGGAAGAGCCCATCCTGGAGGGGCACTGGACGGAACCCCCCTCCCCCTCACCCTGCTGGGGTGTCTAAGCCCCTGACAGCTCAATGCGCTTCCGGCAGGCGCCCCCTGGGGGGCTGTTGTCTGCCTACATGGCTGAAATTTGGTGCTTTTCAAAGGGGGCTGTGCCTTACCTCTCTCTCTCCAGCAACACTGGCAATTATTTCCAGATCTTTCCAGGGGTTTTTTTCTCCTTCTTTCTTTCTTTTTACTAATTCCTTATAATTACATCTTTCTTTGATAATTACAGGGGTAATGAGGTTTGTCCCGTCGTACGTCCTGCTAAACCTGCTCCCAGTGCTTTAGACCTGATGGCCGATTTACCGCTCAATGTAGGGGCTTTGGGCTAATATTCCTAATATTTTCTCGACTTACACTCAGATCTGAGGGAGGGAAGTAAGAAATGGGAAATGCACACGATGGAAATACAGAATGAAGCTGGCACGGGTAACGCTGGTAGAGTGGGTCATAGGACCATGTCCGCACAGCACGACTTTTCAGATCGGGTTCTCAGACGTGTGACGGAACGTCCTGAAATGTGGGATCTGAACCCGTAACATTCCGGGACACAAGCCTAGCTCCCTAAGCACCATGCCGCTCGCTGCCTCGGATAATAGATGTTATTTCTCTGTGAGTTTCCTTCTCCGCTGGAGAGTATTATTTGCAGCATAAAGGATTTCACTTTGTGGTTGTAGTCATGAATATTCATGAGTGGGCGGGTCTTGGACGCTATTTGATTCTGAATGATTGTTGGTTAGAACAATTCTCTGCATATGTTCCGTGATTAGAATCAGAGCCAAGTGACAGTTCTGCGGCTGATAAATATTCATAAGGACTTACCTTCTTTAGACCTCCACACTGAAGGAACAGAACTTGTGTGTGTGCCCGTGTGTCTATGTACATCTGTGTGTCTCTGTGTGTGCGCGAGACAGCGAGAGAAACAGAAAATCCCCTTTTCTCCCTGAACCCAGTAAGCTACCATAACTCTCCTTTTCTTCCTAATCACAGCCAGGCTAATAAAAGGGACATTTATGACTCTCTGTGTCACCCTGAAAACTTGTTTGTCCCGCTGTTCGAGGGACCTTCCTGTCTGGGATGACAAAAATGAAAAAGGCGAAGAACGACGGCTCGACGCAGCAACAACAAAAAATCTCGTCGGCGGGGGCCTTTCAATGGGAGACCGCTGCTACAATTTTAGCCTTTTATTTTTAGCACTTTGCGTTCAATTACCAGATCATCCTTTGCATCCTGTGGTGAATTGTGAGGTGCTTTAAGATTCCTAAAGGTACACAGAAACTGATATGACAAAAGACAATGGAAACTGTTCCGCTCTCTCCTCCACATCTGAGGAATGCGCTTGTTTTTTTCCCTCTAACCTTTACAGACTTTGAGAACATAATGGATGTATCACAGTTAATAGCATCTTAGGCCTTGTGTGGCTTCAAGTTCTGGATAAATTGAGTGCTGTGCCTGCACCGGATGGGCAGAGTGGGTGGGGGGGGGGGCATCTTTGTTGTTTCCGAGCTGTACTGGGGGGTCCGTTATCGAAGTCTAACGTCGGGGACTTCCAGGTTCCTGTGAGGGTGGGGGGGGGATTACTCTTGCTGGTGGGCTTGAACAGCCCGTTACATTCTGCTCATTTAGCCAAAGGCGGAGAGGGGGGCGGGGTTGAGGATTGGGGGGGAGGCTCACGCCCGATTGAAAGGAAAGATTTTAATTATAAACTCGTTGCACCGCCTCGGCTGCGGTGGTGGTGTTGGCTGCAGCTGCGGATTGCGGCACGTGCTCAGCAGGAGCTGAATATCGTAGCGATAAACCAGAAGCACGTCAGTTATGGCCGACACAGCTAGCCTCAAGTCTTCCGTGATAAAAGCCAACGTGGGTCTTGTAAGTGTGCCGCTGCTTATAAGCTACGACGGACCCAAGGCACCACAACGGCACCTACTTGCACACGTAAACATTCACACTTAAACGTACACTCGCGCACAAATATGCCGACCGCTCATTCTCCTTCCAGTTCCCTCTAATCCCGCCTCTCGGACTGTTAGCGATTATTTTTCCCACGACCTCCGAACTCCGGGCCTAACCTAGATGCGGCCTAACCCTAACCCTAACCCTCCCCAGCTCCATGTCCAAGCATTGACCCCAGAGCCAACTTCCACCCCACTACCCGCTGAACGTCTGTCAGGTGTGTGGCAGGGGGACCCCGCCCTGACCCCCCCCAATCCACCCCGACTTCCAAGCCCTGTCAACTGTCATAACTCTCGTTGCCTTTTCACCCGAGACAGCCGGGGTTTGCATCTCAGCAGTGGTGAGACGCTTGAAGCCACGAAGCGAGCCTCACCTAACGAACCGGTGTGGTGTTGCGTCCGTGCCGTGTGGCGGTAATTACCCGAGGGCTGACAAATAACCTTCCCCCACTGTAGGCCTGTCATCAGCTTCTGAATGCTCTCGGGTGCCATATGAGAACGTCGGAGAAGAAGCTAGGACCCCAGAGACAGACAGCATTCCTCTTTGAAGTCGTTTGATGTTGCTCTGAGTGGGACAGCCTGTCTCTCCAACTTGTTCTTCACCTACGCCGAAGCCCAGCTGCGTTCTGCCACTGTGGCTCATGACGGCTTCATCCTGAGCTAGAGGTACAGCCCAGCTGACTGGGGAACCTCATGTTTAATCCACTTTGATGAGAAGCCTTCTGTCCTTATGGGAAACCTCATCGTCGGTCTACTTCACATGGACGTCAGCTTACATTACCTACCGGTCCATTTGCAACCAGCTACAGAGACATGCTCGACAGGCTAAATAAATATTATTTGATTATAATATACACCATTCCACCCAGCAAATGACTAATGATTTGGGTATTATTATTTATCTTTTGGATCTCTTACAGCATTTATAGAGTTGATGGCTTCTACGTTTAACCGAAGATTTGAAAGGCTAAATTGCATTTAATTGGGACTGGAATGGAAAATGCATTATCTTCAGAAAGGCTCCCACATCTGAGCCACTTTCCAAGGCAGACATGTGAACAAGTAGATGCTTGTTGAGCTTCCTCACATGACCACGCCTTCACTTCACCTTGAACAGTAGGAATGTGTCCCGTTCCTTTCCTGCTTCCTGTCTCCTCACATATCATCCTTCGGTTGCCGGTTCCCCTGACGTGGTCGGACAACGGCAACAGAGAAGCTCAATTCTCGACAGGTTATCATCCTGAGTGGGCATACAGGTCTGTTGGGTGGGGACTAGTGTTTTGGGGGGGGGGGGGTTTCTACCAGGGGTTGGGGGGGTGGCTGGAAAATAAAAAAGTTGTCGAACATGTCAATTGGTTACATGATTGGTTAGGTTAGGTGTCCACTGCCCGCCCCCTGCTGGGGGACTTGGGCACTGCGGAGGCGAGCTGACTGCTGCAGCCCCCTGAGCGCCGAGCCTCTGACCTTCTGTGACCCCCATAAACTCCAGGTCATTAATAAACTATAAACTCTGTCATCTCAGTAATCCTAGAGGCTCCTCAGATGCCAATTAAAAGCCTCATAGCTTTAAATAACTCTTTCATTGGAACTGTCATAGGCATCAGCTACGTTAATCCTCTGCAGGATTATAACGGAAATCGCGTGCCGCCCCCCTCACGCCATGCAGGGATTTCCCTTGACGGGCGTGTGGGAAGCATTGCTTGGGTTTCTTCGTACGGATGACACGTGTATTCAGGGACCCCCCCGGGCCAGTCCGGGGTGTGAATTATGGGGGCTGGAAGGGGGGCAGACGGGGTGGGGGCGAGGCGTGGGCTTCCTACCCTGCCGAAGATGAGATGTGCAACCTGAGATGCCTGTCAAGCACCCAGCAAAGAGCCCCCAGTCAGCGATGTGGACTGACTGGGATTGTCTTCTTTCGGGGCCCCTGTTTTATGTTGGTTTCTTCTTTAGTACCGTAATAATAATAATAATAATAATAATAATAATTGTTGTTGTCTTCTTGTTATTGTTGTTATTTTTTTCTTCTTCTTCTTCTTCTTCTTCTTCTTCTTCTTGTTGTTGTTGTTGTTGTTTGTTTGTTTGTTATTATTACCGTCATGATTCTGGTTCTGGCATCCAGTGCAGGGTGTCCCCTGCCCTGTTCTCTCTGGGCTGGGTTCCAGGCGCACCATGTCCCGCATACGCAGTTATGGAAAGCAGACGGATTATTGTGCTTGTTCTGGTCGTGTATTGTTATTGCTGGAGCTTTCTCAGCCCAGTGGTGTACAGCCTAGGGTGGCTCCTAGTTGTAACATGCCGGTCCGCTGGAAACAATGGAGCACCGTGGCATTGTCACACACTCCGAGAGGCACGCGGTCCGGCCCGCTCCCTTCCAAGTTTAAATATAGCCATCATACTTGTCACCTTCCCAGCACAGTGTGAGGACCTGATTTGCCCTTCAGATGACTAACCTGATGGCGAATTTCCCGTCTTGCTGGCAGAAAGCAAAAATCAACCGCCACCCCCCCCCCCACCCAACCTCCTATGCCTGCTCCCCCCCCACCAACCACCTCCCCACCCCCGCCCAGCTCCAGATTTGCAGGCAAGCCAGAATGTTCTCCATCTGCCAGTGTCAGGCGAACGCCTGGGTACGCTCTTGCAGCGTGGTCAGCATCCTAAGTGGGGGGGGAGGGGCACAGGGGGGGGCTGGAGAGTCCCTCTGCAGAGACACACCTGCCCCGTATCTCCCAGACCTCCACCAGCGCCCTACAGCACCTTCATGATGGCTGTACAGCATGAGTAAATGTTTCAGAGTAGTCATTACCTACGTGTATAATAAGTCAGGTGCTATACAGAGTCAGGATCTTAAGGGATCTTTTATAAGTCGTTAATCTGCATGTCTTTCACTTACAAGCACCATGAGTGGTTTAATCGCGGGCAGGGTTACGGCTAAGTGGAGACGCCCCCATAAGGTATGTGAGGCTCAGCTTGAGGGTCTGGGGAAGAGGTGAGTATCACATGACATCTGTCATTAATTCAGGGGCGTCCACGCATTTCGCCTGTCATAAATGATCTCTCTCTCTCAGTTGAGAGGGACTGATACTGAGGCAGGTCATGGGTCCTTGTGCGTTTACAGGTGGGGTCCAACGAGAAGAGCGGCTGGGAAACCGGTGAATGATCGTCACTGCTGGGGACACTGAATGTTTATCGAGGAAGGGGGTGTCACTGTGTCTGTGCGACCTCAGATCCGGCAGTGTGACACATGGGTGGAGTCAATACCAGGGCTGGTCGCGGGTGTCTGACTGGGGGGGGGGGTGACATGACCAGGAGAACCTGGGGGACAGCGGGGGGGGGGGGGGGTGGGGGGGTGTTTAGCTTTTCAAAATTATAAAAGCGGAGGTGTACTCATGTGAAGGTAGCTGTGTAATTCTGCACGGGATTGTGCATGTCTGCTGTCTGATGCAGACATGTAAACAAGAGTCAGTCTACGCAGTCCTGCGCAGCTTAGGGGGGAATTGTGGTTCTAAACGTAGGCTCTCCTTACTGAGTGAGTAGGAAGCACTGTCTGTATTACACAATGTTAAGCTGGAAGCCTCGGGCAGACCTGTGGAAGGATGGCCAGCTGCACGGGTCGGTGCAATGGCATGTAGATCCTACCTGGTCTGCACAACAGGTAGAGGTGCAATGGCATGTAGATCCTACCTGGTCTGCACAACAGGTAGAGGTGCAATGGCATGTAGATCCTACCTGGTCTGCACAACAGGTAGAGGTGCAATGGCATGTAGATCCTACCTGGTCTGCACAACAGGTAGAGGTGCAATGGCATGTAGATCCTACCTGGTCTGCACAACAGGTAGAGGTGCAATGGCATGTAGATCCTACCTGGTCTGCACAACAGGTAGAGGTGCAATGGCATGTAGATCCTACCTGGTCTGCACAACAGGTAGAGGTGCAATGGCATGTAGATCCTACCTGGTCTGCACAACAGGTAGAGGTGCAATGGCATGTAGATCCTACCTGGTCTGCACAACAGGTAGAGGTGCAATGGCATGTAGATCCTACCTGGTCTGCACAACAGGTAGAGGTGCAATGGCATGTAGATCCTACCTGGTCTGCACAACAGGTAGAGGTGCAATGGCATGTAGATCCTACCTGGTCTGCACAACAGGTAGAGGTGCAATGGCATGTAGATCCTACCTGGTCTGCACAACAGGTAGAGGTGCAATGGCATGTAGATCCTACCTGGTCTGCACAACAGGTAGAGGTGCAATGGCATGTAGATCCTACCTGGTCTGCACAACAGGTAGAGGTGCAATGGCATGTAGATCCTACCTGGTCTGCACAACAGGTAGAGGTGCAATGGCATGTAGATCCTACCTGGTCTGCACAACAGGTAGAGGTGCAATGGCACGCAGATCTTACCTGGTCTGCACAACAGGTAGAGGTGCAATGGCATGCAGATCTTACCTGGTCTGCACAACAGGTACAGATGCAATGGCATGCAGATGTTACCTGGTCTGCACAACAGGTAGAGGTGCAAAGGCACACAGATCTTACCTGGTCTGCACAACAGGTAGAGGTACAATGGCATGCAGATCTTACCTGGTCTGCACAACAGGTACAGAAGCAATGGCATGCAGATCTTACCTGGTCTGCACAACAGGTACAGAAGCAATGGCACGCAGATCTTACCTGGTCTGCACAACAGGTACAGAAGCAATGGCATGCAGATCTTACCTGGTCTGCACAACAGGTACAGAAGCAATGGCACGCAGATCTTACCTGGTCTGCACAACAGGTACAGAAGCAATGGCATGCAGATCTTACCTGGTCTGCACAACAGGTAGAGGTGCAAAGGCACACAGATCTTACCTGGTCTGCACAACAGGTAGAGGTGCAATGGCACGCAGATCTTACCTGGTCTGCACAACAGGTACAGAAGCAATGGCATGCAGATCTTACCTGGTCTGCACAACAGGTAGAGGTGCAAAGGCACACAGATCTTACCTGGTCTGCACAACAGGTAGAGGTGCAATGGCATGCAGATCCTACCTGGTCTGCACAACAGGTAGAGGTGCAATGGCATGCAGATCTTACCTGGTCTGCACAACAGGTAGAGGTGCAATGGCACAAAGATCTTACCTGGTCTGCACAACAGGTAGAGGTGCAATGGCACACAGATCCTACCTCGTCTGCACAACAGGTAGAGGTGCAATGGCACACAGATCCTACCTCGTCTGCACAACAGGTAGAGGTGCAATGGCACGCAGATCTTACCTGGTCTGCACAACAGGTAGAGGTGCAATGGCACACAGATCCTACCTCGTCTGCACAACAGGTAGAGGTGCAATGGCACGCAGATCTTACCTGGTCTGCACAACAGGTAGAGGTGCAAAGGCACACAGATCTTACCTGGTCTGCACAACAGGTAGAGGTGCAATGGCACGCAGATCTTACCTGGTCTGCACAACAGGTAGAGGTGCAATGGCACGCAGATCTTACCTGGTCAGCACCACTTGGCAGTCCCAGGTTGCGCTGCTTTCTCTCATCAGCAGATATCTCTGGACAGACAGCAGGCCCAGATGGAAAGTGAAGGGATGTTCAGGATGCTGCCATGTACAATCAGGCACAGTGCAAATGCCAGAGTTTCCAGGTTATTCTGGGGCAGCCTAGCTGGCTTTTCTCACAGAAAATACTGGGGCACTTAAGGTCCGGCCGCCCTGCCTAAGCTCGGGTCTTTAGTTGTTACACTGATTTTCACCCAAAAGACAGGAAACAGTCCACCGCATATGTAACTTCCTGTGTGTATCCAGGTTTCACTCCCCCCCCCCCCCCCAAGTCACCTTGAAAGCTCCCCCCTCCACCGCCCCCAGGCAGCCTCAGACCCGACAGCCTGAGCCACCCCCTGGAAACTCGTTTCTTGTGCTTGGTTTGGCGTAACATTCGTTACCTTGACACGACGTCCAACAAAAGTGCAGGGCTTGCAAAGGTGATGGCAGCCAACTTTCCGTCACAGCTAAACGGGGGCTTTCCTCCCACCGTAAGACACCCACCCTCGCTGATGTGTGAGATGTAATCGCCTGTCTTTCGATCAGCTGGGGGGGGGGGGGCTGGAGGGGTGAGCACCAACACCGCGAGCGATGAAGGGCGGCACGGTCCCCGGCGAGGCGGTCGCTCGCCCATCTGCCTCCTTCTCCTTGGCAGCGACTCGCTCGCTTCTCAAGGTCACCTGGGAATTGCTGAAGGATCCGCGCCTGTTGGGCATCATATTTCGGAGCCCCCACCCCGCCCCCCTCCATCTTGCACACACTGTCATCCCACACTTGAAGGAATGCGGCAGAGATAACAACCAACAGCGGGGAAATGTTAGAGCCGCTCCGCCAATGCGAAGCTCTCCTAGGGCGCCACTCCGTCAGTGGGCTCATTAAGCAGAATCTGCAACTGCACCTTCCCAACGTCCGACGACGATTGTCTGACGCTTCCCCAAAGGCCCGTGACCTCTCTGACCCCAAAAACTACGCAATCGCCTCTCATATTACCCTTTCCGTCAACCCTTAGACCTGTCTCAGGTCTAGGAGGGCTGTTAAAATCTGGGTCGAGTCTAGAGGCAGAACGTAGCCAAAGCAGCGGGGAAGCGCAGGCCAGGCCCCACCATACAGACAGGCGGGTTTGTCAGCTCCGGGCTGGGGAAGGATCCGGAAAAGTGAGGCTGCCTCGCATCCTGAGACGTAAGAGGAAAGACAAGCATTAGCATATCTGGGCTCTGAGACGTAGCGATGGTCTCCCGTCTCACATACAACAGCGCAACATCGTTAGAGGGATTTCACAGCGAGATGTTGTGCTGGAGGATAGACCCCCACCGAGGGGAGGGCACTCTATACCATTAAAAGCACTTTAAATGCTGAGGTTCTCACTTGTATTCAACTGGTCCCCGTCCAGCACTGCCCAGATGGCTGAAAGTCATTATATGTGGGACATAGAGATGAGGCCGCTGACTGTACAGTAAGTGTTAGTGGGAGGGGTCTATCGTAGAGACAGGGATGGGGGGGGCGGCCGCGGGCTCAGGAGGGATGTCACGCACCGTGGTGGCTGTCACAGGGCAGGCCTGCTTTTGTCTTGTCACCAGTAGACTTCCTGTTTCTGCAGGAAGCAGTCAGGATGAAGAGCTTGTAATGAAATCAGGTGGATATGGGGGAAAAAAAGTTTGCTCCCTACAAATTTTTCTGCTGCCTTGAATTACTCACATTCGCAGCCCTGCATTCCCTACTCTCCCCAATCCTGCCCCCCATGACAGATATGACTATTAGACTGAAGGTAGGAAGCTGCAGAAATCACCTTGATGGATGGCCCCGAGGAATGAGCTTCTCAGACACAGCTCTCTGCAACCCCCTGCCTTCCCCCCCACGTCGTTTCCACATCTAGGTGGCCACCGAATATTTTCTCCCGGACAAAAGCCTGGCGGCGGCTCTGGGCCCCACCCGCCGGAGCGTTTCAAGAATCTAACCGCGACAGGAATCCAGCGCGCCGTCCGCGCTCACATGGCACGGCCTGTTCCCCGCACGCCCCCGTCAGCCGCTAATCTCAAGACGCCAGCGCCCCCCCCCCCCTGCTTCCCCCCTTTATCCCTCAAGCACGACCATCTGAATAACGAGCTGCACGTAAAATGGAAGGAGAGAGAGCAGAGCCAGAAACATAAAGAAAAACAATTCCAGGAGAAGGAAAAGCCTCCCCCCCCCCACGCATGTGTGAGAACCTCATTCTAGCATCGAGTCGCACTTCAACCCGATTCCACATCTTTATTTGTCATTCTTCAGGTTACTAAAGCGGAGCGAGGAAGCGGCTTTCAAACATTGTCACCGGTTAAAACGCTGTGTCCCCCCGCTAAGTATTTTCGGGGGCCCTCGGAACGTAAACAGCGCCGCCGCTGGTGTAAACAGCAGACGGAGGTGACATATCCGTCCATCTCTGACCGGGCATGTTTCTGCAGGACCAGCCAAGGGGCCAGCATGCCAAAGGTCCACTCGCTCGGGGGTGTCTGAGGTATCCCAGGCAGCTGTGTGTGATTTCTCGTCCGTGGGGGGGGGGCTGGTAGGGGCATTAACTCAGCACACTACATACTGATAAATAGTCTGCCCCCCCCCCCCACCCCAGAGTAAAACCAACTCTTCACCTTAACATGTTTTCCATGGCACGTTCTCTGATAGAAGAAGGAAGTCAGATAATAGTGGGTGGGGGCACCTTGCATTAAGGGGGGGATGCAAGACCAGGCCGGCTGGTTAATACGTAGGCTGGGCCAGGACACGAGTTTCCTTAGCGTCGTCTAACAAAGGAGGAGGGAAAAGGCGGCATCCGCCATCCGCGATGGTAGCGGTCTGTTGTGCATGAGCTCGTCGCACCGGCCTCCTCTGGACACCGTGAGGCAGTATAGAGACAAGCTCGCGATTTACAGTGCATTACCGGGATACAGACCCTTCTTGTATGCATATGTGTGTGTGTATGTGATAAAAACCTGTCAAGTTCATTTGTACTGGTGAACGTTAGCTGCGACTTTGAGGCCTACAGCTCAGCTAAAGGCTGCTTGCATTACTGTATTTGTTCTGCTGATGTATCGTTTTTGATTTGATGAAATTGAGGTGTTTTGACTGGCACCTGCACCTGCTGTTAGAAACCCTGCTGGTTTGTCTGTCTGTCCATCATGGGTCAGCGATCAGGAGCACGGATCCTTCCCGGTTATTCACACATGTCTGAACTCTGCTTTTTGCTTATTATGAGTGAAATATCTTCCGCAAAGTCTGGCGCTGGAGTCAGTCTGTCTGTGTTTATCCCACGAGCGGAATCACTCGCATATTTCTCCAGTTACCAAACAAAACGGGAAGGTAAACGAAAGCGGCTTCGCACCCTGGGCCGAGAAAATAAACCAGTTAGTGCGGTTCACCGGGTCTCCTTTGCCTTAACGATGCGTCTCCTGGAGAATTGCTCTCGCACTTAACCCCTCAACGGCCTTTCCCGTCGGTATCGCCGCGGATACCGGGTTAAAGAACGTATGTACGCGAGATGAGCCCTAGCAGTTACGTCACCTGGGCCCTCTGCTTCCCCCTAAACCCCCGCCTCCGCACACCTTTCCAAACTCATTACTGGTCCAGTTGGCCGCTCTGGCTGGCCTGCTGTCGTTCACTCAGGTCCGATCTGTCCGCTTCTCCTGGATGCCAAATGTGTTGGGCAGGTGTTGTTGGGGTGGGGCGGGGCAGGGGGACCATGCTGGACAAGAGGTGGAAGGGGCACAGTGTTTAAAGAGGTGACATGATGGGGGCTATGTGCTTGGAGTGCCAGGGTGGGGGTGGGGAGTATTGCTAAGGGGAGAGGGGTCATGATACTGGTCGTGGTTTGGGTGGGGGAACCGGCTGCCACGGAAGAGGAACAGGCAGACGGGAGAACAGCCCAGATGCAGCTCTGTGGCACCAGGACCTCAATCAGGGCCGTGTTGCGATGGAGAAACACAGAAAAGCAAAGGTGGGGATTCCTAGCTTAGCGTGAAAGGGCTAGCCTCAGCCCAACCGCCAAGGGGAACTCCCAGCTGTGCAGTAAACACTCCGGGCTGCAGCAGCGGGGTCACCAAGTATGAAAACAACGAGAAAAGCGTGATGTCACAAAAGCCGGGCCTACCTCCGTTACACACACGCCAAATGTTTTGTTCTCGCCTCCCGGGGGCAAAAACACTGGCAAGAGACCACGATCCACATAAGCCTCGCCCCTAAACTTGCGGCAGCCAATCAAAGCCACCTCAGTCAGGCTATCATGGGCTGCTGTGAAACAGGAGACGGTGTGTAGGGGTCCACGGTATGATATTATGGGATGGTAACTATAAACTCATGGACAATGGAGTAATGTAGTCTTGGGGGCCGGCTGGAAGCAGGAAGGGCCTGCACCGGGGTCTCAGAGAAGATTTCATCTCTGCAGTTTGGTATTTTACCAAATTTGACTTGAATGCATTTGCGAAAACTTCCTCTCGTCTCCACGTCTCATGGTCAGTGGAGCCTTCCCCATGTTCATCCTGATACCGATTACTCTGCCCTGGATATAGACGGCACTAAGCCCAAACATGCAAATCAAATTAAAATATAAGATGCTGGAAGTATGGTTTGGATTCCAGGATGATTTATTTACGTCCACATTCCAGCTCACCCGTGTGGATGAGAGACCCAGTGTTTCGGTGCACGATTTTAAGTTTACAGATCGCATAAAAGATCAGGACGTGTTTTACAGTTTGGTCACATTCCTTATTTGTGCACCATAAAACAAGAATAGCAATGGAAAAAATAGAAAGTGGAAATGGTTATAAAATGAAAGGTCATAAATATTATTTGCAATATTGCAGTCGATATAAAAGTTTACTCTCTGCTGAGGAGGATTCTGGGAAAAACGAAAGGTTGAAACATAAAATCAGTGTTTTTTATTAACATTACATATATAGCTTATGTATATTTTCCCCGCTAAAAATAACAATCGCAGATTGTTAAAGCCACACTAGTAGTCTGACGGCTGTGTTTTCCTTCCGATAATAATGACAGCGAAGTGTCATTTTCTGTTATCGTAGGACGGCTGGCGCTGCGACGGTGGCGAATGTGACAGCGTGCCGTAATCATCATCGCCCGTGCTCTTCCTGTCGGGGGAGCTGTGTGAGGGAGCGCTTTGAAGTCGCCCCCCCCCCCACCCCGATCCCCGCCAGCGTGGGCCCTGCCAGCGCGCTTAATGAAGATGTGCACGGCGCAGGGGCGGCGGCCGGGAGCGTGGGGGCCCGTGTGCTGCGATAAAGGGGGGAGTCATCAAAATCCATTTGTTTTGCCTCTCGGCTGGCGGAGCTCGGGGCCTGTGCGCCGCTACATCTCAATCCCGCCGCGGTACGGGCCGCCAGCGCTGGCTCTCATCTTCACTCCGGCTCTCATACAATCCCTCGGTCTGCCTCCACCCTCAGCCACGTCCTCCCCCCGCAGGACCCCTTCCTATCCCTGTCTCCCCCAAACCCCCGCCAGCTCCCCCGCTCCACGGCCGCCTCCATCTCCTGCATCTCGTTGCATGTGAGAATTTGGGGGATTCGGTAAGAAAGCTTCACTCTGCTTCTCCAATCGGGGTTTGGAAAGATTGAGGGAGGGGGAGCCAACAAGAAGCACGTTATCCTCTCCGGAGCAGGTTATATAACCCCCCTCCCCCCCCCACCCCCCCCCCGGTTCTATGACGTGAGAGCGGTTTCACTCAGCGGCGCCGGCCCGCGTCCTCTTTGCAGAACTCTCCCAGGTTCTGCTCCAGCTCCGTCCACAAGAGCGGGACGGTTATACAGACGCACGGAGAGGTCACGTGCCGAACCGACCTCACGTGCACCGGACATGATGCCGGTGTGGAGTTATGGACATATCACACTGGGAGGTTCACAAGTGTTACCCTTTTGCTGCTGCGATGCGCGTAACCTTGAGAATCTCTCTCACGCGTTTCCGCGGACCGTGAGCGGCTTTTTAAAGCGTGATTCATGAGGCCCACTGACCTCCGGGCTGCTGTTTCCTGCTAGTGGTGAAAGGCAGCAGCCAGCCCAACCCCCCCCCCCCCCCCCTCTCTGTTACTGGGCTTCAGAACCTAGAGCTTGGAACTTTCAGGACCAGCCAATAACCAAAAGCTGCTGACGGGTAGCCGAAAGGTTAATGACCAGACGGCAAGTCAGTTGAGCCATTGGGACCTAATCAATACTCTCTTCCTGCCTCCTCCACTCCCGAGGTGATGATGTAACGCCTGCATGCGTGTAGTGTGTGTGAAACGAGCTGGGAATGCTTGTCTTGTTAGAGAGGAGGGTGGAAGCGCTCCACATTACGCCCACCTAGGAATGCACACCGCCAGTTTGATTCGAAGGAGGACAAACTAGCCAAACCCCAAATGCGCCAGGCTGTCCTATCAGCCCCTACCTCTCAGTCCCTCCCTGCTAAGCCACGGTTTCGGCCTCCGTACGGTATCCTCCTCCACCCAATTGAGTGTGAGAGTGTGCACGCTTTTGTGGGAGTGCATTAATTGTACGTTCAGTCGTGGGCACGAGGGCGCAAGTTTCTATATGCACACACGATCTTGGGAGTGAACACTGGGCTCCATGTCAGGGTGGGACATGAGCGCATGACTCTGTGTGTTTAACCTGGGGAGTTTGTTTTATTACAAGCTCTTAGAGGGGCTGGTTTCCTGGAGCACTTTGCCATGGAAAGTGTAGGGTCCCCGGTCCCCCTTAAACAGCGGAGAAACAGGAAATCCATCCGAAACGGATTCTGCAACGCGATCCGTCTTTGCCGTGTTTGGGCCGAGAACACACTGGGCACGATGTTCCCCATGTGACCCGACGGATCCGTGGTACTCACAGCAGAACCAGATGTGCTCGCATGCAGCCGGACCCAAAATGGGGACCCCTAACCTGGCCACTGATGTCTGGACCAGAGCTGTAGCAGAGAGGAATATGGGATACCATGGGCGTTGACTTGCGAGGCAGGAAATAGAAGAGTGATATGTTTATGAACGTCAACGCATAAGAACGAAGAAAGCAGTGTTCTCCTTCTCTCATTTGCTAAACATCTGCAACCCAGACGCAAGGTAGTCACCATAGAACGTTCCGGTGGGGAACAAGGCCAAGCTGACATCCCACTTTATCCCAGAGTCAAGTTCTCCTAAGCCTGAAAAATGGCTCTTCCCAGGGGGGATCTTGGCTGCTGACCCAGGACCTCCAGCAGTGTCTCTGC
Source organism: Paramormyrops kingsleyae (assembly GCF_048594095.1). Lineage (NCBI taxonomy): Eukaryota > Metazoa > Chordata > Actinopteri > Osteoglossiformes > Mormyridae > Paramormyrops > Paramormyrops kingsleyae. The sequence continues at coordinate 6,221,373 of NC_132817.1, read as the reverse complement.
TGGATGTGAACATCAGCTTGGTGACAGTTTCACTGCTGTTCCTGACTCTTTGTGCCCGATTAGGGGGCTTTTAGTGGATTACAGTGAGGTTTTTGGACTCCTCCTTTTCAATTCAACTTTGCCAGTGTGTCAGTTCACACTTTTTTCCCTATTACAATTAATTTATTGGATGAAAAATATTCTGATTGTGTATTTTCGGGAAATGGATTTTTTTAAATTTTTTTTTTAAAAACATTGTTTCCTTAGGAGCCCCCAAGGTCCCATTATAATGGGCAGTCAAATCAGCACCAGCTCTGTTCCAGGCCGCGTTTGTCCACACTCGTGTACGATGTCAGAGCTCCCTGAAGACCCGATCTTTGATGTACTGCTCACGCTGAAGGATTGGTCCCCTGGGAGGTAAGCACTTCCTGTCCGGGTGTAAAGGGAGGGGAAGTTAGGTCAAAAGTCCCTGAAAGGGAAGTGGAGTTATATGACAAGACAGTAATGGTCAGCGTATTGGGGTGGCCTGCTGCTAAGTGTTAGCCATCGTGGTCAGCAATTTGGGTTAGCTAGCCGCTAATTATTAGCCATCGTGGTCAGCATATTGGGTTACCTAGTCACTAAGTGTTCGGCATCATGGTCAGCATATTGAGTTACCCAGCCGCTAAATGTTAGCCACCATGGTCAGCATATTGGGTTAGCCAGCCGCTAAGTGTTAGGCATCATGGTCAGCGTATTGGGTTAGCCAGCCGCTAAATGTTAGCCACCATGGTCAGCGTATTGGGTTAGCCAGCCGCTAAGTGTTAGGCATCATGGTCAGCGTATTGGGTTAGCCAGCCGCTAAATGTTAGCCATCATGGTCAGTGTATTGGGTTAGCCAGCCGCTAAGTATTAGCTATCATGCTGCTCCCACGCTCTCACATTCACTCTGTAGCACAAGGGTGCTAGTGTGGACCTGGCCCAGTAACCAGGAGTTTGGCCCTTTGCAATGCAGGGCAAATGCCAACCACTGACAGATTTTTAACAATTATCATAAATTGGATGGAAGCACGCCAATTTTTTAGACATACTTTTTGATCTCATATACCCATCACACACCTCCTATGCCTTCCAGAGAATTCTATGGCCTACCCTACATGTAGAACCTCTGCTTGGCTTCCATACCTACTCGTGGGCCACCACAACGACTCTGCACTCTACTCATCCAAAGCTTCCTTTGAAGCATCTAATCAAGGTCAACAGGTGGGATTGTGATGGAGGCTCATTTGATATGATCAAATGTCTTTCACTGGACCCTTTAATCCCCCATTGCTTCAGTCAAACAGCCATCAGTGAAATGAGCTTATAAGGTTCCCTCAGCTCAAAAATGCAAGCCAATGAGTTGATGCAATGAGTTGAACTTCCATGCTTGAGAAGACGTCAGCGGGGCCCCGGTGGGGGGGCTGAAGCCACGTCCCTCCAGCGTGGGGCCCGTCAGTCCGATCGGCACGCCATCTGCCAGTGCAGCCGCAGGGATGATGTACGATCAGCCCGCCTCAGGTCTCTGCGTCGAGACGGCCGTCGCTCGCCTCTCTCTCTCTCTCTCTCTCTCTCTCTCCCCACTTCACCCCCCTTTTTTTCCCCCTCCCGAAGAAAACAGAGACCGTTTTTTTTCCTTTCCCAGCAGGGTTTATGGGACGAGCCCTTCAAGCCACATCCAAACCCAGCTTGTACACACAGAGCGTCAATAAGAAGTGCGGATTTGGAGATCGGCGACGACTCCTACACGCGGAAAAAAAAAAATGCCCTTTGACATCCGACGATTTTACGGTCCAAAACGCGACCACCTGTTTCTTTTTTGCCGTCTGCCCCGATGGGAAGCGACCATACAGTGGGGGGGGGGTTTAGACTCCTGCTTGATTACATATTCCAGAGAAACCCAGTAAGCCAAATGGCTCTGGAGACTTTTACATATATTACACGGCTGTGTTTTAATGAACTGTTTAAAATCAAAGTCAATCCTCGAGCTCAGATAAAAGGACATAAACAAACTGGGTTTCATACAATCGCTAACTGCTTCCAAATGCTTGCAGCAGCTGGTGCAGCTTCATGAAGCTCTCTGAGAGATGGAGTCCAGCGCTCGCAATGTATTATTTTTCTGTCCATAAGATGGATCGGCTGTTTTTCGCCCCAGCTATCCAGAAGTTTTAAACGAATTGGTTTTTTTTCCCTTCTAAGTGGAAGCCCAAACTCTCTTCTCAATTGATCTTCAAGCCGAAGCCACAAATTGTTATAAAGCATAACGCAGCCCCTACTCCTCTGACGTGACCCTTATATATCAAGCCTGCTAATGAACTGCTGACTCCATCCAATCCTTGCAGCCAGCCGCCGATGTTTTTCATATCTGAGTCTGCAGTGCGTGGAATTCGGCTGCCAATTCCCGCAAGTCGAGCGTATTAAACAGAGGAGCTGATCAAGGGCGGGACCATGGGACAGGCGGCGAGCAGGGAGGAGAAAGTGAGATACTGGCACCTTAATTGTTTCCATCATTCGCTTTGGGCAGGTTGGGGTCAGGGTGAGATTGCTTGCCAACTAGCGAAATGAAAGTCAGGAGCCGGCCCGGTTTCTCCGTCTCCGCGTAGGATGGTCTGCAGTTCGGAAAAAAGCCGGCGCAATTATTTTTTAAATTCTGCTTTTATATGTGCTTAAAGTATTCTAAATAAAGCAGACGGACCCTTTCACCTTGAGACCTAACTAAGCTGACAGCACCCACAGTTTGGTATATCAGGATCTGCTTGGGGGTGTGAGGTCAAAGGTCAATTCTGTCAGGAAAACACGATAATTCTGGAGGATAAACCCCCCCCCCACACACACACACCCCCCACCTGCATCAAAGAGTTCGGATGAGGGTTGTTGCAGTCTGCAGCTCAGGTGCTTCTCTTCATGATAATGTCCTGCATTTTGGAGAAGCTGCCGGAATCTTTCGTCGCATGTTTCAGATCTGCGGCTTAAAATCTTTCTGAGAGCCTTCGAAACTTTCATTGCCCGCTTATTTTTTTTTTGAGTCCACAAGGCAATGAGGAAATCATGTCAGCCGGTCTGTCTGTGCCTGAACGCTCCCTCTCTGTCGGACCCCATCAAAGGCACAGTACTGGGGCTGCTTCCAGCGTGGGGGGGTGGAGCTGGCCTCGCTGCCAAATCCCTGGGAGAACCTCAGATTTGCGGTGACATGTTATACCAGAGCTTTCTCTGCAAGAATGTGGAGCTTGGGATAAACCATTTAGTTTCCCATTGACCCTTGGCTTTTGGAGCTGTGTGAGCCCCCCACCCCCCACCCCCCCCATGTTTGGGGAGGACATGGTCTGCACCGTAAGGCAGACTGTTGTTCTTTTTTTCCTGGGCAAAGAAACAAAGAGAGAGCATCTTGTGGAGGATCGTCGTCATGCAAAAAGGGATGATGAAGCGAAGAGGAATGCAGGGCGTTGCTGGGTTGGTACCAGCGCCGATCGGCCGGGAGAAATCCTGTCCGTGTACAAGTCACAGGCAGATGATGGTGTTCACAAGCCCTAATGATGATGATGATGATGATGATGATGACAAGGAGGAGGAGGAGGATGACGGTGCACATAATACTGGCTGATCTGCAAAATGGTGTAAAAAGGAAAAACGTAAAATATGTTGTGGGATGCTACAGCTCATAAACCGGGTGTGTAAACCCCCCTTCATGAAGTCAGATTCTGAGATAAGTTTATATATTTAAAAATGGAGCGAGTGAGAGTCACTGAAGATCCAGTAAAAGGGAAAACATAACTCACTGGTAGAGTGCAGGGGCTTTTTTAAAACCCCAAGCGCATTATAAATTTTTAAACTACTGTTTTCAATTATGATTCCATAAGATGTGAAAACTTATGGCCGCACTACAAGGTCACACTAAAACAATATTTTTGATCTGACTCAGGCATGGGGGTGACGGCGTTTTTCGGGCGGGGTGTCCCACCGAAAGCCGGCGAGGGGGAGAGCGAACGCAGAGTGAGGCGGAGCAAATGGGATTTGGAGCGGCAGTCATATTCAGTTAGAGCGACGCTGCCATGCCAGTGAGGCCAAGGAACGCTTCTGACAGGACAAATTGGAACCAGAGCGAGGCTGTTACCCAGAATCCCGTTGACACGCCCCCCCCCCCCCCCCCCGTGCCAGCAGCATGGACAATAGGTGTGCTGGCCTGAGCTGAAGACTTCAATGACCTGTCCGCACAACGACCGTCAGCAGATATAACCCAGGGATGACCGAGTCCTGAGCAAGAGCCCAGAAAGGATGCCTGGCTCCTTGAACGAATTGCAGAATGCCGGATTACTGTCCCAGGACTGGCGTGATTTACAGCCATCGGGGTTATCCGGCCGAAATTACATGCACGAGGCCAGCCGGCAGATGTTTCCTGGAGTCGGCGTTTTTGTGGAAAACCTTCAGCTGCACACATACAGGAGACCCCAAACAAACACACAGAGGGCTGAGCCTAAACTCCCATGCATAATGGCACTGACCTTATAAAAACTACCACTGCGCAATAAAGCGAAACGTCTGAAGTTGGAAGTTCTCAGGCTCAGGAAAGTACATACGGTTATTTTGTGCGCCTGCGGAATGAGGCGCAACAGCCCCGCCGGTTCTGAAACTCAGATGAAATGGCAACATCGACCACGACGGCTCACAAGAGCGCAGTAACAGAAGATGCAGGCAAATCCTTATCGATCTTGTGTTCAAGTTCATTAACCTCAGATGGAGGTCCAAACAAACCATTGCACTGCCTTCTTTTTTAAACTCGTGGGCACAAATCAATTCTTTATTGAAATGAGTGGGGTTGTGTCGTCCGCCAGCATCAGCGCCCGCAATAGATCTCTGCACCCACGCCAATATCTATAACTCTTTGCAATCAAATGACATTCAAGGCCTCAACCGCAATGTCATTAGTCATTTCCAAGAGATTTTTTTCATAAAGCGAAAGAGATTATTGCAGTTTGCTGGCCCACATGCTGCACCATCGTCACTGATGTAACTGCAGTGTCCTTTCCAAAAATCTAGATCCTAGCAGCAGGAAAAAATAAACCTTCACCCTCTGTTGAAATTTGGGGCTAGTTTGTGGGTTTTAAACTTCGGCTGAGCTCCGCCGAGGTGGGGAACCTCACTCGTCTGCTACAGGGCAAAGAAAACGTCCTTCAGACATCCAATAATCAGAAGGTCCCCATGGAAGGTGCTAATTAATGATGATTCTGATACGGGCGTTAATGAGCAAGTAATCAACTCACAAGACTGGAGTGTTGGGCAAGAAGAATCTGATGGAAGCCAGATGTTCTTGCCGTTCCACCATTGTTATTTTTCTGTCTAGTTCTGTCGCTGCCTCACGTAAACAGTCAGGCGCACACGCGAGGGCGCACATACTTTTACACGCTCACTTTTGCACTCATAGGTCATTCGCTCTACTTTAATTTCAACTGCCTCTATTTGACTGCGCAGCTTGTAAGAACATATCAGTGTTTGTTATCTGCTCCTGCCTCAGGGGGAACGTAAAGCAGTCTGCATGCTCATTTCCACGTCGCTTATTTACCCCTCTGTCTTGTAAGGAGCCGTTGTCCACTGCATTAATCTTTCCACTGGGGATTATATATGATCCCAGAAGGAGCACACGTGGGAAATGCAGAATCCCCCATAAAGGGAGCGTCTCCAAAAACTCAGCAGGAAAAATCATTCAGATGATCAACGGGAGCCATAGGGATGGATATCGGCTGCCCTTCATCCCAGTATCGATATTCCTCACACCTAGAGATCAATATTATCCCGCTACTAGCCTGATTCCTCTCCATGTTCCCTGCGTGCTCAAAATGTTACACTTTCTGCTGATTGAAAAATGGTCCTATTAGGTTCTTGCTTTGTTAGAAGGTGTTGAGTAGCCCCATGCTCCAGTCCTGCTTACGCTTCTACCTTGGGCGTTCACTGCAAGCTCAGCCTCACTGCGCTTATGCCTAGTCGACTCCTCCACTGCACATACAGCTCTAGAAAAAATTTAGAGACCACAGCAAGTGAGTTTCACTCATTTCTCATTTTATGGGTAGTATCAGTGTAAAATACACGTTTTTTGCAAACCTTCCCTGCTTCTCATTGATGACGGGCTTCTTCCTTGCATTATGGGTCTTCAGTCCTGCTTCTAGGAGCCTGTTATGAATTGCCCTAGCAGTGCACTTCACGCCATTTAATGTTTCCCATTCTTTTTGAAGGTCACTTGAGGTCATCCTCTGATTTAAGAGGCACTGCTGGATATGTTGACAGTCATCTCTGGCTTCTGTTCTCCACCTGTCAGGTTTCTGGTCGTTCCCAGTGTCTCCTGCTTCACCTCGTTCTTATGTACTGCTGCGTTAGAACCTTTGGGCCTGGAAGCATCCTGCCTCACAGTGTAGCCTCTGCCAGCAGAACCGGGATTAAACCAGGATTTTAAAATGCAAATTTTTTAAAATATAGAGTCATTTTTTCCAGAGCTGTATGTTTGTAATGTGTCATTTGGCTCATTATCGCACAAACACGCTTGGACAAAAGCATCTTCTAAATAAAATTATTGTAAATCTAAATCATCCCCACAGAGTTAAAACACAATTCCACATTTTGTTAAGTTTTATAGCATCAGTTCTCTTAGGAAGGAGGTCTGAGATTGTTTCATCGGATTCACCCACCACAGAATTTCGGGAGCGGTTCGTGTTTTCCGAACTGGTGCAATCCTAAAGGAACCCAGCACTATCGCCGTTTCATCCCCCTCCCCCCCCCCCCACCCTAGTCTGAAGATCCAGCCGCAGGAAGTTCGAGCGAGAATCAGCCCCTTCAGCTGTGAAGGGGGACGTGCCCCGAATGCCGATGTCTGGGATTAGCATAAGCGGGAAAGCTGTCGCCGCTACTCCCCATCCCGCCCGCGTTCAGTATTCAGCCCGGCGCTTTCCGACTCCTCGCGTTCTCATCAGGGCTGCCGGGCCGGGATAATGAGCCCTATCACAGACATCATTACTTATTCATTTGGCAGTAGGTTTGCTCTATGGCGGTCAACCCACTCAGCATTCAAGGGCACGGCTCTGGGTCGTCCGCTGCCTTGGCCGCGTTTACCGCCGCCGGCCGCGCAGGGTGACACGCACGTGAAACGCGGCCCGCGTTGCCCGGTCCCTTATGGCACAGGTGCAGGAGGATTACCGGTCGGCGGTAATACCGGAAGCGCCGACTGCGGCGCTGCCCAAGCTCGCCGATCACCATGGATTTCCCAAACCTTATATCACCTCCATTCACCATCGTTTCCCCCGTGTGAGAACATCTCCACTATTCTCCACCCCAGCCACAGAGAGCTCTGCCCATCAATATATTATGTTCTACCTCATTTTTGTGATTGAATTTATTCAGTCTAGTTTCATAGATCAGCTAACAGCAATTTGCAGACTTTTGATTACTAATGACGCCTGCGTCCAATTTCGACTGGCAAGTCTGTGGCCTGTTTTCCAGGAAAAGAAATGACACAGTCCCCAGTGCTGGAGGAGGCTTGACATGGAATATAGCGAGTGAAGAGGGAAGAGTATGTTTCCTTTTTTTTTCCCCTCCAGTGAAAACAAAGGTGAGATTATCTCCACATCGGTAGGTGGGAGTGTGAGATGCCAAAGGCACTGCAGCTCAGATCTCCACTGACAGATTGTCCAATCCCATGGAGAGGAGAGTTCAGCCTCCCAGCTGTCAGAGGTTAGTGTTTCTGCTCGGGCGGGAGATCGCCTTCCATTGTGATGCAGAATGGCCGAGCCTGCTCCGGGACCTGACCAAAACACTGTCCAACATTCTGCCAGGAGGCAACTGTTGCTGCTTACGTGTTTGAATCTCTTTAATAAGCGTCCGGCTGTATGTGCTGGTAAAGTGTGATTTTAAGACTTGCGTGTAATTCTAAAACAGCACAGAATGAAGGTTTCTGCTGATTTAACTGGTCCAAACTGAGCAAAGTACCCTGGGTGTAATCTGGCTCCCACCTCTGGTCTGGCCCCGCCTGGCGACCCGTGAACATTCAGATCCAAGCCTTCTGTCACCAGTCTGTTTTCCAAAAGGAGGCTTCCACTGAATTTCACACTTCCAACAACTGACTCCAGCTTGCATCACACCCCCCTCCACCACCCTGCCTCGCCCCCTCCAACTCCCCCAAATTTCCTCTCCAGCGCTACAGGTTGCAGGTCGTAGCCCAGGCGTCACTCATGAGTTGGTGGTGTCCCGCAGTACGTGAAAACACTGATGCGACTGATACAACTGAACTCCCTGAGTTGTGTGTGAATGCACCTCAACAAAGAACAGAAAGGCATTTATCCTGGAACCACAGGGTGGGCTGCATAAACAATCAGAACCGAAGGACACCACGCAAAAGAGCTTGGTTTAATGTATTAGCTTTCCCCATCAACTAACATGACCACAGGTGCCTTCTCCATTTCAGGACGGAACCTTCCGGAATGTTTCAGGGGTGTCTGCCAAAACATCCCCCGAGCCTTCGCTGATATCGCTACTACTGGCATGTTTATATAAGGTGCATTTAGTGCGTTTGGTATTTGCGCGAGTCTGACAAGAAATAGACGGAGAATCTGGACCTCCAGCATAAGGGACCAACCGCAACATGATGGACAAGCTGAAATGTTTTGGCAAGGTTAATAAAACATTTACCAAAGGAGCAGAAGACAGAAAAGACCCACAGTCCCTGACGCTTTGCTAAGGAGTCAACAGGACGACTGTACAGTCTGTGCATCATGACAGCCCAGATAACAAACCCTTTGGGTTATAAACACAGCTCTCATCTATAATGCACTATAAATACCTTCATAATTCTTTTATTAACCATTATAATGCACTATGACGGTATTTATAGTGCATTATAGATGAGAGCTTCATAAATTAGAGAATGAAAGGATGCCTTTTATTGTCACTGTACACATGTATAATGAGACAAAGAGCAGCTTCTTCAGTGCAAACATGTAGACACAACAAACAATAAACAAATTTAATAAACAAAAAAAAGTTCTGCAGCGCTATATACATATGGAAGAATAAATAAATAGGGTTTTTTAAATATATCAATATACAGTGCGATATGTAGTATGGGTTACTGTACATTAGTTATTACACGGTAATGATGAACACGCATTGATGGTTATGCATTCATAACGCATTATACACATGACTATAATGTGTTATGCCTTTTTATAAATAGTTATAGCTGTGTTCATAATACTTTATGAATGCATTATAATGCATTATGGAGGTATCTCTGCTTTAAGTAAAGTGCTACCATACTTTGTTTAATAGTGTGTGAGGTGCAGTATTGTGGTCTGTGGGAAGAGTACAGTGTGCACCACAGGGAGATGCCAGGGAGGGGGGAGTGTTCAATCAGATCACATGCTGCTGATCCTTTCATGAAGGTCCAGAGAGCCCTCCACAAGTTAACGGCATCCACCCCCCCCCTGCAAAGTGACATTCACAACTGACATTAACCCCACGACTGGAAGCCTGCATGCAGTAAATTCATACCGTGAGATGTATAGATGTACAGTGCCATGGCATTTCAGCAAACTGCGGTACTAAAATACACTTAAAAAAAAAAACACAGGCATTCAGCGGCCACTGTGATTGGCCGGGTGGGCAGACGCGTCAGCAGCGACGCTGTGCCGTAAACGGAAGGCGTGCCAGGTGATCCGTGTCTGGCGAGATGATCCGGTGCCGCTCCTACCCGTCCAGCACCGGCAGTAAACTCAGCGGCTCCTTCGGCCGGAAGCAGCAACTCACCGGCCCAAAGAGCTGCACATGGCAGCTAAAGCTGAACGGCTCAGCCACTTCCCAGGAGGTGAGCTTACCTGGAACACGCTGCCTCCCGTGTCCGGGAAAACATGGACAGGGATTTCTCAAGAGTGCATCGTTAGAGCCGGGGGCCCTGCTACCCTCCAAACACAACCTAACCCCCCCCCCCGGATGTGAAATCCATAATCCAAAATGTCCTGCTCAGCTACGTCACTGTCAGGTGCAGAACATGCAGCATCCTACAGATTGCAGAGACAACAGCATGGGAAAGAATTTGAAACGGAGGGAGACACGGCTTGATCATTTTAATGCAAAGGTCTATTTCAATAAAGCCAAATTAAATATTGAGAGGTATGTCTCCCCCTGTCCCTGTGGTTCCTACATCCCTGTCCACAGGGTTTGCTGTACAGTATACATACTATACAGCGTATGGTATAGTGCAGTATACATACTATACAGCGTATGGTATAGTGCAGTATACATACTATACAGCGTATGGTATAGTGCAGTATACATACTATACAGCGTATGGTATAGTGCAGTATGCATACTATACAGCGTATGGTATAGTGCAGACAGCCCAACGCGTCATCTGCGCCTCTCTACCCCGTGTCCTGGACATGTTCCACACACGCTGCATCCGCAAAGCCTCCAGCACTCTACAGCACCCCTCCCACCCCTCCCCCGTCCGGCGAAAGGTTCATCAGAGTCTGGGCCTGGTCTGCCAAGGTTGCGCACAGCTTCCTCCCACAGCGTGTCAGACGTCTGAGCACCACTCTGCCCCATTCTGCCCACAACTGCTGAACAGCTGGGAAATACTGTTTACATCTGCTGTATTGCCACTGTAAGCATGGACGGTACTTCCATGCTTAATTTCCTAGTGTTATGCAGTTTCCCTGCTCACTGTTTGTCTATTGTGAAATATATCTTATGTTATGCTACATTACGTCACGTAACATTACATGATGTTACCAAATGTTACATTATGAAACGCCACATTACAATGCGTTGCATTATGTTACGAAACTTTACATTACGATACATCACATTATGATGTCATGCATTGTGTTGTTACGTAATGCAATTACGTAATGCTACATAATGTTTCATTGTGTTACGTTACATTATGTTACATTACATGACATTATGTTAAGTGGATCGGTAGTAGTCTTTAGCACTGAAGTATCTGTCATGAATGTTGCACCAGGGTCCAGGAGCTGTGTTATTCATGTATGGCGGCCTTAATGGAAGAGTTTCTCTCTGTCCTCTGGGGGGAGGGGTGTATCATTCACAGTCTCCTCAAGCCTCGTCTGGTCATTTTCAACCCTGCCTGTCCGAGTATTTAAGCAGGTGGCCGTCTGATTGGCTCCAAAAGCCGAAACTGGAGGGGAAAGAAAAAAACAGAAGGAGGGAACGTACAGCATATATTTGATTAAGGCGCCAGCATGACTGAGCCTAGTTTCAAAAGGGACTCAAGGGGGCTTTCAAAGCGCGTCTGAAAGGGAGAAGGCTGCCTAGACGGTAACGCGGGATCTCAGCACCACCGGCGGATTCGCGATTCGACTCTAAATTTAATATGTTGCTTAGCAGAAAAACACAATTGAACTGAACTGAATTCTCGGCAAAATTTCAACACCGGAGACCAAAAGAGCTTGTGTCATTTATGCTGCTTATAATTAACTAATTAACCCCCCCCCCCCCCACACACACACACACACAGACATTAAGTACTAGAATCTAAATAAATACCTGACCCAGGACTAAACACGTCCATCTCCGCCTGCAGGAGAATTTTTCCTGCTTTACCCTCAGGTTTCAGTGGCTGGCGTTTTGGAAGGTGTTGCTCTGAGCATTTTCTCCTCAGCCCCCCCCCCCCCCTTCATCTAATGTTTCCAAATGGCAGACAGCTGGAGCAGTGATTGAAACAGGAAGCCGGGTGACTGCCGGGCACGCTGATCCAGAGCTGCAGGCGTAAGCGCAGACCCGCTGCACACACACATCGCTGCAGCCCGGCCCTTAACCAGATCAAGGCGCAGATTAAGCTTCACTTCAGGACTGGAGTCACGAGCAGAGGTGGGGGGGGGGGGGGTTACGCTGGGAATGTCTGCCTTTCAGGCTTGTGTGGGGTCACTTTATACAAATCTAATCAAATATCGTTTCATGGAATTTTCTCCTGTTTTAAGTTCGACCTAGTTGGTTAAAGATGGTGTCTCTTAATCATGCGCCTGTATGTACCGATGGACCATGCTGGAGCACTGGATGTGTAAAGCGAGACAGGGAGTCGCACTGGATGTGTAAAGCGAGACAGGGAGTCGCACTGGATGTGTAAAGCGAGACAGGGAGTCGCACTGGATGTGTAAAGCGAGACAGGGAGTCGCACTGGATGTGTAAAGCGAGACAGGGAGTCGCACTGGATGTGTAAAGCGAGACAGGGAGTCGCACTGGATGTGTAAAGCGAGACAGGGAGTCGCACTGGATGTGTAAAGCGAGACAGGGAGTCATGTTTGACGGTAACAATGGACAAAATATTATTATATATATTATTATATTCTTGGTACACAATAAATCTGACAAGTAAGTCAGAAAGAAAAAATTTGGTAACACTTCATTTAAGGAGGCACAAGTAACGTAATGAGTTACTACTCAAGTAATAATCATAAACAAATATAGTAACTGCATGGAATACATGAATCATTATGATTGATTAATGATGAATGAATGTGGGATTAGTACGTGACTAAACCTTAGCTTCTGGCTAATTAATACATTAAGTAAGAGTATACCACTACTTTTACTACTATACTACTATATTATTTGTGCCCCCACAAGTAGTCTTACTAAAAATACATTCCCAAACATTTATTCTTTTGAGGTAGTGCCACAAAAAGGTATTATCACTCCATCTAGGTCACAAGTGGCCTCCTCTACCTGAACAGTCAATGCTGTATTCTGTAATGATCTGTGAGATTGATTTTCCCTACAGAAATAATAAGCCTGAAATCTGAATCGGGCACAACAAAACTGCTGTAATTTTGGGTATAAATGCTTCAATTGACACAGGGAAGAAAGTCATATTTTTCACGAATTTTCCACCTGTTTCCATCAGTTTTCGTGGTGGTGTAAGCTGGACTTTGGTGGGGGGAATATGTGCATAGATGACTGCATTACATGACGTTCTCATGGTCATTTTGGGGTTTTCACTCCCAAATGAAAACGGTACAGGAAGGGTTAGTTTCTTTGGGATAAAAGCCTTTTGAACATGCCTTTCTAGAACAGGCTGGTTTATTTGTGGAAGCCGCAGTCAAACTGAGACGTCTGGGGGGGGCGGAGTCCGGCTGCCAGAGGCTTCACCTCCGTATTGTGTGTTTCAGGACAGGAAAATCCTTACAGCCAATCACAGACAGTCTCACACAAAAGAAACTGTTTCAGTGAAGGAGAGATAGACGTGGTCGTGTTACCGTGGCGATCTACCTGAGTGGCATCACAATCACGACACGCACGATTGTTATACAAATATACAAGTATGACAAAGTGACAAAATATGGTACAGATACCTTCTACCTTTCATTTAAATCATGCCCCTGTCCTGTGTTGGAACTTCCTTGGGAAACCGGCACAAGACCACCCACTGAACACTTTGTCACCTTACATTCAAACAAAGGACAGCAGGCTGTGGTCACTCTGAGGGCCTTTTGTAGTCACCCAGGTCCACAGAGGCAACAATTGGATGAAATAAGGCCCAACCGTGACCAAATGATGCATCTGTGTGCAAGTAGCCTTAAGGTAGAGATGAAGGGGCAGATGCCTGAAGTTCCCTAGAGGAACCAGACCAGAGGAGGACAGCGCCCTCTGTTGTCGTCTGACGAGAACAAGATTCATTCCCTTGTTAGAGCAGACCGTTGGTTGCCAAACCACTGCTGGAATACATTTCTGCTTAACTTTATCCTCATGATTTTTATCCTTTTAGCCGGACATTTCGCTGGAGCAATTTAGCGTTGTTTACGCAGCCATATCAAGAAATTTACTGGTAGCGTAAGCTGCTGGTGACCATAGTATTAATATGTTGGAGTTCGCCGGGAGAGAACTTTAGGATAAGCTCGTAAATCTGCAGGCACTTAAGTTTTGGATGCTAACGTAAATAATCATTTTCCAAGGAGATCTCACATCCCACAGCAAGATTGGTGCAAAGTCAACATTGATTAAACTCTGAGCCCCCCATCACGCTTTAAAGCTACCAGACGTTAAAAAATCAACAAATCACATTTACAGCGGGTCCAAACAGGAGAGGCTGTTTATAGCAATGTCAGGTCTTGATTGACGTGCGTGGGACACCCTCCCAGTCTCAGAGAGGTGTCTAACATCACTCTAACAAAATATCGTTAACACGTTGTACGACTTTTTTTTCGTGGATGGGGGACAAAGATAAATTCAAGGGCCAATTTCCTGGCTTTCATGGTGCAAGCTGGTCTGGACCAAGACGGGACTCCCTCAAGGAGGTGTTTCATGTTGGGGGGGGGGGGGTGGTGTAGCTAGGGCCATTGGAGGGGGGGGGGTATGTAAACTCCCTTTCAGTTGAGATCCCTCGAGCGCAAGCGTTTCATACTCAGCAGGAAGTGAAGAATGTCAGCAGTTACAAGAGGCCAGTCACCACAGGGCCAACAACCAATAACACACATGCTCAGACACTCAGTCCTTTATACTGCCGGTGGCTCTCTGGGTCACATCCAGGATTTCACTCTCGTACTTCAGCAAATGAAACGCAAACAGGCCAAAGAGTACATTACACCCAAGAGTCTTAAACGGTTAGCATAGCAGAGCCAGACCCACAGACCCCGCAGCACCCTACACCGTACAGGGCGTACAGACCCACAGCGCCCTACACCGTACAGGGCGTACAGACCCACAGCACCCTACACCGTACAGGGCGTACAGACCCACGGCACCCTACACCGTACAGGGCGTACAGACCCACGGCTCCCTACACCGTACAGGGCGTACAGACCCGCGGCTCCCTACACCGTACAGGGCGTACAGACCCGCGGCTCCCTACACCGTACAGGGCGTACAGACTGTACAGGGTGTAGCTCCACTTACTTTTAGGCAAAGCCGCACACTACACATTTCAGGCCATTGCCTTCAGGGGGCGCTATCATATCTCATTCTGTCTAAGGGTCAAGTATACTGTAGGAGCTTCTCTTCCGCAGTGGCGTTGCCAGGATGCCTGGGGTGGGCATGAGGAGGACCCCAGGTCTTTGGGGGTTCCCTAGTGGGCAGTTGTTGTTGGGGGGTTGCAGACTACCCACCCTCTGGCCACCCGTAGCCACGCCCCTGCACTCCCCAAATTTGTCCTGGATGCCCCCCCCCCCCCCCCCCCCAGTCACAGGCTGTGACTCACAATATTTGGGTTGTATCCGACTCTCACCGGATTAAAGGACTTCTACCTCCAGTGCCCTCCGGCAGAATCTGGCTGAAGAAACGGACCCCATATACAGTGTAAGATGTAAACACTGCAAGTCGTTCAGATAAAAGGGCCTAAACGGCAAATTGAATCAGGAAGCGAGTCTCATTACCGCAGATAGACGAGGCGGCGTTCGGATTGCCTTTCTTACAGCAGCAGTTTTTAATAGAGATGATTTTACAGAAAATGGCGCTTTCCAAAAGGACGGCAGCCATCTCCCCGCGGACGCGGTTCTGCCCTCGGGCACAAATAAGGAAGAACTTGAGACAATAACTTTCCGTTGTGAGGTGAGGCAGAAAAATAAGGAATGAAAAACAGCACGGCAGAGCGCCGGGGCATCTTTGGGGAGGATGAAGCTTCCTGCGAGCTCGCTGGGGACTCCTTCTCGAGACTCCTCAGACTGACAGCTCTCACGTGCCCGTGACGCCGTGTGTGTGTGTGTGTATGTGTGTGTGTGTTTTTCAAAGCAGGACTGGCAGCATCCTTGGAGCCAAAGCTGAACAGTATTGCATTCAACATAGGCATTCAAAATGTGGAGTGCGACCCCCCTGGTGGGGTGTGAAGGAATTGCAGGTGGGGGGGGGGGGGGGACGAGAACTGTGTGGAGGGCTTTGAGGTGAGGTCAGACCTGTTAAAAAATTGTAACCTTTAGAAATATTAAAAAATAATGTGATTGCATTAAATGTTTGAACACAATATATAATGCTAATAAATTAAAATACTTACATTTTATTTAATATTTAAACTTTATTTGGGGGTCAGAGTTTGTGTGTGTGTGTGTGTGTGGGGGGGGGGGGGTGGTACTGAAGCCTAGGGAGGCCCTGTTAAAAACGTTTGAAGCGTTTCACCAGTGACCAAATACTGCATTTAATTGTGCTTCAGCCAATGATATTTTTGCTGTGTTTATCTGTCTTACATCCATGTCTCAGTACATCTTCTTTAAATGTCATACATATTTATATTCTATTTACATTTTATTTATTGAGCAGATGGTTTTATCCAAAGCGACGTAAGATTGACGAACCAATCTGGATTAAAGTCCTTGCTCAAGGGCCTAGCAGTGAAAGCATTTCGCTGACTGTGGGATTTGAACCCGCATACCATCAGGGTCCCAGTCCCTCACGGCCCCTAGGGAACGTATCGGCGCCGACTCCCAAACACGCGAGGCGTGCTGCTCAGCAGGTGCTGTCCCTGCGTTGCGATTGGACGTCACGCTAAGCAGAGCATTCTGGGCGAGAGGCGGCCTGTGTCTATTCCTCTGCTGTTTTAATGAATGCTTTGAAGCCGCGTGCAGACTCACATCCAGCCAGGGACGCTCTCAGAATGCTAATCTGACTCTGAAACCCAGACGCATCTCCACCCGGTTCCTCAGAGACGCCCCAGCGTCTAAATTAGACATTAGGATTTTTCAAAGCGCTACAGCAGTGTCTGCAGATGGATAAACAAACAGCTCAATGGCCGGACAACACTGTCATACATTTATAGAAACGATTTCAGCAGATTACCGACAGTGATGATATCTGCTGCCTTCCATTAGGGCTGATTTCCAAACTTATTTTAGCTCTTGCAAGTCGAACACAAAAACCATAAATCGGTCATAGGAAGATCACTCATAAGCACAGATAACATGCCAGTTTACATAGGACCTTTAAATTAATAAAATAACAAGGAAAAACAATAGTTCATTGTTGAGAAAGCAGTCAGAGTCTGACTGTGTGGCTCTTGGCCTCAGTGTTAGAGCCATAGAGCCTTCCAGTGCATAAAATGCCATATTCTGTTCACTGAAGAAGAAACTGGAATGGATTCCAGTTCTGGTGCACTGGAATCTATTGTCAGGCCTTTGAGTGTAGGGAGTCGACCTGACCTTACTACAGTTAATATCCCCAACAGTTAACTTTGTCCCTTTGGAAATAGGTATATATTACGCAAGTAATCTATCTTAAAAAAGACTGCGGGGCAGAGCCCGAACGAAGGAAGAAGAATGATGCAGAGTAGTCATGCTCCACTATAAAGACCCAAAGCCTGGTCTCTGCCCAGACATTCCCGACACTCACAGCATCCCCAGGCTCTGAACACTCTTTGGTTTCTGTTTCCTTGTTTAATGTCCTTTCTGGACTGTACTTCTGTTCATTGATTCTCCCAAGTACAGGACGATATTGTTTTAAACCATAGGCAAAATACGCGCAATTTCAAAAACTCATCCATCATGCATGTTTCCTCTGTTCCACTGACGTAAAAAGTTATTTTTGGATAAATATAGAATTCCAAGAAAATACCCAGAACCCAAAAGTATGAGAAATCGGTTTTACAGCTCCACCCAATGGCCAGGACACCTGGAATTAGGGTCTCTGTAAGCTTGTGGAAGAGGAGGCCGACCACACCATCTGAATCCGGAAACAAGAGGCTGAATCCTCCAGGAAGGAGCCCGCAAATTAATTTCCCATCTTGTCTTTAATTAATTGTGATTCCGACTCTTTAAAAACTCTTGTACTGAAACTTAGCCTTTTTGTGTTTTGGCATAATTACCATTTCTTTGTTGTCAAATCAGTAGCTCAGTGAGCTCGTTCACTTTAAAAAGCACCCTCTGTAATTATATTGTTATGCGTAATGGATTTAATTCTAAGGTTTTAAGATGTTCACGATGATATACAATGGTGTGTTTTTCGTCTTCGAAATGATACTTTTGTTCCACACAGAGAAAATGTTTGCTGTTTTTTTTTTTTGTTTTGTTTTGTTCCTTAAAACGAGAGCCTTAAATTCCGCCAAGGCTACCCAGTTCTGTGTGCCTGTATCCAGTTTTAACATGGCCAGCAGGGTCTGGGAATGTGAATGAATGCAGTTCACTTTTTAAGAAACACTTGTTATGACAACTTAACAACTGAGATAGTCCAGAAGGCATTAGCCATTCTCCTGCACGGAGCAGGCCGTCCGTCTGCTTCTCCCGCTGGCTTCAGACAACAGAGGAACGTAAAGAATCCCATTGCCGATGGACTTTGCGCGTGGCCCCCTTTTCTAACGGCAATAAATACGGTGAGGTTTTGAATGGCAAAGTTTTAATGAGAAAGGGGATATCCGACTTGGGGAATACCTCGCTTTTTCAAGAGCACTTTTATTAAAAGGGAGATTAGATAATATTTTTAAAATTCCAGAGCCAGTTAATGCATGCTGAATTTTACTGCTAACGAAGACCATTTGTTACGCTCCAGTCAGACTTTTAATCTGTATTTCAACCAAGAAGGTGGCATTTGAAAGGGGCTTCCCATTGAAAGAGAGTCTGATACATAAGGAGGTAACTGAAAACGGCGCAGACAGTAACACTAGCCAATCAGCAAGCGGCACATGGTGCATTCTGACCAATGTCTGTTTATCATCATTTCAATGTTTTATTCACCTCATTTAATATTCATAATTTATCTCTTAGCCAATAAAAATAGCTTTTATGTTGGGCTGGAGACAGCTAAATCACCTCTGCTGGTTCTTATTTGAAAATCTACCAAGTTAACGTTGAAATTATAACAACACAGGAGTCTGACCTCCTTTGTCAGACCTGCTCCTTCCCCAGTGGCCTCCTGGAAGCCCCTGGAAATTACAGCAAAGAAATGCCTGTAGAGTGTTAACCCTCGGTGCGCCAGTCAACAGTCAGGACCAGACCTGGAGACGCAGCTGGTGGCTGAGTTTGCAGAACCTTTGAGCTGTTCTGTTGAAGTTTAGTTTAGGGTTAATCGTTTAAACTCACGTAATGGCAGGAATCATGAAAATATCTTGCCGGTTGGGTTATTTTAACTAGCCCCGTGCTGCATTGTGTCATTCCTTCTGTGAAAGCCAAAGCCATCATCTAGTGAAGGTTGCAGGACCACTGCAGATGGAACTCAAGGCTGCAATCCTCACTCTCCTGCCCACTTTCTCCATGAAGGTGTGCCTGTTATTGGTTAAGACCCTCGGCATTGATTTCTGAGACCCCAAAGCATCGTCTACCTTCAGCAGTTCCAATTTGCAGGACTCTAACGAAAGATGCGAAGCAGGATTCGATTTTCACCGACCCGCCGAAGCAGACAAATCGGCGGCCCCTGACCGAACGGCCTTAGGAGCCGTAATTGATTGTGAGTCTTGGCTTACTTGCTCTTGCTGCTAAAGGTTTAATCAGTCAAGGCTGCATAATATTATTTTGAAACCCAGCCCAACATAGATCTCTCTAGTCAAGAACCATAAAGATAAATTTTTGCTGCTGAAAAAAATTGTGGCTCTGAAGTTGCAGTTCTGTATTTCAAAGTTGTTCTTTTAAAATGAAGAAATAGTATTTAAAAACATTACGTGAGCTCCTGTTGCTTCACGGCCCCTTAGAGGAAAGGAATGTAAAGGAGATAGAAGATGGATACAGACGATCCATTCATCTATCTTCCATCCGTTAATCCAATGCAGGACCCCAGGCCGGGGGGTGTGTGGCATGAACCAGAGAAGCACCCTGGATGGGAGGACTGTAGGACACACATGCACATACAAATGTCACGCCAACTCACAAACCTGGAGGCGTGAGGGAACAGCGTCACCTACTGAACCTCACAGGAACTGGCTTGTTGTTTCTGGGGCTCCCCTGGGGTGTCACTTTGCCTCCCCCCATATATGTCTCAAAACCAAATAAAGAGTACAGTCAGAAGATCATAGCTTAATAACCGGTTAACAGAACATGCTGCTTCAGCATCTCCTAAATAAGGAACCCGTTCATTTAATATTTAGCGTAGTGACTGTTTGCGGCCAACAGGGGGCCCCGACCTTTGGCTTGAGTGGTGGTAAACACCGCCAACAGACAGGATCAGAGTTAAGAAAAAGCAGCTGGTTCCCAACCTTGCAGACAATGTTGGAACCTTTGAAGTGAGACTCGGAGCAGGGGGAGTGAGGTGGAGCATGGTGAAAATTGAGGTGCCCGCCTCAAGGCCGCACAGGTGACAGATTCCATCACAGCCGGTCAAGGTTGAGTTATCAACCCAAATGTCATTCCTGCCACAGACACTGGAGAAGCGTGGCTGAGACGAATTCACACCCACTAGCTCCTCTCTCCTACTTCTCTATTCTCTCATTCCATTTTTTCTCTGTTTCACAGACGCTGAGTAAAATAAAACCACAGAAATTTTGGCGTGTAAATACATATGGAAGCCAAGCCAACTGCTTATCAAAACCCTCTGATGTCACTTTGTTACTCTGAAGGGTGACATTACTCTTCTGCGATGGGTGGTGTTACTCTGTCACACTTTGACTCTGACAGATGATGTTACTCTGCTCCTTAGTCAGGCTCTGCAAGGCCTTTTATCAGTAATGTCATGTTATGCTGTTACTCTTTTATTCAGAAAGATGATGATGCCCTGTTACTCGACGCACGTCGTTTTCGGAAAACACATAATTCCAAAAGAATGTTAAATGCAGAGCTTGAAGCTTGCCATGTTAGGAAAGTTATTTCTGATGTTACTTGTGTTAGTGAGCATGCAATTACAAGTACATGCAAGCCGTGCACACAGAGGCACAAACACACAATTACACAAACTCACTGTTAAGACTGCAGATACTGTGTGCAGCGCTCAGGGCAGCGGGGAACTCGCTGACAAAGGCAGGAAGTAACGCTCTCTCACCTGCTCCGAAACACCAGCCCTCTGGGAGTCATTAGATGGAGGCCTATAAGTACAACCTTTATGGCAGTAATTATTTTGATGAATTTGTTGACGTTTGTGGCTATAGTGCACACATAGTAAAACTGCTGAGATTATTCTAGTGTTGCTGGGAAGTCTGGAAATTACTCCTGACAACCAGTATCAGCCCAGTAGCAGCCCAGCACTAACCCTTTACCATTGTCCTCACAGAGATCCCAAACACTTTCCAGTAGGTATGTCGTCATCGGTACATATTTCCTTTTTGGCAAAATGGTATTTTCAAGGCATGAAAAGCTTTGTTTATGTAGTTCTGGAACTCACTGAACACATATATATTTACAATGAAACAAGATATATGATGGATGGATGGATGGATGGATGTCATGTATTGTTTTTAATGGAAACTGTAACAAAAGTTGTTTACTTTCTAATCGCAAACATAGGACCACCAACATCAAGAAACTTTAATATTCATGACTTCTTAATGTCCAGAAAGCAAACCTAGAAGACCCCCGGGTCTATAATGAGTCCCAACCCTGTCTTTTCGATCGTCTCTGTGCTGCACGTTTAATCAGTAACAGGACAGATTTTCTTTCTGAGGCTGCGGGGTTTTATGTGAATATTACAATGTGAACTTGCCAGAAAGCAACAAATAAGTCCAACCCAACACTGTGTCATAATCTTTCCTCTAGGGAGCTCGGAAAGGGAACGGGGGAGTGGCCAGTGAATAAAGACCTGACCAAAAGGTTTGCCAAGAAAAGGAGTTAATTCCTGCAGCAAGCAACAGCGTTAAAGAGAACAGTGGTTTCTACATGTCTGCTTATTAACAATGCAAACCGATTCCAACCACACCCATTACTTTAGACGATCAACTACTGCCATCTAGTGGTCCAAACCTGGAAAACCCAGCATAACTTTGATTATAGTTTCTCGGTTCTTTGCATGTCTGCTGTTAGTGATGTCTTTTAAATCAAGAGCAGCACTATTACACATTGCCATACATAATATGATCATTTAAATCACACTGTTGCTCAAGGATAATTAGCACTCCGATATGAGTAAACACTGAAGGCAGACAGAATAAATCCCAGAAGACCGTATTTTGGAATTTCCATCCCCAGTGTTTCTATCCTACAATTATAACGGGTAAATGTCTGTCACCTGAGCCAGCTGTAAACTCTCCAGGTGCTCTGATGCATTGTTGGATTAGGACACAATACAGAAAAAGGCTTGAGGCATGAACATTAAGCACACTTGTTTCATAACACTGCCTGTTCCAGAGCTAATGTTAGTCCTCTTCACCAGTCTCCAGATCATGGTATGTCATATATAGGGGGTAGTTTTGTACAGCCAGGTCACATACAAGTCATCATAACAGGATGAGGAGCGCCTAGCCATTCAGTATATAGTATACCAGTGTTTCCCAACCCAGTCCTCGGGGAACTCCGGACAGTCCATGTTTTTGCTCCCTCCCAGCCAAAAGTTTGGACACACCAAGCCACATAGAAAGGAGAGCGATAGTGTCGCATCACATGACCTGGTCACCTGACCTAAAACCAGTACAAATGGTTTTTGAGGAGTTTGACCAGAAAGTGAAGGAAGAGCAGCCAATGAGTGTTCAGCAAATATGTGGGACCTTGTTCAGGACAGTTATAAAAGCATCCCAGGAGGCCACCTCATGAAACTGGCGTAGAGGAGACAGTCAGGTCAGCCAGACGCTGGAGCAACTGGGGTTCAGGGCCCAATGGTGGCATCACTCTGCCGACCACGGGATTTGAACCGGCAACATTCTGAGACTTAAGCCATTGATCTGCCTCCCCCTCTCCCAACAATTTTTAAAAATAATTTTACTTTTATAACTTTGTCTTTATGATTATTCCAAAATGTAGGGAATAGTACAAATAAACCTTTGGATGGGTGTGTCCAAACATATGACTGGTACTGCACACACACACACACACACACACACACACACACAGACACATACACACACACACGCACGCACATGTAGGGTAAACATATCCTTATGGGGACCGCTCATTCATTTCATTGGGAAAAATGCTAACGCTAACTATGACAACCTTAACCCCTACCCTGCCCTAACCATAACCATAAGTAACCTAACAAAACACAAGAGTTTTTGCATTTTTAGTTTTTTCATAGCAGTCACTGTTAAAGCGAGCATATGTGCAACACACAGCAATGTACAGCATTTAAAGGCATAAGAGAAAAAATACAGTAGAGGATGAAGAAATTAACTGACAGAAAATCTATATATATACATGTATTAAATGAAAGCAAGTACACTGTGAACCTTGGTTTGGTGAAGTATTTATTGCAGTACTTGAATGAATGGATTAAGCATGAAACATTTATTGAGCTGTATTAACTGTGACAGAAGGCCAAGTGAAAGTGTATTTACGAAAAGAAAAACCACAAGCCATGTTCTTTTGAAAGGAAATTGAATTATATAGGTGTGTGACTGATCTAGTGGATCTTGATTATCTAAATATGGTGTGTCATTGAAAAAGATTATATATGAAAGGGGTAAAACATGGATTTATAATTGAAGAATAGTTTAATGTTCAGGACGGTGTATGACTGTCGAAAAGTGAGCGAATAATATTGATTTGTGGATAGTATGGATCAGACACAACCAACTGGCTGTTTCAGAACAAAGAAAACTAGGCATATTTTTTCTACAACTGAGGAATAATAAATAAATGCAGAATCTTAATAAGTAAATGTAACCTTAATAAATGCAGAATCTGTCATATTAGCAGCAGCAGTCCTTTACAGAGAAACGACAATGCGTTACCCTTCAGGAGAGTCGGAGTCAAAACAGCCCAGGATAAAAGATCAATACCCTTAGAGAACAGGCTGGAGTTCGTGGGGTGTCTGGTATATGTACACAAAACACAACCTCGGATGATTTTTATTATTACAAAGGCAATAACTGCACGAGGCTGCGTGAAGATACAACAGAAAATCGCTTAAGCCTAGACCTCGGCTGCTCTCACGTAGTGTATTAACAGTACTGTGTCATGGTTAGCACGAGGTGTACCTACGATTCCACCCGCACGCCAAATACCTGGACTGCTACTCCACGTGTAAAAAATTATACGCCCTTTGTTATTACCGCATTAAAACGCAACGGTCCATTGATTGACCGATCATGTGAAAGCGGCGTGATCGGGCAGGTCGCGGGGCGTGGCATATCGCCCGACATAGTGGACTGCTGACCAATGGCGGCGTTTGTTTTTGAGGCTCGTGATTCGTCAACGAGACACTTCGCCACGGTTCGTTACGGCGACGTTAGTCGAGGCGGAGGAGCCGAGGAGCGAGGCGGTCAGTTTTTAAAGTGGCTGGAAGCAGACAGAAAAAAACATAGATAACGCACAGGAATAATCATTCCTGTTCCTTGCTAGCTAGCCATTACTAGTCTACAGTCCGCATCTGTCGCTTGTCCGCATAGCTGCTACACCCGCCGAAACGCCCCCCCCGCCGATACTGCGCTCCGCAGCCCGCCGGCCCGGGTGCGGGTCCCGAGAATGCTGAAGAATGACCCACAGGGACACTCTGGTTCATCTGTTCGCTGGCGGGTGAGTGCTGGACGTGTCTGGGCATGCTTCAGTGTCCTGTTTGCTGCGTTGTTAACAACCCCGTGCATTTGCGCAGCGGGGGTTGACTCGGCCATGAGGACGACGCTGATATTACCACGTTTCTTCTTATTTATATGCATAACATAAATGTTCACTGTTGTATGTTACTAAACAGATAGCTAGCTTAAAGAAACCAATCCGAAATCATCTAGATGGGATTTTCTAGTTTGTGTGTGTGTGTGTGTGTGTGTCTGTTTTTTTTTTTTTTTTTTTTGGAGACCAGTAAACCATGCCAGCTTGCCCATTATTACCTGTATACCAGACTTTTTGCCTCAGTAACAACAGATACACGACGCCGGTGCGGCCATCGAATGTGTTTAAGGTCACGTATAGAGGGAAATGGCATCTGAATGAAGTGAGTCACAGCCCCGTTATGAAAGAGCGGTTTGGGCCTGCTGTCATCCACACAGCCTCGGTGCATCGTAGAAATCGCTGCGGCGTTTCGTCATCTGGGCCCCGTGTCCTGACAGTCAGCAGATGCGAATTTCCTTCTCAACAATAAAATGTATTTTTATATTGCCAACGAGTCGCGTATTTATCAAATTTTATTATGTTCTCGTAAGAAGGTCCTACTCCGCTGCAAGTAAATTGATGACACATGTAACCGTCAGTGACCATATTTGCGTTATAATAATTTTTCCTTGCGCGGAGTTAAGTACTTGTGATCGGCACATCCGAGTAAAAAGTCAAGCGACGCAGTCAAATTAGTAGTAAAAGGTTTGATCATAAAAAGAATCAGATCGTCCGACGATAAAAATTGTAACGTCGTGAATTCGTCGTGAGTCCTGGCGAAAAGCCAGGCTGATCAGATTCTGTAGAAAGACATATTTCCAAATCTATAATCTAATATAATACAGTATAATATAATATGTAATATAATATAATGTGAAATTAATTTAATCTCTGAAAATGAATCTCAGGTTATTGCATATTATTTCAAATGTAGTGGAACATGATTGGTCAACATTAAATTCCAAAACACAATTTCCCCCGTAGTACTTCTGGGTTTTCTGTAGTTGGCTGATTGTCATCAAGCAAATGCTCCCAAGGCAAATGAATATTAATGTTATTGTCATCTTTTGTTCTCCACAGGTTAGATGATCGGTCTGTTGTGACGGTTGACCTTAAAGCATTGTTTGGCTTAATTATCTAACCTGTCTGGGCACATTAAAAAGTTGAAGAGCTGTTTTTTGTTTGCACGTTCCATTTGGACCTTTTGGAATTTTCTGCCAGATATTTCTTTGCCGGTAGCTCTCAGTGGGCAGTTTGTGCTGCAGTTGCTGAGACGGATACCTGAACAGTTTTCTCGCGGCCTGATAGATGTGCTTCCCTCACAGCCAAATATAATATAGAGAACAAAACAGATTTCAGTCACTCGTTTCGGCCTGTTTGGATACTAAATAATACAGCATCTGATAGAGTGGAAAGTTGATGTCCTGATGGCTTAGATGTCCCTCCTTGTGTTGATGTGTGCCTGCGTGAAAGTTGCAGTGTGAAACATGGAGGGCCGTGTCGACCGGCTCGCGGTCAGCTGACCTTACGTACTGAGTAAGCTAAGCACGACTGCTTAGCTGTGTGAAACTTGGGGATCCAAGAAAGAGACGCATCAGCCAATCCAAGTCTGCTGCTGAAGATTAATATGGCAGATGTGCCTCAATCAAATGAGGGGAACCTACAGAAAGTCTTTGGAAATGTACCCAGTAGTTGCAATTCGCACTGAAGTCCCAACAGATTTTTACTTATGCCTAAATTCTAAGTCTTAGAAGGAAGAATAGCATTCATTTTGCGTAGGTTATTTTAGAAGTGTCAGGGAATGGTGATGTTTGCTTCATGCCTATTTGTGTTCAGTTGGGCCTTAGCTGAGGTAGGAGACGCCCCCACCCGCCGCGGAGGATTGTGAATGATCACAGCACTTTTGGTAGCTAGGCTTTGCTGGCAGGCTGTAGCTCTGGAACTGGGGCATAGGTCACCCCTGCTTTTGTGTGGGCGGGCTCTCGTGCAGGCACTTTATAAATAGGCGTGCACTAAGCTCCCTCAAGCTCCATTTGATGTTTTGCCCAGGTGTTTTCTCATATGGACTGACAATATCTGTATGATGGGGGGTGGGGCAATGGCAGCCCACTCTGGAATCGTAGGAGAAAGGAAATCTGAGGGGCCGTCTGTGCCGTGCAAGCCTCCTCTGTCTGCTGTCCAGCCTCGTGGTTTGTCCCAGCCCAGCAGTCCGTACTTACCCGTACTCGCCACCAAACCACATCCATTTGGGGGAGTCCCTGGGAGTGGTTTCACTGCTCATGTGGACTGTGTCTTATTGTGTTTATCTATTTCCAGAAAATATCTTAATTCTCTTTAGGGGCTGGGGATTTCTTAGATTCTCATTTTACTGTGCTGCATGTCACTGTCTGAACAAAACAGACGTTGTGGGTGGGGTCCTCATATTTTTTCCAAGCTGCTCTGTGACAGATCTGGATTTTTTAGATGCCTGGGTTTCTGTTAATGTTCCTCACATGACTATGTGGTCCTTGTAACATATTTACAGAGTGAATGTCTTTGTGTGCGTCTATGCGTGTCGCACAGGGTGTGCAGTATTGTGCATGAACTTGGTCTGTGTGGCTCATTCTTGCCTGGCCTCTGTTCCTAGGTGTGGGGGCACAGTAGGTGCCATCCTCACGTGTCCCCTGGAGGTGGTGAAGACCAGGCTGCAGTCGTCCTCCATCACTCTGTACATCTCTGAGGTTCAGCTGGGAACCGTCAGCGGAGCTGGCGTGGCACGTGTCTCCCCGGGACCCCTGCACTGCCTCAAGTGAGCGTGCCGAGTGGCCACACGCCGCTCTCTGCCCAGTTCACTTCCTGTTTTTTTTAATCATGAAGTTCCTAAGCTGCTCTCTATTGTAATGTTGTTGTTTTTCCCCTTGGCTCTAAAAGGCAAAATGGCAGAAAGGAATTTTACATAAACCTGTTGCCGTTTTTTCTGTCCTTCTCCTGCTTCCCACTATGATTTGCACCTAAGGATCACCGCGTGCCTTTGCGATCAGCCCTGTCTTCAGAGAGCCTGGCACTGCTTTTTGCCCAGAGATGACGCTTGCACTCATTGACCCGTCTGACTGATCGTTCCCTGGCTATCTTTGTTGTCTCATTATGGCTGCCGAAGGCTATATGCGGCTCTTATTTTCTCGTGCCCCTCTGCCAGATTTAGCCGCCAGACATGTCCGCCTGTTTGAGAACCCTTTCGAGCAGAAGCCTCTTTACTTGACTTCGATTTCCACTGTTCGTTAGCAAAACGAGTGCATGCTTTCGTTTTATATTCCACGACCATCCAGTACAGGGTCTGAGCCCCTAAGGACCCCAAAATCCTGTGAGGAGTTGTGCTTTTCTCATGCTCCCCATCCTCAACATCTCCTCCCTCGACCCGCAGGATGATTTTGGAGAAAGAAGGCCCCCGCTCTCTCTTCAGGGGGCTCGGACCTAACCTGGTGGGTGTGGCCCCCTCGAGGTAAGGCGTTCTGTTTATTTGTAATGCCGACGGTCTCAGGGGTGCTGAAGTTTCAAAAACGGCAGAGGGTGAGTCGGGTTTCCTGTGATCTTCTCCCTCTTCCACAGGGCTATATACTTCGCTGCCTACTCCGGCGCCAAAGAAAAGCTGAACGCCATTTTCCAGCCTGAGTCCACCCTGGTGCACATGATGTCTGCTGGCCTTGCAGGTAATTGTCGTCCTTGGGGGTGCACTGTCACCGCAGGAGGTCCTTTTAAGATCAAACGTTTCAGCACTGCATGAGAAACACTGTTTGCCTGTGCACGCTGCGGTTTGCGTGTGTGTGCTCACGAGGCTCGACCAAAGACGAGAATTCCTCGTGCATAAGGCCCAGCCTCTATAGCTTGAGATGCCAGTATCTTCAAAAACCCAGAGTTTTCATTCTTATTCTGGTTCTGGGGAACGGCTGGGCATTATGATCACTGAGAGAGGATGCAGTGGAGAAGGGGGCCCATTGAAGACAGGTTGAGGTCCAGGGAGCAAGATATTTATTCATTTATGAATTTTGTTATGAAGTTTAGGGGGCAGAAGAGGAATTTATGGGTCATCAATAGGAGCAGCTCTTGCTGTCTCATCGTTCTTTGGCTGTTCAGAATACCCAGGTGCATTTTTTTTAAAAGTAGAACTTTTAAAGGCATTCTAGGTTTTGGTTGTGCTTTTATTTCATTTTATTGTCATGTGGAGAGGCTGCATAGAAATCTGTCGGCATATAGAGCGGATGTTCTGAAAAGCCATGAAGCTCTGGTTATCCTACAGCCACTGCAATCGCTGCCTCTGCGCGCTGCACTCTATCTCGCGGCGATGGTGGGCGCTCTCATTTTGGGCTGATAATGGGAAGTAGTTCTGATCGCTTGGGAAATGGCTGTGGTTGCAGAACCGCTGTGCTGTGTAGCAGTGGTGTTGGTGGTGAGGATGATGATGATGGTGATAATGATGTTGTTGATGTCGATGTCCTGGCTGGTGACCAGCATTGCCGCTGGCTTGTTGCTCTCTGCCTGTTAACCTCTTGTGATTGTGCAGTGTTGACACTGGCCCTCACCTGCTTGTTGCCCTCGGTAAAGGTAAAAAAAATAAATAATAAGCTCACGCGTTCTTTTACTTGAAGCTTGCAGTTCACCAGCACAAATGCTAACCTTGGAACGCCTCTCGGAAACAGAGAGCAGCAGGCAGGCTATGTGTGATGGCCGTCTTTAGCAGGGGATGCTGGGGGGGGGGCGCTTGGGGGGCACATCATATGCATCCCTGCCGAGCGGAGCGCATGTCTTAGTTCCAGTGTATCGAATGCCCACACTGAAGCAGGCATGGGGGGGCGGGGGGGGGGCACATGAACTGTACATATACACTTTTCTCCTGATCGCTCATAGTCATAGGCGAGACATCTTAGCCTCTGGTTCTCGTATTTATGTGTGAGTCCCACCTCTGTGGTGGAGATGAATTTTAACAGTTAAATCATGAGTAATCGTCTTCAACCCCCACACCCCGCCCCTCACCACCATCAGAACCAAGGTTTTCAAGGTTAGCATTTGGCTCCTTGTTGTGTTCTACCTCTGCCCCCCCCCCCACCCTAAAAGGGGGTGATAGTGGTCATAATAATATAACATTTAGCATTTATTACCCACCCCATGCCACAATTAATTTTCCCCGGTTCGCTTTAAAAGCAGTATTGGACTTTCTCTGGGACCACAGGACAGTACGGCCTTATATGGAAGCATCCCAGCAGCTGTAAGCTGAGCCTGAAAGTTTAGACGCTCAGTGGTAGTAAATGAGGGCAAAGAGGCCTGAAAAGGGAAGGGGGCGGGGCCGTG
Organism: Paramormyrops kingsleyae; assembly: GCF_048594095.1. Taxonomy (NCBI): domain Eukaryota; kingdom Metazoa; phylum Chordata; class Actinopteri; order Osteoglossiformes; family Mormyridae; genus Paramormyrops; species Paramormyrops kingsleyae. The sequence goes on along the minus strand of NC_132817.1, from coordinate 6,191,488 downwards.
GGTGGTGCTGGGAGGGGCGGGGCCGGGCGCCCGATTGATTGGTGGATCACTGCCTGTCATTGTGGTGCGGAAAGCCTGTCTCTGTCTTGGGCCTTTACTGTAGCTTTCACCCAGGTGAATGAGTGAGCGTCGCCACCTCAGTCCCCATATCTGCAGGTGTGAGGAGTGGCTTTGCGCCGTGAGTACTCGCCACAGACGCCACGCTCTCTCTCTCTCACCCCTCCCCCTCCCCCCATCCAGTAGTACAGTTTAGCCGTATCTCCAGGCTGGACTCCGCTCCCCCAACCTCCCCCATCCCCACCCTTACCCCCTCCCCACCCCCACCCCCTCGTGTAACATGAAAGCCATCTCTAGACTGAATAGCTTAGGTTTTTTTTTTTTGTTTTCTCATCATTTAGTTCTGATGTTCATCAAAAAGAAAGAAAAGTTATGACAAAGTGGATTTTGCATTATATTAGTTCTTAATCTTTTTTTTTTTTTTTTTTTTACCCCCAATGTGTGAAGGTTAGATGATGTCAGTTCCTTGATCTGTGCATCACGGCCACCAGAGGTAGTTCACTTAAAGCTTCCAGTAATTAGTTTCTCTCAGGTCATTTGCTTACCTGATTGCATAGCTCATTCCTGATAGGTTACAGCTGCTTTGTCCCGCCCCATATACTCTGTGCCTTTGAGGGTTCCTCTGCCTCAGGCAACATGTACAGACACACACACACACACACACACAACATTAGTATTTGTTATGGCTCAGTGTGTCCTCGCCGTGCCAATGCTTTTGCCCCTACGTGCTGTATAATGGCCATTTTGGTAATAAAGCATTTGGTGCCTTCAAGGTCACCAAGCCTGGTCTGACCAGCTGTAGGTTCTAACAATGCTAACAGTAAGGAAGTATCTAATAGCAGTAAATGGCAAAAACCCATAACTGTGCCTGACCGCTAACCTAGCAGTAGCTCAGGGTTTTATGGGGTCTGTGACTCTAAAGCTGTTTGAGTCTGGGATGGGAAGTTGGTGGCCACTGCTGCCCTTAACCCGCGTGGTCCTCTTCCAGGTTTCACGGCGATCACCACTACCAACCCCATCTGGCTGATCAAGACGCGCCTACAGTTGGAGGCCAGGTGAGCCGTCGCTGGCGCCCCTCTGGTGGTGGTGGGGGCAGGTGGAAATACTACTGTGCTGCATAATGTGCTGGTGCAGCTTACAGTTGTACTTTGACCCACCTTTTCCCAGAAACTCTGCTGACCTTTGACCCCACCTTTTCCCAGAAACTCTGCTGACCTTTGACCCCACCTTTTCCCTGAAACTCTGCTGACCTTTGACCCCACCTTTTCCCAGAAACTCTGCTGACCTTTGACCCCACCTTTTCCCAGAAACTCTGCTGACCTTTGACCCCACCTTTTCCCAGAAACTCTGCTGACCTTTGACCCCCCCCTTTCCCCCAGAAACTCTGCTGACCTTTGACCCCCCCCCCTTTCCCCCAGAAACTCTGCTGACCTTTGACCCCCCCCCTTTCCCCCAGAAACTCTGCTGACCTTTGACCCCCCCTCTTTTCCCCAGAAACTCTGCTGACCTTTGACCCTCTTTCCCAGAAACCGAGGCGAGCGGCGCATGAGTACCCTGGACTGCATACGGCGGGTTTACCGCTATGACGGTGTGCGCGGCTTCTACCGCGGCATGTCGGCCTCCTACGCCGGCATCTCTGAGACTGTCATCCACTTTGTCATCTATGAGAGCATCAAGCGCCGCCTACTGCAGGCCAAGGCCGCCGCCCACGTGGACGAGGAGGAGGAGACAGTGCGGGACGCCTCTGACTTCCTGGGCATGATGCTGGCCGCAGCCACATCCAAGACCTGCGCCACCTCCATCGCGTACCCCCACGGTGACTAACCCTCACCCTGCTCCTAGAACAGGCCCTCTCAGCCTTTCTTAAGTAAACCAGGAACCCCAAAATGAAAATGGACCAGAGCTGGAGACATGGTTTACTGTATTGTCCTTTTAGCTTGTCGTCATGGTGTCTGGCCTGGTCTTGCCTTGTCTCTCAGCACTTGTGAAGGGAGCATTAGGACAAGCACGCATCCTTTTAACGTTACGCTATTAAAGTGTTCCTGTTCTAAATAGCACTTGCTCGCCATTGGTGTGTCTTTAGGCTCTCTATTTATAGAGCGGGGAAAGCATTTCCTGACTTGTAAATCTCTTTTGATCCACAGAGGTGATCCGCACACGGCTGCGAGAGGAGGGTACGAAGTACCGCTCTTTCCTGCAGACTCTGGCCACGTTGCTGCGTGAGGAAGGCTACAGCGCTCTCTACAGGGGCCTCACCACTCACCTGGTGCGGCAGATTCCCAACACCGCCATCATGATGTCCACCTATGAGCTAGTGGTCCATCTGCTGAATGGGTAGCCCCTCCCAACCACATACAGGCACAGCGTGACAGAGAAAGCGAAGAGAGCGCCCCTTAAGGAGAGGAGCAGACGGATCGGCGTGGGAAGACCAGCTCAAACACCCGGCACAGGACTCTGATCACCTGCAGGGTGTAATCGTTATTGTAAGGAGTCAGGGTGATGGTTAGGCTCAGCCTTAAGTGTAAACTCTGCCTAGCTGGATGTTTGCAAGACGAGCGAATTACAGCCAAACGCATTTCCAATGTCGAGTCTTTAAAGAGCAAAATATCTCCGCGAGAATGGGAACCGGAGGCGGGGAAAATGCTTTTAATGGTACTTATCACATAAAAATAACCATTTTAATAACAGCTTTGCTCATAATTAAAAGATCTTTTAAATGATTTATTTAACCCACAAGCATTTCACAGGATGCGTTTTGATAGGCTGTCCGGAATGCTGTGTTACTTCCGCGTGGCACATGCAGTTCGCCCATCTATGAAGCAGTTAATTTATAGTGTTGCTGGTACAGGCCGTGCCGACCCAGCGGAGTAAGTCCACTCATGCGGCTGAAGTCACCGCCACGTGGGTCTCTCGGGAGATCACTGAGGTGTTACCGTTCTCCATACTGACTTGAGAGTGCACTTTGTGGCCTCCTTTGGCTGGTGATTGATTCTCATTTTAATTTCTCTTGATTATCAAGCATAATATTTTATGGTTTTCTTTGAAAATATAGTACAGTTCATTGTACTCACTCCAATGAAATTTAAAGTATGTGTATATATATTGTGTATGTATACACATAGATCTAAAATCTTTATTGAAAAGCTCCCTGCAACAGCCTGCATTGCGGGCAGAGACATTTCATTCAGATCCGAACGCTTGATGTGGTTCTCATAGGGCCCGTTGACTTCTGGTCCTTCACTCATCCAGGTCCTGAAAAGATGAGGTCTGCATTTTCAAAGGCTGTCTTCAATGATAAGGCAGTGTCACTCATCTCCTTTCTCAGCATTACATTTACATTCTGCCTTGTACCCACAGAAACACCCCTCCAGTCGTTTCCCTTTCAGTCGTTTGGCATTGGAGGGATAGCCAGACAGTTACGTTGCAGAGTGATGAGACATCCTGTCAGTTGTATATAATTATGTGTACATTATCTGTGTGTCTGCTATGGGGGCTTAATGTTTCCGTTCAAGTCCAATGTATTAATTTTTTTTTTACGCCTAAATTTGCATTGCAGTGGTTTTTCTCAAAGCAGGTATTACAGTCTGATTGCAGGGGGCATTCTATATGCAGTGAGGGAAGGAATTTGGCTTCATAGCCTTTGTTGGATGGGATTGTCACGCGTGGTGAATCACCTGTGGTGCTGTACCTGCTGCTGATGCACTCTATAGTTGCGTGATTTTCATTAAATCCAAATGATTTTTTTTCGTAACATGAACAAACATCCTGTTACAGATATCGATGCTGTTTTCGGGTTTGTTTTATGCTGTTTGTTGTAGCACGACTGAAGAATTCCACAGTGGACACATGGGTGAAAGGTAGTGATGGTCAAATGAAGCTGTATTTTCTGACTCAACTAGATGGTGCTCTCTGTTCAAAAACATGGCCCAGACCAAGAGCACCATCCAGCGGCAAATGAAAATACAGCAAATGATTCATGAAACTTCATTTGGCCATCACTAGTGAGAGGCGCTCTGCTGGCTGTAGTGCAGGAGTTGCCATGCCAATGCCTGATCAAAAAAATGTCAGTTTCCAAACATTGATGGTGACTTCGAGGTGACTAGCCAGAATAAAGGCACCGTGAATGTATAAAAATACTTTGATGCTATTATTAGTGATGGCCAAATGAAGCTTTTTTTCTGATCCACTGGATGGTGCTCTTGGTTTATTCTAGGATGTGTTTTTGAGCCTTTTTTTGAAGAGAGCACCATCTAGTGGAGTCAGAAGACACAGCAAATGGTTCATGAAGCTTCATTTGGCCATCGCTAGTTATTACTGGGTGATGGTCCTAGATTTTTCATTTTGATTTTAATGATGTAAAAAATATATAATTATGTATTGTACCAAAGGTGTAACTTTGGGTTCAGCATGGGGGGGTAGAGGTCTCCGCTAATTTAGGGGGGTCCAGGGGGTTGTTTTGATTATTGGGGGGGGGTTAACACCTCCCCTTCCCCCCCACAATTTATGCACATGCGTTGTACCATTGTCAACTTGGTGCAACTGTTAGGAATAATGCTCATTGTGTCCACAATGTGGCGCCACAGGGCTCAGTTTGGTAATTGCTTGTGATCATATACATTTTTCATTTTTGTTGTTCAGTTATTTGAATGAAAATGTTCAGAGCCTCCTATGCATCACTATATCCCCTTTTGTACAAAAGTGAATAAACTAAATTTGAAATCTGTGTGCTGTGTGTCTGCTTTCCTATAATGCTTCTAATAAAATATTCTGATGTACACAATAGAAGGCCTTAAGACAAGCTGTTTTTTTCCTATAAATTACTACCGTTTGTTCATTCATAGCAGTGAATTCAGAGAAAGTAGGGGAACTGTAAATCGGGATGAGTTACTTCAGAAGCAGATGTCTCCGGATGGTTGAGCTGGGGATAATGTCCTTGCTAGGGACTGGCATTGATTCCTCTAAATCACTGAATCATCTCTGATCTAGATCGGTGTTTTCCAAACCCCAGGGAATTGGGATGTGGACTGTCTGGGACTCCCCAAACACTGGTTTGAGAAACACTGCTCAAGATGACCATTAGTGAGCAATATAAGGAAGTAAATTATGTACTCGGGCCTTGAGAATGAGGAAAAATCGACCGTACAGTCTCCGATGAAGCCCCTCCTGGAGTTCTCATTTTGCGCCGCAAGGGGGCAGCATTGTCGATCAGATTTTAAGTGGTTTCCAACCTCAGAAATAGTGCTGGTTTTCTGTAAAGTGTAAAATGATTAATAGCACTGGAATAGAATGTTAACCCCATTAAATTGGTTTTCCAAAGTATTTCATTACAGAAGCAGAACACACTAATCATGAGGTTTTCACGATACCAACGATGCCGTCCAGCCGACCAGGGCAGATTAGGGAATAATTAGCATTTAGAATTTTATTCGTTATTTAGCAACACATTCTCCAATTTAAGACTGCCTTGGCAGTCACTTACTGAACAGGGATTAGTTGAAAGATTAAATAGAAACGGTACACCATTTTGCTTAACTCAGAAGACACGGACAGGGACAATCATAAGTAGTATGAACTACAGCACCCCTGCCATTTAAGGGAGACGTTTCAAAATAAAGTGACAGTATCCCGATTGAAAGACCCAACACTGGCACCCCGACCTTAACACCGTACCACCGCGGCATATGGCGGTTCAGCTCCGTGACGCAGAAGGCGAGCGTCCGGACGACGGCCGACCGCTACGGCAGGTTTGGATCAACACTAAGCATCGGCTGGGTCTCAAACCCTCCAGTAATGCTCTGAAACTTCCACAGATGATCCGTGGTAAAATTCATCGATTGGAAAAAATATATGTAAGCTATGTTTTTAAATACCATGTCCGTAGTAAAAAAAAAATGCATGCTGGTCAAAATGTCCGTCAGAATTCACCATGATGTTCACCCCTAGTTTAATAGAAAGCAATCACATCCGTTATATAAATTAGTTATTTTTGTATTGCGTTCATGTATTTCATTATATGATGTTCGTCAACGATAGTATCCAATATCCCATGTGATATCTTATCAAGTTGTCACAAAAGTATATATGGTGAATTAATAGCCTCAGTTTAATGCACTGGCAATATTGTATGGTCTCACACTGTCAGAATATTTGCACAATGTAAGATAAGAATCAGGCAAGTAAATCTCGATAATACAGAGACAGAGAACTAGACAGGCTTTAGGACGCCGCAGCACGCAGCGGCGCAGTGTCTCCCCGTGCGGTCCTCGCGCCGGCGCGGCCAATCAGCGCTCGGCGCAGGGGCACGAACGGACGGCGACGTCCTCAGTGCTACTTTAACAAAGAGCCGACGGCCGCGCGCGACTTTCGGGCCGACTCCGAACGGCCGATCTGGCACCGGACCGGGTGTGTGTGGCCGCTAGAGCGATACGGGTCAGCCGAAGCGGGGACAACGAGGCACCGCGCAGCTCTCCGCTGACCGAGTCGCTTGTTCTGTCGTTGTTAAAATCGGACATAAATGTAAGTACACATTTCTTTTGTTTTTGCTGTTTTATTTTGACTGTTGGTTCTGTGCGGTGGCCGGGCTCCTCGTCGCCTCCGGTGCCCTTACTGGAACGGGACGAAGCTGACTAACTTGCTATTCGGACGGAGAAACGGTAACTCGATCCGCAGGGTCTGGAGAAGCGACACCGAAATGTGCCGGTTTGCCTTGAGCTCCCGCGACCCATGAGTCAGGAGCTGGCCGGTAACTTTTTTGTCTTTGCGCCTTAAATGTAAAAGCGGCAGAAAAGCCTCAAACAAACAAACAATGGCAGCGCTCGGCAGGTCCGGGTCTCTGCGTTCCCAAACGCCCGAGTACCGCCGTGCTGCCCGGTGTGTTTGACAAATGAATGAAGCGCCTGGGACATTTCCCTGGAAGTTAAACGGATAACCTCGCCTTTCCCGTGTTTACTGACGCCTCAGACCAAACACGTTTGGTTACTGTTCGGTTGGAAGTTGTTTTCCTTCCCCGGAAGATCTGAACATCCCCTTCAGCACTGCTTTTGAACCGGTGAAAGAAAAATATGGCTTTGGAAGATGAATTGTTAATGAGGTGCTCTTAGTGGTGCCTGTTTGCTTTTTAAAAATTGTGTATATCAAATCAGTTAGACGTCGTTACGTCCGCTTCGTAAAAATAGCTTCTATACGCATATGAACACAGTTTGCTGTAATATAGAAATGATTCGCCCTCCAATTTCCTCCGTGGTTTTTCACAGGCTTTTGTCACCCAGGCAAAGTCAAGTTTTGCAAACCAGCTTTAGTCAAGTCTTTTAGGTCAGGGTATAGGCACAATAGCCGTTATAGCTTACTGTCACAGGGCAGTAATACCAGCAGTCGTGGAACAATTGCAACTGCTGGAGGGTTTTTTCTTCTGCTCGATTCATGCGTAGCTCCCCCACACCCCGACCCTAACCATCTGCCGTTTGACCCCCCCCCCCCGAGTATAATCCTAACTACTCAGTCCGTGTCCTGTACAGAGATCATGCTAATAAAGACCAATTCGTGTACAGCACTGGACATAATTGTCAGGTTGGGGCAGCTGTGTGTGTGCAGCAAGCATTGTGGGGGGTTGTATCTGGCAGCCGCTGCATCTCTGAACAGCCTGAGACTGGAAGCAGGTGCGAGATCTGAGTCAGGCCTGTGACTGCAGTGTGCAGAACATCGGGCTGTTGGTTTAAAAAAAAAACAAAAAAAAACCAGCCACAACTCGCATCTGTTCAGCCTGTGCTGGTAGTGAACCGTAGGAACATGTGGGCCGTCTGAGCCCCGTGGACTTCAGGACACCAGCCTGAGAAGGTGGGGGTTGAGGGAGAGTGGGTGGCAGATGTGTGAGTATGTGGCACAGGTTGGCTTTGTGTACGACTGTCTGATGCGGAATGAGCAACTATTATTTTGCCCCTTCTCCTTGGCTTTCTGTTTGGATGACTGTTGTGTTCCAGTCTCCACGTAGGCTGCCGGCTCTGACGCACGTGTGGAGAATAGGCACGTTTCCTGGTGGAAGTAAGGAGGGCAGGCAGGCATACCTTGACTTTAAAGTCTGTTGTGACTTGCCAGCATGCAGCAGAAAGTTTTCGCCAATCTTCAGATCCAGAGTCCCCTTGGTTCTGTTGTACACCGGCTGCCTGGGTTGTTGGTGTGTGTGCGGAATGTAAAATTGAGCACTTGTGAAAAATTTATATAGGCTCGCAAAGGATTGATTGTCCCTTGTTACACATTGTGGAGCACTTTAATCCACAGCTCAAAGCTTAGGTGTTCCTTTTGTTTCAAGTCAGGTCCTGGATCCTTTCCAGGAACAACTGGTACAATACAAATTTAAGGCAAGTGTATTACCAGCAGTTGCTGTTCTCAGACCAGGCATTGCCTAGTTCTGCTTTTACTGTTAAACAGGTATGGAGGACAAAGTGACATCTGGGTATTTTGCATGCCACGTAGAGTTAAACGTTTGTGCCACCACTATGAATGATAAAAACAACAAGACAAAGTCCAGTTGGTGGATAATTAATTTGCCATAGCTGGTTGTTAAATGTGCCAAAGCGCTTGTTTTGGCTGTTAACATTCCTCAGTGAGTTGCTCCGGAACCTAATTTATCGTGACGTTTTTTAAAACGGCTGGTTCTCAGATAAAATCCATAGAATTGTGTTGGATCGGTAAACTCAGTTTTATGTTTGTGACGTAACTATTAGTCATGCGTGTATAAAAAAACCTAGTCTGTTAATTAAGAACCAGTATGTGTAGGTGTGTGTGTGTAGTACCTAGGGAAGCAATATGACTATATCCTGCCGGGGAGTGTTAATGATTAGGGTTTTAATGGGTGTGAGGTTGTACATGTCTGTGCATGCTAATTCTGCATGTATACTGCTGTCGAAAGGAGTAAACTAAATGACATAAACAAGTCACAGCCTGGCCCTTTTGTGCATCTTTGTGCTGATAAGTATTTCCGTTGTGAACTGAGAGTTTGTTGTAGCATTGAATTGGGCAAGACTGTAAATGCACAAACTACCAAGGATAGCTCATTTGATTAATACGTCGTGCTCATGATGCCACTGTTGTGGGTGTGATCCCTCTATGGGCCGTGTAACTTTCCCTTTCTCTGTGGCTGGTTACCTGCGAGAGTAATTTATCTGTTGATGACAGACTATTTTCAGTGAACTCCACTTAGATGCTGTGGGGGTTGAACATAGGCAGGCTTAAGACTCCAGTAGGAATAAGGCGAGATGAGTTTGGTACTGTGTGTGGGCTTCCTGTCCCAGTATGGGTGTCAGCTTTTAGCTGAGGCGTCTCTGCTGTAAGAATTCCGGCCCACAGATGTAAAAGCGACGGTATGCTAAAAGGGCAAGATAAGCAAGCAGCGGCCAGTGATCCCGCAAAACAGCTTCCCCATTAGGAAACTGCCAGGTTTCCCATTTGCATTTAGATGATGGTGCTGGAGGGCAGCTCTAGCACCGTTGCCGCAGTGGTGTTCACTACCATTCCCGGGTTGCGATCCAGTGAGCCTGTGTGTGCTGGTGAAAATGTGATTGTGCATCTGTGGATATTTTCGTTCTTGTTAGCTGCGTTCGGATTTGTGCCCTTTTCTTACTCCGTACAAGTTTGTCTTGCTGGTTGGAAGCAGGTAATATGAAAGAGCACTGAGCTCTAGATCTCTGTCAGGTTGATTAAGAGTATATCGCTTGGGGTGGTCCTGCCCTTGGAAACAAGCCAATACACACTTTAAGTCCCTCCACTTAAAAGAAATTGCACTCCATATGGGATGTTGTTCATGTGGACAAAAAGGCCTCGACTACAGTTCTTTCTAATGATTGTATGGCCTGTCAAGGAATTGTTTTTGAGGATGGGGTTTGCAGTCAAGCTGTTCAAATGCATAGGGGATGATCTTGGCTTTGTATTAATGCCATCGGTTAGGTTCAAATACAAAGCACGTTATTTCTCTTAATCACAGTTGTGCATAAGGGTGCAAAGCATGAAGTGTGAGGAAGCTCTTTAGGTGCGTTTTCCGGCCTCCCGCGTGCTGCCGGTTGCCAGATACCCTCCCCCAGCTTTGCGGCTGGACTCTTTATTACTATTGAACTGGTTACAATGCCTTACTCCTCACGCAGTCATCTCTGTTGCCATTAGCCATGTGCACATCTCATTACTGATATGTGACTGAGTCAGCCGTGGGCATTGCTGTGGCTGGCAGGATTCCCCCGGTCCTCCATTCACACTCGAATGCAGGCAGGGATGGTTTTGGGGGAGCACCTGCTTAGGTAAAATATATCGGGCCAAGCTCAGAATGAGAATGGCATCACTCAAGGAGAAAAATCGGTGCCACTAATCTGTAGTGTTCATGAGAATGAACAGAGGCGATTGGACAGATGAGGGCAGTGTGTTTCTGAAAGATGCTTAACAAATTCACAGTTTGTCTTCATTCTTAGGATTAGTCACCATATCGGTCCGGGTTTCCCTGTTGTTAATTTGGCTGAGTTCTGTGTGCTGGTGCCGTGCTGGGCATATGCAAATGATGGTACTCCAAACTGATTTGGACAGAACAGACTCTCAAAAGGTTCCTGCTGGCTAAACAAAGAGAGTGAGAGTATGTGCGGCAAAGTTGCGGAGAGTGTAAACTGAGCCGTTACTGTGCCAACAGGATGTTCTCTCTTGGTGACGTAAGCTCTCTGTCACCTCCTGGTGGGGGTTAGGGCCCGTGGGCTTGACCAGCTGAGACTGCTTGGAAAGAAAGAAGGATAGTTTGTATTACCTATCTATTCTCTGGGATATTTTGAAACAAAATCTATAGCTAAGATCATTAAGAGAAATTATTCCCGCTTTATTAAAGGATCTCCCAGACATCCAGTGTAAAGCCCTGGGTATGTCCTCTGCTTAGTCGTCTTAGCTGTAGTTTAACTGACGTCACCAGCCTAGGTTGAAGTCCCTGTGTGCAGAATGCTTTATTGGATTTTAAGGATTAAAGAGCTGGATTCTAACTTCTCATTTCTTCTGAAGGCATATGGAAGGTGCTTTTGCCTTGTCTGACTCTTGCTGCCAGTCTCCGTTCACGTGTGTTGAAGCTGCAGCCAGATCTGAGGGTGAACAGTGTGTTTTCCAGGAAGTTGTGACCAGGTGTTGGCAGTGATTTATGCGTTTGTGAATCCTCGCCTCCTGAGTCCATCTGCGTCGCTTTCCATCCTTCCTGTTAGCCAGTCCTTCGTCTGGATGTTTAGCGCAGCCTCCTTAAGTTTCCTGCTGGGGTTTTGGAAAAGACTCCCAAGTCGTGCTTGTGATCCGGCTTGGCCTTGTGTTGTGACGGTGTCTCTGAGTGTCTTACCTGCCTGTCTCTCTCAACCTCCAACCACCGATATATGCGTAACAGATGCTTGTCAGGCACCATAGCTTCAACTGTGTCCTTTCCTAATAACTTAGTTATACTTTCATCTGATTTTTAAATAGATGTGAACTAAGATTTGGCATCAATGAGTGCCTGAATACACCCTTGGCTACGATTGGCTGTTAATAGTAGGCTGCAGTTGTATAGCTGCATAATTTGCAAATGAATAAAACTGAGTAGAAATATATTTTTGTCTGAATTATGCCAGATATGATGCTTGCCAGGATATGATGCTTGTCATGTAGGTTTGGCTATGAAAGCCTCAGCCAAGTTTTATGAATCCCGTTTTTATGGTCCTCCATGGTGCACAGCAATTAGCCAGGTTGCATATGTAAGGGGTGGGGCCCACTGGCAGAAGATGACCTGCATTCGTTCGCCGCTCTGTTTATGGCGGTACTCTCTCCTAATGGCAGTTCTGTAGGAAAACAAAAGCTGCGTGCAATTGACTTCTTCCCCTAGGCATGAATCTTGTACATATAACACTACTTTGATCTAAAAATCACGCTGCAGAGAACCGTAAAGGATCAGATGAAAGTTCTGCAAAGCAAACAAAAGTACTGTTTAATCATTCAGTTTCAGACGGCACAACATCTGCGGGGAATTACTTGTGGCAAGCAAAACTGCTTTGTCTGATAGTCAGTGGTAAAATTATTCTGATTTAAATATCAAATATTTGGTGTTTAACTTGCGGGTCTTGGTCTTATGGAAGCAGAGATTGACAAGACCTTAAGTTTGCGTAAAATGCTGCGAATATTTGATGTGCTGATGCAGATCTTGTGGTTTTCCCGTTTTTCTTTGTTTACTGAAGTAGTGTATCAGTTCTGCGAGTTCAGCCTCATCCCTCTCAAAGCGATGCTGCACCAATGCATTGTCATTGTATTTTTGGAACCCACCGGTGATATTTAATACACCACAATTTCCGAGTAACGTGCCGGCCGCTGGTCATGAATGAAGCGGAGCAGCTGGTAGGTGCTGTCATCTCTCCACTGAGTCCTGGAGAGCATTGTGTCTGCCCGGGTCAGCTCTCCCGGGGCCCATACCTCCAGCTGGCCTGCCCTCTCCCCTGAAAGGCGTTCAGTGTCGTGGTGGCCCTTTGTCTCAACCGCAGACAACAAATGGATTAGAAGAGCTTCTTGAAATGTAGGAAACTGGGTGAGGGGGCAGGCAGTAATGTCAGCCCGTGATTAACTTGGTTCTCTGGCTTTGCTGATGACTCTAGGGTGGCTGCAGAATTTTATATTGTGGGGGGGGGGGGGGTGCATTTGTATTCAGATTCACTTCCTTCTGAGCCAGCTGGGGGGCTTCTAGGCACATGGAACTGGGAGGAGGCCCTGAGGCTGGCCTGGGACTTGTTTGGAGCACCTGGGAACCCCCTGGAGGATCTAGTGAAGAAAGGCTAGGGTGGGCTGGGTTGGACTACTCTGCTTGTTGCCTGGGTGACCATCAGTAGGCCAAGTGGGGTAGAGATGGATGGATGTAATAGCAGCTCCTCAATCAAGAGCAGCTGTTTTCAACCTCACTCTCCCTGCTTAACCCCCTCATGACCATTTCCTGTCTTCACCCTTTGTGTCAGAGGGATTGACTTTCTGCACTTTGGCCTCAGTTTCACCTCCCCCCTCTATGTGCTGGAGATCTCGGCCCACATCGGCTCCTCTGACTAACGGCTCTCTGCCTACTGCAGCAAGCTGTCATCTCCCCCATGACTGGGTATTTCTCTGGATTAACACCGATGCTCTCTAATGAGAAGAGCACCAAAACACTGCATGAAATGTCAGCTTTTGTTTGGCAAAATTTAAGCTTTTATAAAACATGAAGGGTAAAAACGTTGTGCAGTTGGTTCCTTCCCGTTGCTGTGGATACCTGCTTTTGTCTCTATGGGGGTGGTTCAGGGCCCTGGGGGGTGGTTGTGTGGTCGTGGGTCTCCACCCCTCATTCAGATTGTTTCTTTTGTCTGTCGTCTGTTTATGGTTCCCTTTCTTGGGCCTGAGGAGGCCCTGATGTGCACTTGTGGCATCTTAGTGTTTTTCAGCATTCAGGGAAGAGCATGTGCTGATGTCAGGCAGTCGCTTATGCTGCGTGTCTTGCTTCTCAGAAATGTTTGGATTCTCTAAGAGCCTAGAATCTTCCTCTCATTGACACAATAGTTTGGATTTGTCACATGATCAGGTGCCTGTATGTTTTTCATGTCTCCTTTTGTGTAAATGTGGTGGGAGGGCAGGGGACATTGTTTTGAGGGGAGGAGAAAGGTGAGTAGAAAGGAACAAAATGGCGAGGACAAGTGATCTGGATGGAGAAGACTGCCACTTGTATGATCACAAAGCATGTTTAGATAATGAGTTTAACATTTAACTAATTTCTTAAAATAAGGCGCATCCACTCCTCGTTTCCTGAATCCAGGCACCCGAAGGTGAAAACTTGCTTTGGTTTACTGTCGTCTTAATGGACTCGCTCAGTCTCACGGTATAGTTGGAAATGAGGAATGTGGTGTCGGATGGATGATGGTGACATTAGCCTTGGGTGGCGATCCTTTTTTGGCAATGGCTTGTAATCCTGGATGTTACACTGCAGATTGGATGTCTTCTAGCCCTACTTTTCCCTTTAGCGGTAGCTGTCAGGATTCCCCCCCCCCCCTTTCTGCAGTATATAGACAGGACAAAAGAGCTCCAAAATCCTACTCTGACCTGACACAGAGCGTAGTCGTCACGTTGGGAGCGAGATGTCGACTGTTTGTTACTTGTGTGGTTGAGGGGAGAGGAGACCGAGAAGAGAGTCTGCACCGATCAGGTCGGTGTTGGGTAGTTCAGTTGTCTGGTTAATTGTACCTGCTGAGAACAGAAGGGCTGATTTTAGTAACCTAACCTTGAACTGATGGTTGTCTACACGGTTTTCCTTCCTGTGGTCGCTCCAAGAACAGGACAGTGCCGCCCGATCAGGAACCGCCAGCCAACCTTTCAGAATGGTATTTTTAGCCATTATCTGATCAGCTGCAGTCGTCCGTTTTCTTACCGTAATAGCGGGTCTCTATGCATAGGAGCACTTTATTGATGTCCTGGAAAAGCAAGCTGGATCTTTTGGAAAGGGACATCACTCAAGGGGATTAATGTTTCCCGGCATTCGTGACTGATTTTGTGTGGGTCCTTAGTAGCCTTTCCATAAAAAGTACATGAAGTGTTTCAAAGTTTAGGGGTGGAATGTGTAACTGTCGTATTGCTTTTGTTTTTTACACCTCTGTTCTGTCTTCAGCTCCTTGGGCCTGTTCTTTTCTGAGGACGACACAGCAGTGGCTGCAGTCGATCTGCAGCCAGGACGGTCTGGACACCAAAAAATCCGCTTTGATGAGGTAGCAGCAGGTTCTGGAGACGGATCCCACTACCCTCCCCCGGCCACTCTGAAATGGGCCAGAAGATCTCAGGGAGCCTCAAGGCCGTGGATGGACGCAGCGAGCCATCCTACAGGCCCACTCGACAGGACCTGAGGGGTCCAGATCTCTGTCGGCCGGCCCGTTTGGACCTGCTGCTGGACCTGCCCCCGGCGCCGCCTGCTGTACAGCTGCAGCACTCTTGGAACGGCAACGACCGCTCGCTCAACATCTTCGTTAAGGAGGAGGATGGGCTGACACTACACCGCCACCCAGTGGCTCAAAGCACAGACTGCATCCGTGGCCGCGTGGGCCACACTCGAGGCCTTCACGCCTGGCGCATCCATTGGCCCACGCGGCAGCGCGGAACACACGCTGTGGTGGGCGTGGCCACTGCCCAGGCACCACTTCACTCCGTTGGCTACATGGCCCTGGTGGGCAGTGACTCCGAATCCTGGGGCTGGGACCTGGGCCGTAACAAGCTCTACCACAACAGCAAGAACCAGCCTGCACAGGCCACCCCCACCTACCCCGCCTTCCTGGGGGCCGACGAGTCTTTTGTGCCGCCAGACTCACTGGTGGTGGTGCTGGACATGGACGAGGGCACGCTCAGCTTCGTGGTGGACGGCCAGTACTTGGGCATTGCCTTCCGAGGGCTCAAAGGCAAAAAGCTGTACCCCATTGTCAGTGCGGTGTGGGGCCACTGTGAGATCACCATGTGCTACATCAACGGCCTTGACCGTAAGTCGTCCCTTTTACAGCATTCATCTGCATCTAAAGCATATGTGTGCCCTTCATCTGGTTAGTGAACCATGATTGTGAGACTCCGGTCGTGGTCCAGACCTCACGTTCGACCACTTGTATATATACGTCCACTGGATCTGCTATTTCCCCCATCAGCAAAGTCTACTGATGGTAAACCCCCTTCAGACTTTGGCTTTGTGTGGCTGATGAAATTTGGACCTTGTGGACAAATGTAGTACCCCTGTTGTATAGGAATTGACATAGTACATAATTAAGGAGAATGGGAAATGGACCAATGGTTTGTGTTTCTGGTTTGCTGTGTACAGTGGGATAATTTTCCCCTCCTGAGCACGTAAAGGAGATCATGTCTGGAATCTGGGGGCTGGAGCCTAACGGGGATTAAAGCCAACCAGTGTTGTCACTGGGCTTTGGGATCTGGCCCTGCGTGTCGTCACATGGCTGGCCAGCTACCCTGTTCTGCACATACACCAGAAGTATGGCAGATTAAGGTCCACAGTTGACGTCTGGAGGCGCCATGCAGACACTCAGGCTGACGTCAATGCCGTTCGACCATGGTTGTGTTGCATGCCTGCTGGGGCACTTGAACCTTGTCTGGCAGGAGGTGGGTGATTGAGTTGGTGGTGTGCCTTGTTATTGTGGGTCTTGTACAGGCTTGTTTTCCTTTTGTTTAGGCTCTGAGTAGGAAGCATGTTAGACCTGTAGAACCTCGTTTGTTGGGTCTCGTGACTTGCCAGCTCTCAGCGCAGTGGATATGTTTTTCTTGCATAGGTTTTTCTGTGTTCTGGAAAGGTGTGTTTACAATGAGCGTCACTGCATTAAATCTGGTACTCAGTATAAGATATTTCTATAACTGCTACTTCTAGCGGTCGGCTGTAAATAGTAGAATTTTAGTCTTGTCTGCTTTAAGGCACTCTGGGGGTGGGGGGGTGTTGTACAGCAGTATTGCATTTATTATTTATTCCCTCACAGTAGCCCCCGAACAAAAGTGTATAGTGCAGGTGATGCATTGTGTGTGATTCAGTGGGCTAATCCTGTGTACCTGTGATCAGACTTTCTCTGGTTCGTGCCCAGCCTCAGCAAAATAGTCACATGCCTGTGGGCCCCAGCCAGCTCCCTGCGTGCTGCAAGGTGGCTGCCCCTTCGGTTTGGCCTCCCACCCCCCCCCCCCCCCGATTTGCTCTCATCTGTATGGAGCACATGATGGGGCAAAGTGAAAAGGGAACAAACTTGTACAGTGTTAGGGGATGAAAGATGCAATTTCTGCACATGATGCAGCTTGGTAGAGCCACGGTGACAAACCACTGGGCTTGTTTTGGGTCTGGCCTGACCCAGGGATCTTTAATCACCAGCCCGCACAGCCTGATATGACTCTTCCTCTGCAGAGCCTTAGACTTCAATGCAAAAGAACATGCCATCCCTACGTCAGGGGGTGGTTTGGCCTGTCAGTGTCTGTACAAATGTTACCCAAGTCTGCATAAATGGTTATGTAAAAATGGTTTCCTGTGTTGGCAAAGTAAACCCAGAAAAGTCAGAAAGGGTTTAAGGTAAGGTACATACTCCATGATGCTTGGCTGTCTCTGCGTTTACACGTGCATTTGCCCATATGTACCTTGTTTAGAGACTAGGGACCTCAAGTCTGTCAATCAAGATTTTTACTGTTTATGGGCTTTGCAATGTACTGACATGAGGAGTATCCAAGGTGGAAAAATGATCAGGGCCCTCTCTAATATTTACGGCCCCCACCCTTACACTGCCCTGGTGCCGACTGCTAGTACTCTCTGATCATGTATCGCCTTTTGACTTTTGCTGCCATCATTAGGGAACATGCAAGTTGAGTTGTGACCCATCTGTGCATCGACTTCTTGACGCTCGTCCCCCTCTGTGGTCGTGATTCCCAGAATGCCAGGCAGAGGCTCAAAGCTCTGCAACTTTTCACCAGCCACAGAACAATCATTAATTTCCAGATGCAATTAAGTAATTTCCGTGCTGTTATTAAAGCCTCATCAAAATGTGGTGATGCATTTCTGATTAAGCCACTGTGTTATGTCCTCTTAGCAAATATTGACAACTTGTGCATGACGTCAGGTCACTCGGGTGGCAGAGAGAATTTCCGTGCTTCAGCAGACCAAGACGAATGAGCAGAATGGATCAAACCATCATCTGGTGTCTCTTAACCACAGGGGGGTTTGATTGTTTGGGTGGTTGTGGGTAGTTATGGGTAAATATTTATGCACTGTGAGGCACAAGTTCCCTTGATATCAGTCCTGTTGAGGGATATATCACTTTCTCCTGATACCCGATCCAAAATCAATGGCACACAGTGGGTTGGGCTTCACTGCACTAAAGGGGAGGAGTGTCCTGATTTCCCCCACTGTTCAAGTGCACATTTCAGGCCCCCGAATGCTCCCTGTGCCATATACAGCTCATCGTCATGCCATTAAATATTCTTTGCTGGCTTGCTGTCTGTGTTGATACAGTTCTGCTGTCAGCTTCGTGTGGGAGCCCACATGCTCATTCCTCGCACACACGGACACACGCAGGCCCTCCCTCTATTCCAGTGCCATGGGCTCGGTTTCGCTGTGCTCTGTCAGTAGTGTCAGGGGAAGGGAAAGGACTTTACTCTTGGCGCTTTCTGTCATCGCAGCCCTTGGCTGTTGTGACGCCGTGCCGGCTTTGTCATTTTATGTCGTTACTCGGCGTGTGTGTGTCAGGCCTGAATTTGACTGCAGTCTGGGGTGTCCACCTCCATTTCTCAAACTATGCTTGGAGAGGACTGTAGACAGAATGCATTATGATGGATCTTTGGTTAAGTTCGATCTGCCTTCTGGAACATTGCTACAAAAACTTTTCCTTTGGGGAAAAAGGAACTACAAGCAGCATTGTCTGATGAATTGATTTGTGTGTTTCTCCAGGATGTAAACAGATCAAAGTCTCATTCATATCAGGTCAGTGTGACATTAGGAACAGTGAAACTTCTTGGCCATACGATGAATTTTTCAGTCCTCTCAAATTTTTGATCTCGCAGTAGGTCACCCCTGGAGAATTAGGTACAAATGTTTGACAGGGAGTGCTAAATATTAGGAAAGCAGAAGGTTCTACTGATGACCACTCTGCATGCAGAATGAGGAGGTGCCTGTTTTCCAGGCTGGTCAGCATTTAATGCTGCTACATATTAATGGAGATGTCTGCTGCAGCCTCTCTCTGGGGGGAGGTGACCTGCTGGCAGTTTTCAGCCCTAGATGTGCTTTAAACGATTAGGGATCATTATCGGCGAATGGCAGCGAGGAGGCTTCTTTGTGCTTCTCCTGGGAGGGAATCGGGAAACCGGATGGCTAGAGGAAGCTTTTCCAGTTGTACTAGGGTACATTTGCAATCAAATACCATAAAATGTGGGGTGGGGGGGGGGGGTGTGCCAGTAGCTTGTGTGTGCTTGAGATTAAACTGCTGGCAGGGATAGAGTTGAATCTCAGGACAATGACTCCAGATTACCATTTGAGGATTTGTCCTGATGAGTCTATGTTTAGCTAAAGCAAGGGTGAGATCTGTGTTATTGGACCACTGTAGCTAAGCTGCATCAGCTGGTCGTAATCCTCCCCCTCCCCCATCCCGGCTCAAGAGTGTCTGGCTCTGATAGGAAGCTCCCAGCAGGGCCGGCAGACCGGACAAGCACCATGCGTGAACATCCAGAGCGGTGTGACTGCCTGCTGGCCGTGATGTCCTGGAGCCCGTTTGAGTGCAGCCTGCTGCCACTCCCAGCTTCACCTCTTAAAAATATGTATCCAGTACTGCTTACATAGTATATAGTGTTTACTCTGTCTGTTTACCCATTTGCTAGTTTTCCCAAACATTAACCGTGACTGACACACTGCAGGAAAGTGTTATTCATGGCTGCAAAGGATATTTGCTTATCCTTACTTATTTCTTTTCTCCCCTCCCCCTCCCCTCCACATATGTCACTGACAGCGGAGCCCCTCCCCCTCATGGACCTGTGTCGCCGGGCGGCCCGGTTGGCCCTGGGCCGGGAGCGGCTGCAGGAGATCGAAACGTTGCCTCTGCCTCAGTCTCTGAAGAATTACCTGCAGTACCAGTGAGGTGACGGGCCCCGAGGAGGATTCACAGTCCCGTCTGATTGGCCGGGCCGGGTGAGAGGCGGATCCCTAAGGAATGTCAAAGCACTAATGGGGTCAGCCCCCAGGAGCCACTGTTTACAGGCAGAGACACACAGTTTTATCAGTTTTTCAGCTGACAAGGGCAGTCAAGGATTTAGACATGGGCTTGGTGCTTTCGTGTGAGTGAAGTAGCTGAATTTGCATGAATGATAGCAGGATTGTCTGCCTGATGTATTAGGTTGCAATAGGACTTTTTTTTCTTTTGAGGTCCAAAGGCACCTTGTGCTGACCTGATCTTTGAGAGAAAAGCCTGCTGCAAATTGTAATGCAAATTATGATGGATCCAGCGGCCCCCGCACACTGACCAAGTCCCGCCTGAAGCTTTGTCCCGTGTGGACCCCCCCCCCCCAATCACCTTATACTTTAATGCTTGAGTCACTTTGTTTTATATTTTGAATGCCTTTTTTTTTCTAAGTGTGAATTTATTATTATTGTTATTATGATGATGATGATGATTCTTCCTAATTGTTACTGTGTTTATTTATCTGTTCGAAGATGTTTCTTTTAATGTGATATTCAAAGTCAATGAATGACCATGGAGTCATGCCCTTGGGCTGGATTTTTTTCCCCTTTTTAAACCAAATGCTGCTCTCGATGAAGATGACAATGAATTTTATTTTCTTTTACTATAGATCTTTGACCGGGTTGTGACGTGTTACTGGATATGATTCACTGGGGATCAGTAGAATGTATGAACATCGCTGCCCTCAGCATGTTTTAAATATGAATAAAAGGCAAGTGAATGAAGTCCCTCTTTGACTCGTGCTTCTCTGCGCCTTTGTGTGTGTCCCCGTGCAGCCATCTCGAGCTGTGACTAATAAGCACTAAAGCGCCGCCCTTTGCCGTCCACGCACCAGCTGAGGCACCGGCACGCTGACTGACGGAGTCTCGCGCAACTCGTATGCTTGCAGAGCCGCGTATATCGCACGTTTCGCATACCTGCAGCAATGTTTATTTTGTTTAACAAATTCCATGTCATAACAGGTTATACTGCTTAAATAGTAGCGTACTATAATTAAAATGTATACGGAAACCTTAGGATAAAATGCAGTAGTATTTTCCTTGTGCCTTTTGTAAAGTTTGTTGGATGTGTTCCTGTAATAACGGATCAGTGTTGCCGTGTAAAACCTAACCTGAACACGCGCTGGTTCCGTGTTTTTTCTATTTTTTTTTCCTTGAAGCGGTATTAATGTTTTTACATTACCTAAAATATCACGTAGGCCTAAATGTGTATTTGCATTCTCAATTATGCCCATCTATATCCTGAACTCCGCAAATGCATTGAGTGGGCATTGCACGTGGACTCTTGCCGCTGTCTTCCTTTAACACAACTGCTCATTACGGTTTGTATTTCTAACTGCTTATAAGCAAATATCGGCGTGTTTTCTGTCAATGAAAGACATCCGAGCACGAAGCACACTGCCTTTAACGCGGATCTTGTCAGCCTTTTGGCATTAAGACACGCTGGAGTGGGGATCCCCGCCAACTGTGGGTGAGTGACGCGCTGTCAGTCCATGCCGGCTCGGATATCGAATACCCAGACCGAATCCAACTAAAGGACATGCAGGCTTTCACTGTGAAGCAGTATCTAACATGAATAAAAGAAACATCAAGCGTTTACCTTCCAATATCAGCGCGGACTGGTGTCCGCATGCAGAGGCATTGAAATGATTTGAAATTGTAATGGGTATGTACTATGAGATCTTTTAAAATGACTTACTGTACTCTAAGCTCTTATTTTAACTTGTTAAACATAATGCTTAATAAGAACGGTAATATTAACCTCATCTTATGGGTTGAATGTATAGGCTATTCAAACCCATCTTTGCCGACGAAGCATTTTTTCATTTGAATGTTTGTTACAGTTGTCTTCGCGCATTTATTTTCTAGCCAGTCCTGTCTCCTGAGCCGCCGGTTCCCACCGACAGCTACCGCACCATCGTGCCAGGTAACGAGGACAAAAATTGTCCGTTACTTAATTGTTCCCTGAAAGGAAATGAAAATACCTGATCAATCCTATGAGAGTTCCGTTCTGGAACCTTTTAAGTCCTGTGTACATTTCTCACGCTTTACCCCTGGGCTAGGGAGAACCTCAACCTGGATGGTAACTGCGATGACAGATTCTTTACAAACGAGTAGATAATTAGCGGCATGTCTAATTATGCCAAACACACCAGCGTGGATGAGTCACAACCTTGGTAAAGCAGTACGTTCACGACTGGGTTTTGCATTTTATTTGTGCTTTGAATAACACGTACCGAGTGACGTCAGGTAGCCATTTCAGTTATTTGTAAACACGTTATGTTAAATTTCATTCACTACTCATATGATATCCAAAATACTTATTCGTAAATAAAGTAGAAATAAACGTCTATGTATATAACTCTTGATAGCTGCAATTAGTCATTAAGACTAATAGTGATTCTTCAAACACTAAAGCCCCCAACAATCATTAGGAAAATACGTAATATTTGGATGCTTGCCTCACTTGGGCTGGGGAAAAACCAAGTTTAACGGTTGGCATTCTATTACAAAAGTTATTAAAGAAAAAATGATGGATAAGAAAAATAATGAGGCTGATTTATACAACAGATTTATTCCTTAATTAAATCCATGTTTGTTTTGAAAATATTTAAACGGCGCACCTTGTGTGACCTCTAGTGGCAGTGAATATATTTATGTATTTATAATCCCACAATAATAGAAAAAACTAAATACGTAAAGCACACTTCCCACACTTTTAATTACCATAAAACAAACATTTTCAGGAAGTGTGACCTGTCCTATATTTTGTAATAACAAGGACCAGGGGTCGAAGATCATTCTTAAATTTCCGTCAATATCGATAATTACAAAGAAACCAGAAATATCCAATTTAACGACTACTTTGATAATAATATAGTCATAAAATTTGGTTATAGAAAAGAAACGAAGTTATATCACCACGAGTATACTTCATTGGTTTTCACTGCGGATTTCATGTTTTGCCTGATTCGGAACACACCACTACCACTAGAGGGTAGGCACGGTGCGTTTTTATTTCATCCAAGATTCAAGATTCCTTAATTGTCGCATACATAGTTATACAAAGTACAACATGCAGCGAAATGCATCCTGAACGCGCTCTTTTGTAGTCTAATCCAATTATGCTAAAGTTACAGTGCAAAAAGCTAAAATGCAAGCAGAGAAGTATGTTCAAAATGAACGGTGACACAGACATAAAAAGTGGCCAGTTTAACAGTATGGATATGGTGAGGGGTACAAGACCACAATCAGTGTGTGAGGTGCAATGGCATGTCCAGGTTCAGAGACCTTATGGCCTGGGGGTAGAAACTCCTGCTAAGTCTCTCAGTCCTGGTCATGATCGATGTTCTTAAGGACTTCTGTTTCCTGATTTCAGAAGCTGAAACAGCACAGAGCATCCATCCATCCATCTATCTATCTATCCTCCCACCCATCTCCTGCTTATCCTGCTCAGGTCGCGTGGGGCTGCCACGAACCCATCCCGCTATGCTACACGCTAATTGTATGAAATTTATTAAGTGTAAGATCCAATGTGTCATCTGAAAGTTTTCTTTGGTGGTGGTGGGCTGGTGTTGTGGAGGTTCCGAGTCTTTCTTGACTTTGTCGAACACCGTCCGATACCATGAAGTAGACGTACAGCCTCCTTTGTGCCCAGTGTCGCGCAGGACAAGCTGCATGCCAGACGTTGCTCTCCCCAGGTTTGTGTCAGAGGGCGTTACTATGGTGACGGTAGAAGCCAACCAAACTGCTCGGCTTGGCGGCACAGCCGCGGAAACTAGCTAACAATAGATAAATACTTCTAATAAATTAAAATTTAAGAGGCGGACGGCTGATCGGACGATTGGATCTAATCAGGTTTGTGAGAAATGTAATGCAGTTAAACAGGAATGGTAGCGTAGTAAAGACTTATTTATAACTTAAGTGACTGGCTGACTAATCGAGCAAGAGAAATGTATGAGTTAAATATCTCAACTTTCTATATTGTAAATGAGTTCCGCGTGTTGTGTAATATCAGCTATTGTATGCAAACTATATTAGGCTATTATTAATGATTAAGTACGTCAGCTCTGTCGGGCTGTTGAGTTCATCTGCATCAAAATTTCATTATATCGTATCCTTTCGCTTTACATTTCGGTGACGTCATGTACCCCTTCTTTAAGAAGTGGACCATAAAGACAAGCCACTTGGAAGATGAGCTCCGTTGTAGCTCAGAGCCATTACATCTTCGGGGTGCGCTCTGATGTGGCCAACAACCTCTGCTTTCTGGATGACCAAACCGTCGTTTATCCAGCCGGAAACCACTGCGTGTGCCACAATATTGATCTGAAATGGCAAAGGTTTATCCCAGGTAGAGAAAAATCAATCACACTAAAGAATACTTCTCACAGGATGACTGGTAAAAAAAATCTAAATCACAGTACAAGCAAAAGAAATATTATGAATGTCAGAATTAAACACAAGTTATATGCAAATGTAGACTTTTTGTCTCCTAGGTAAAGAGAAAAGCAGCGGCATGTGTGCTATAGCCATCAGCGCTAATCGGCGCTATCTGGCGGTGTCAGAGTGCGCTGACGAAGGTACCATCAGTGTGTACGACCTGCGCGAGGATCCGAGCCGGAAACGGAAGGTGCTCGGCGGGGGGGACGTCCTCGTGCGGCAGTTCGTGTGCATGGCGTTCTCCACCGACTCCAAATACGTCATCGGGCAGTCTGGGGATCCCGACTGGACGCTTTTCTATTGGATGTGGGAGAAGCAAAGGGTTATGGCCACAGTCAAAACTGGTGGGGTTACAAACCCTATATACCAGGTAAAAAGGTTAAAATTATTACCAGCATCTCCAGTCACCTCCTTATATATTAAGGTGTGATATTAAGGGAGTTAACTTTGGACATACATTAAATTTAAAATGTAGATGTTAAGATGGAAATTACTATCGTAGTGCACACTTTTTCGAAGGCATCTGCAGCAGAAACACATGAGCTTTAAGAAGTCCTTTCTGGTTCAGGTGAGCTTCAATCCTGAGAACCACACTGAGATCTGCGTCAGTGGAAAGGGTGTGTTCAAGCTTCTCCACTACTTTGAGGGATCGCTGAAGCAGTCCAGCTCCCCTAAGCTGGAGTCACACAACTTCCTTGCACACGGCTGGATGTCGAAGACGCGGGTGATCGCGGGCACAGACGCGGGGAGCTTGATGGTGTTCGACTCAGGAGACCTGAGGAGGGAGTTCAGTGTAACAGCCAGCTTCCCCATGCAGGACGCTGAAAGGTGGGGGGTGGATTCTCTCATTGGGGCAGTTCTGGGTTCATCTGGCTGTTTGAACACAAGGCGTGTCTTTTTGCCTTTCAGTTCTGTCAACGGTAGGAAGCAGAAAGATTCAACCTTAATAGAAGCTGACCGCGATGCTCGCATAACATCCATCGTGGCCTACTCCAGAGGGTTTGCGTGCTCCGCCGGAAAGGGGGCGGTCTGCCTGTTTGAAAAAACTGAAGAGAAAGATTATATTAAAACCAGAGAGATTCTGGTAATTCCATTATGCCAACTGCAAAGAACACTTTTTCCCAGAGTTTTACATTATTTAAGATATCATAATGACCTGCCTATTTCATTCGGTATGATTGCATGGGGGAAAAAACCACCAGAATAATTATTGTGCTCTGAAAGACATAATGTTGAAAATGTAATTTTCCTGTTGTCTTTTTATTTGTGTTCAGTAATTTGGTAATCCAGTGATCGTAAAGTGAACTGGAGCAGTACAATTCAGCCACAGTACCAGTCGAAAGTCTGGACACCCCTGCTTTTAAAGTTTTTGGTGTCTCTGTCTTAGCTGTTGTTTATTTATGGTAAAAGGCATCAAGGCAAAGAAGCAATATATATAAAATATTTCAATGACCAAGAGTTGTGTTCAGCATCTCAAAATTTTCTCATATTTTAGATTCCACAAAACACGCCCCCCCCCCCCCCCCTTTGACAGCTTTGCAGATTCTTCGTATAGCTTCCATACGTATCTACCTGGAATGCTTCTCCAACATTCCCAAAGGAGCTTCCACAAGTTCTGGACACAAGTTGGCTACCTTGTTCTTACTCTTTGATCCAGCCCATCCCAGACCAGCTCTATAGGATTTAGGTGGGGGGATTGTGAGGGCCAGGGCATCTGTCACCTCACTCCATCTCTATCCTTATTCATAAAATGATACTTACAATATAACCTTGAGGTCTGCTTAGGGTCATCATCTTGTTGAAAACCAAATGATTTTCAATAGGTGTGTATAGACATTTGACTGGTACTGTATTTTACACCAGTGGCCAAAATTGTGGAAACACTCCCAATTTTTAGACATTGTAGAACTTTATTTGACTGTTACTCCAGTTACTTATTTAATCGTCCAATTGTATGATATTTGTGACATTCTTTGATTGATTACAAACATTAACCCTAATATTTGTGTAGTACTTTTTAAAGCGTAATGCCAAAAATGCTTGGGGTTTCCACAATTTTGGCCTCTAGCGTGTATTAACCAGGCATGTTTTTGAAGGGAACTTCAGTGTAAAGTGTTGGTATTCATATGCATTACATTGACTCGGCTTGACTCACTCAGTCGTTGAAGTAGTCGGAATGTCCATGGTTGCTGTCGTCATATGTGCGCCGTATCGTAGATCCCTGAGGACCACAGCATCAGTGAGTTCAGCCAGGCCAAGCAGCAGGAGATCCTCACCTTGTGCATCAGCCCTTCTGAGGAAACACTAGCGGCCAGCACGGACTCGGGGCAGCTCTACAGCATCTCCTTGTCTTCTGCAGAGATGTGTAAGGTAGGGCTGGTGATTGGCGCTGTCAGCTCAATGGAGAAGCGAGCTCAGAAGTGACGCAGTGGGTGGCTTCCCTTGTGTCGTTCGCTAGGAGGAACAGGTGCACTTCGAGTTCCTCTCGCACTTCTTCCATTCGGACGCCGTCACGGGTCTGTCCGTCTGCAGCCGCAAGCCTCTCGTGGCCACCTGCTCCGTGGATTGTTCCGTGTGCATCTGGAATTACGAGTCTAAGTAAGAAGAGCCATCCGGATCTGTTCTTGGCTGTGCAAAGGAATTCAACTAATCCTATTTAGTGCTGTTCATTCAATGACTTACTTCATTCCATTTTACTTTTAAGAAGATAACAAAAGAAATTTGACTGCTATGCATGACAGAGCAGGACAGTATGTTTTTTTTATGGGAAATAAATGTTTACTGGTCTGCTGTGGTTGATCCTTCTGAAGATGTTTCCCCGTACTTTGCTCGATGGGCTTCTCTGAGACACTCTCTTATCTCAACTCTGCCAGCACCCTGGAGCTCTACAAGGGCTTCCAAGAGGAGCCCTACAGTGTAGCCCTGCACCCCTTGGGGATCTTCATGCTGACGGGCTTCGCAGACAAGCTGTGCTTCATGAACCTTCTCACAGACGACATCAGGACCTTCAAAGAGTTCAGTGTCCGTGGCTGTAGGGAGGTGAGCGTCTGTGTGCTTCCAGCCCTGCTTCTGTGCCCGAAACACGGCAGCCATGACTGGTCTGTACTGTGCTTTTTCTTCCAGTGCGCCTTCAGTCACGGGGGACACATGTTTGCAGCTGTCAACGGCAACATCATTCTCATCTATTCAAGTGTAACGTTTGAAAACACGTTGAGCCTCAAGGGTCATAATGGAAAGGTGAGATAAAAAAAAAAATACAGTGAGTCACTGGTTCAGCAGGTTAGGGCGCTGTGCTCGTGATCGGAAGGTCGTCGGGTCAAATCCCAGTATGAGAGGAATGATTGCACCAATGGGCCACTGTGCAAAACTCTTCTTGCCCCAGGGATTGGCTGACCCTGCTTTCTCAAAAGTGCACATTGCACTGACTAAAAGTGTTTGCTAAATAAATAAAATGTAAATATGTGCAAAGTTATAATATACAGTATATAGTATATAATAACTTGGAAAAAATGTAAAGGTTTAAATCTCCTTTTGGGGAGGAACAGCAACTACTGGTACCAGAGTTGCACTACAAGTATTAAGAGTTGTAATGGAAAGGAAAATGACACTACAATGGCATTTCTAGCAATATTTTCCATTTGCCAGGTGCGTTCCATTATCTGGAGTGAGGACGACAGCAGCCTAGTGTCCTGTGGCACGGATGGCGCAGTGTACGAGTGGAGCACGCTCAGCGGTAAGCGCCTGTCCGAGAGCGTCCTGAAGTCCTGCAGCTACTCCTGCGTCACTATGTGCCCCGATGCCAAGACCGTCTTTGCCGCGGGGAGTGACTGCTCCATCAAGGAGATCCAGGACTGTCAGGTGTGATACAAACGCTGTGGCATTCCTCAGGAATAAACTCCCTGCAACAATGTTTCAAAAAGATGGAATTTTGGGATGATAGACATAATCATGTTAACACTCACTGTAGTGCAATATTCGTGAAATAAGACTATTGTGTAACACTTAACTTGTAACTTTCATCTATAATGTACTATAATGTACCTTCATGATGCATTATAATGGTAGGTATAAGAATTAATAAAACATTACAGCATCTCCAGATGACAGTCATAAGGCATTATAGCGTTGAATATGATACTTCATAAGTTCCAATGAAGTTCTCATCTATAATGCATTATAATGGTCAGCATAACAATTAAGGATCCTTTGTACTGCATTATGAAGATATTTATAGCGCATTATTGACGAGCTTTGTAAAGCATTCATAATTAATAATAAACATGGCTATAATGTGCTACGCCTTTTAAATACTTATAGCCATGTTTATAATGCTTTATGAATGCATTATAATGTGTCATGAATGTGTTCATAGATTCTTAGACATGGCATTCATAGAAAGTGTTACCAATTATTACAAATTATCAAATTATTCAAAGATAAACTGAGCCACTCCATAATGTTTTTGACCATTTTACTTTGTAGCACTTTGAGATTTGTTTTAATGAAAAGTGCGTTAGAAATAAAATTTATTATTATTATTATAAAAGGAGGACCTTAATGAAAAAGTGTTCTTTTTTCCCCCGACAGATCCTTAGAGAGATTCCCACTGAGGATGTGCTTTACACCACCATTGCGATG
Source organism: Paramormyrops kingsleyae (assembly GCF_048594095.1). NCBI lineage: Eukaryota > Metazoa > Chordata > Actinopteri > Osteoglossiformes > Mormyridae > Paramormyrops > Paramormyrops kingsleyae. Next base: position 6,162,639 of record NC_132817.1, on the reverse strand, counting down.
TCCCACTCGGGACGGCTGCTCTTTGCTGGCACCTCTGCAGGAACGATTCGGACCATAAAGTACCCCTTACCAGTAAAGAATGTCTGGACTGAGTACCAGGGCCACGCCGCCCCCATCACGAAGGTTGACCACCGTGTTTCAGGCCAAACCTTAACCTACTGTGTCATGTAAATAAGTCATATGCAGTTTTGTATATCATATGCAAAAACATGACTTTTACAATTTTGCTAGGTTATAAATACTAAGTTAGGTTACTGTAGGTTTGTGCCTTGATGGCTGTAATTGTATTGTCCTTAATGCTAATGTGACATTCAGATGATCTTTGTTGCCAGATGGTCATCACATCTAATGACCAGATGTTGCTGACTGTTTCGGAGGATGGCTGCCTTCTTATTTGGAAGCTCATTGACAAGGAGGGATGGGGTCTGAAGAGGGACAAGGAGATCCACTATGCTGAAGAAACTCTCATCACCAAGCTGGACCTAGAGGAGAAGGTAGATGTTCTCTTTTAACTGCCACAGTTGTACTGGAACAGGTTGGCTGCAGCATACGAATGTGGTATGGCTGCAGAACCAGGCCATGCTGGAGCTGAAGACAAGGGTGCATGAGCTGCAAATCGAGAATGAGTACCATCTCCGGCTGAAGGACATGAACTACAAGGAGAAAACCAAGGAGCTCACGGGGAAGTTCGTTCAGCAGATTGAGCTGCTGGAAACAAAGAACCAGGTCAGCCGAGGTCACGTTGTGAAGATAAAGTGTAAGAAATATTTTAAGCTATAGCTACACACTAAATATGCCAATATTTACCAGCTTCTCTTTACTTCTGTGCCCTGAAGGTGCTGAGATCGGAAAAGGATAAGCAGGAGCTGGTCCACAAAGAGGCGATGGCGGAGCTGGCGGCACGGCACTCCCGAGAGCTTCAGGATGCAGGTGTCCTAGATCTAGGTCCACACTCAGGATAACTCCCCACAGGGTTTAGGTAAAGCTGATTGTGTAGCCAAGTCAATCTTACACTGGGACCAGCCTTTGTACCGTCAAATTCCCACAGAGTCCACAAATAACCAAAAGCTGATTCTGGAGTATGAGAAATACCAGGAGCTGCTGCTGAAGTCCCAGCGCATGGAGGAGGACTACGAACAAAAGCTGCAGAGTCTGGAGAAGAGCAAGGTCCAGGAGCTGGAGGAGCGGACCCGGTTTTATGGAGACCAGCTGCAGGAGAGTCTCCTCACGCTGGAACAGGTGGGCTACTCGGGGGCTAGGATTGGGTTAATGTGTGAGCTTATGTCCAGGTGCACAAAATGACAGAAAGCACTATGCAGGAAGTGTGTCTCCTACATGAGAATCTTGCTTCATCCATCACCCTGAAAGACAGAAGCACCGCAAATTCCTTAGGCTGATCAGGAGGGTTAATGACCGACTTCAAGATCACAATGTTAATGAAGTGCAATGAGTTATAAGCAAACGTTACTTCTGATAAACAACATTAGGCCGTCAGTAGCGTTTACATGAGAGCATGAAGGTATTTATGACGAACCAAGCTTCTGACCGCTTCTTACCGTGTGGCCTCCAGCACCAAAGTGATGCCGGGCAGAAGGTTCTGGAGCTAGAGGAGTGTAATAAACAGATGGAGGAGGATGGAGAGCGAGAAATCCAGGACCTCCGCTTGAAGTACGAAAGGAAGCTCAAGGATGAGAAGGACACCAATTTGCAGTTGATGGGGGAGATAGGAGTCATGAGGAAGAAGGTAAACGTGGCGGAGTAAACATCACAGCATGACAGCAATGTTCAGCCTCTGCTGATTATTTATAACTGTACAAATTCTGTGCTGGGAAATAAATGACAAATATTCAAAATCATTGTACGCAGATCATAGTAAATCACGCACGGAAAGACACCCATAGTTATTTGATCTTATAATTGAACCTCAAAGGACATGAATTTAATCACATTTCAGTTTCTCCAGTTTAAGTCTTGAAAGTACTGTTTCCAAACCATGGATAGCAACATTATATAAGAAGCTGAGTGTTTCGCCAGCCCTGCTCACTGTTCCCCGATTGCCCCGGTCTCACGGCATGGTAGCTCATCAGCGTGCAGCAGGAGACCGACAGGCGTAATCAGGATATAAACAAGATGAAGCAGGAGGAGCAGAAGATCCTGGGTGTGATCAAGTCTTTGGAAAAGGAAATTCAGGGACTGAGGAAGGAGATTCAAGAGAGAGATGAGACCATCCAGGACAAGGTCTGTTCCTGGGGACAACCAGCAGAATGAAGACGACACCTTTGTATTTCAACTAGCGCAATATGGTCACTTTTCTAGAACTTTCATAGCAGACAAAAAATTGTATATAATATCCATGTCAGAATGTCTACTAAGACTGGAAACCAATGATAACACATTAAGCATTTTATTCATTTTATTATGGAAATAGCCAGAGTTCCTGTGCAGTTCATTCCTCGTTACTTTTGCATTTTTAATGTGCTACTTGTTACACTGACTGCAAAAGCTGAAGATAATGTAACCCGCTCCCTTTTAAGGAAAAGCGCATCTTCGATCTGAAGAAGAAGAACCAGGAGCTGGAGAAGTTCAAGTTTGTGTTGGACTACAAGATCAAAGATTTGAAGAAACAGATTGAGCCCAGGGAAAACGAAATTAAAGAAATGAAGGGGCAGATTCGGGAGGTGAGAATCCCGCCCGATTCCCCAAGACGATCATGTCGTCCCCATTGTATGTTACAGAAACGCACCCGACTGCCCCTTTTATTCACAGCCTGTGTCTGAAGAACCCGTCATATACAAACGCCATGATTTCCTATCTGCTGTATGTCCACAGGTGGACATTTCATTTCAGGTCCAGAATGTCAAAATCCAAACCTGTCATGGTTCCGGGCGGCTCGGGCACGGGAGCGAGGCATCAGGCACAAAAAGGGGCGGACGACCCACTGGCGGCTCCGGGAATAAAAAAAAAAAACGGGTTTATTAAACAAAACAGAAAACAGTACAAACACAACAAAACCAAAAGACCACGAGGGGTCAAAAACTACAAAGGGATTAATTAACAAAAACCGGATATACAGCTAACATCAACTATGAAACACAATCAACAACAGCACGTGCGCGCACACACACAATGAACCACTCGAGAACTGAACAGAAGCAGGAACTAAAATACTAAGGGGTAACGAGACTAACACAGGACAGGTGAGGCTAATTAAGAAAGACCAGGGAAACGGGGTACAGGTGTAACTAATACTCAAAGGAACTAAACAAGGAAACTAAGAACTAACCAAGGAATCAGAACACTGGGGAATTACAGACAGGTAAAGACAAGCAGGGGCACAAGGAACAAAACCAAAAACCATTTACAAAATCACCAAATACAATAACTAGACAAACTCAACTGAAACACTAGGGAGCAAAATACAAAAACAGGAGGTGGGATTCGAACACAGGAGTACACAGACAACCACATGCTCAACACATTGAGCTACATGAGCAGACAGGTAACTGGGGAGAACAAAGACTAACATGAAGGACGGGATGACCAGCGACACCTGCTGGTCAAGCAGGGAAGGGACACAGAAGGACCACAGCAGGGGCTGACCCTGACAAAACCAAGATTTTGCTGGATTTTTTACTTTCTAGACCTCAGGTCTAGTACGAGTTAATCAATAGAACCGTCACATCTGGCTGGTGATGATGTGTCAGACTTACCTGACTGTGATTCATATCTTCTCCGTAATTAAAAATGGGTTTCAGTCTGATATACACAGTGTTTCCTTGACAGATGGAAGGTGAACTGGAGCAGTTCCAGAACCAGAATACCCAGCTGGACCTAACCATCGCAGACTTGAAAATGAAGCTGAAGACCAGCGAAACAGAGACGCATCGCCAGATACAGAAGGTGGGCACGAACATAGTCGTGTCCGACCAGGAACCTGGTATTGGTGAATCTTCCCGTTACGTGATACATGGAAGATTGTTTGAACGTCTCTTGACTATTCCTGCCCCGTTGACTTAATTCAGGTACGTCAGTTGGAGACATTGGTTGACCGGTTCAAGACTGACCTTCACAACTGCGTCGGCCACATTCAGGAGCCCAGAAAGCTGAAGGACAGCATCTGCAAGCTGTACCACCGCTATGTGCAGCAGTCTGATCTGGTGAGGAACCCGCGTGGCCATCATCAGAGCTGGGTCTCCCACATACATACAGGATTATTGTTATAGATCAGGGACTGACGTCACATAAGGTGGGTTACTTGTGGCTGCAGGTGGATATTGTGGCGATGGATGCGGATATCGAGAAGGAGTACAGTCGTCAGCGGGAGCACATGGAGAGGACAATGGCCTCCCTGCAGAAAAAACTGGCCAAGGAATCGGAGGTCCATCACGCAGAGCATGTCAAGATAATGAAGGTGAGAGGGAGGAGATTGGGGTTGCAGGTGGAGGATACAATGTATTCATCCAAACAAAAGACGGGGAAGACCAAGGATGGATGCAGCTTTGAATGCAGTAGCACGCTTAAATGGTTTCATTACTCAGCTATAGAAGTGGAACAATTATCCACTAAGATGTACTAACATGTTCTTATGTTCTTAAGATCTTTGGGGTAAAGCTCTGTTCTTCATTTCTCGAATATTTTGCTTAGACTATGCCATGTTACAATATCTAGTCTCCCGCATAACTTTACACACAGATACATATTTGTTGAGCTCCTGTAAATAAATAAGAAGAGTATTGTGCTAACGATGCAAAGGTTGTTGGTTCAAATCCTAGGGAGCTCCCCACATGAATTGTAGCTCTTTGCTGTAGTGTAAGTTGCTCTGGGTAAAAGCATCAGGTCAGTGAGTAAATGTGAATGTCGTCTGGGCAGGAAAACGTTTCGCTAATCAGAGAGATAAACCAGCTGAGGAGCGAGTTGAGGCTGGTTCATGCTCAACTCCACGAGTACAAGAACCAAGAGAACCTCAGTAAGAATCACAGGGGGCGGAGCTACTCCGGCATTGCAGGTAACACCTCTTGTAGCTGTTTGGGGAGTTTAACATAAAATATATGTAGGGATGCCCTACATCAGGGGTCCCCAGTTCTGGTTCTGTATGGTTAGTTCGTAGATTGCCCTGCTCAGACACCCATATTAACCTGGTAATTAGGTGATTGAGATGTGTTTGAGCAAACTGTGTTGCATTCTGGTGCTCCAGGACTGGAATTGGGGGGGGGGGGACATGCCTAAACCTGCAACCGTGATGAGGTCACTCACGATACAAACATCATAGTGATTCACAGAAAGTTTTTTTAAGAGATTCTTAACGATTATTAATATAAACAGATGGTGCCACCGGCCCCGGTGGGGGGGCACGGCCCGGCTTGATGGAGGAATCGGGGACTGTGATCCAGCTGCAGCATGGGAGGGGCTCCCAGCCACAGACGCGCCGCTCCCGGCTGACCAACCTGCCCGCCCTGAGCACCTGACAGCTCCCACATGCCCCTCCCCCCGTCCAAGGGATCCTTAGAGATTTAGTGTGGAAAACATTTTTATAAAGCACCAGAATGTGCTCATTAATTTTACCCACATGTACCCACATGTACTCACATGTACCCACATGTACTCACATGTACCCACATGTACCCACATCAAAGAAAAATTCTAACGAAATTAGGAGGATATTTGTTCAAGCAACGTGCATCTTTTTCTGTTCCGGAAAAATCTCTATGGGTAACTTTAAACTGATGTAAAACATATTTTTTGAATGGATAATTTATTTAATATTGGCAAGAAAATGACACTTCATCACCATATTCAAATGAAGTTCACTGTATTCCTTAAGGATTTCAGGAAAACCATCTGTGTGTCTGCTGTGTGTGTGTATGTTCTTATGGCTGTGCTGTGTGTGTGTATGTTCTTATGGCCGTGCTGTGTGTGTGTGTATGTTCTTATGGCTGTGCTGTGTGTGTGTATGTTCTTATGGCTGTGCTGTGTGTGTGTATGTTCTTATGGCTGTGCTGTGTGTGTGTATGTTCTTATGGCTGTGCTGTGTGTGTGTATGTTTTTATGGCTGTGCTATCTGTGTGTGTTTTTATGGCTGTGCTGTGTGTGTGTATGTTTTTATGGCTGTGCTGTGTGTGTATGTTTTTATGGCTGTGCTGTGTGTATGTTCTTATGGCTGTGCTGTGTGTGTATGTTCTTATGGCTGTGCTGTGTGTGTATGTTCTTATGGCTGTGCTGTGTGTGTCTATGTTCTTATGGCTGTGCTGTGTGTATGTGTATGTTCTTATGGCTGTGCTGTGTGTGTGTATGTTCTTATGGCTGTGTTGTGTGTGTCTGTGTGTGTATGTTCTTATGGCTGTGCTGTGTGTATGTTTTTATGGCTGTGCTGTGTGTATGTTCTTATGGCTGTGCTGTGTGTGTATGTTCTTATGGCTGTGCTGTGTGTGTGTATGTTCTTATGGCTGTGCTGTGTGGATTTCCTTTGCTTGCGGTTTCAGATTAGTGGTCCCTTAAAGCTCCTCTGGATGTGTCTGTCTGTGTTTTACGTGCTGGATTGGCATGTAGCATCCAAGGACGATAACATATAGGTCAGAGACCATTTCAAGAGCCACTATCTGAGCTCTATGGAATTATATACAGTACTGTGCAAAAGTCTTAGGCAATCCAAAGAAACGTTTAAAGCTGTTTATCTGGGTAGCAAGTGTACTTTGGCTTAGAACAAAAAACACAATTTAACATTAGAACATGTGCAAATTAAGAGTAACACAATAAAACCTAATAAGAATTTCTTCTGTTTTCTAAAAAGTTACTGATATCTAGTTGGATGGCTAGATGAACACCGCTTCAGTTCCCAAACTTCTCCTCAGGGGCACCTCAGCCGTTCCATGATTTTGTTCAATTTCACCAACAGCTCAATTAAATAATAAAATAAACTGGTTTGAAAAGTCAGTGAGAGATTGACTAGCTGTATGAGGTGCTAGTGGCCAAGTCAAAAAATACATGGATGCACTGGACGGTCACTGCAAATACTGGGGTGATTTTAGCAGAGGTTCTGAAATGGCTAAGCTGACACACTTTGACAGGCATAATATCATAGTTTTACAGCAACACGAGGATAATCTAAACATCATTTTCTTTGCCTGCCTAAGACTTTTGCACAGTACTGTACATCTTCTCATAAAATGACCAGTCGGAAAATTTGCATGTGCAACAACTGATAAGGTGGACCAACACAACACTGAAAATGGTCCTGGTCTGATGAAACTGCTGGGCCTTTGTGGCTGGATAAACATTTTATACATTATACAACATTTTGTTTTGAGTACTACAAGTGAGTAGATATGCTTATAGCATAGTGATATATGCCTTCTTATGTCAAGAACCATCATTCCTGCATTAATATACGCATTTACATGTATGTAATAGTTTTATTACCTTGTAAATAGCCTGTAGGGTTTGCAAACTATCCAAACACTTTTGATGTAGGTTATTTTTAGCTTTATAATGGAATAATATAGATTTGCCAAAACATTTCATGCGTGAGTGTCACGCCAGATGCGGGCGAGTTGGCAACCATACGTTTACTTTTATAGGGGCAGGTCTGCTACTATCTAATGCTAATGCTCGTTTTAATGTCTGATAATGGAAAAGAAGCAAGGGCACACTAAAATATATTTTTACTTAAAATCAATACAAATATATAGCTCCACAAGTAGCGGGTGAGTCCTGGAAGCATAGCGGCTTCGGCAAACAATCTTTTCCCGCTCATCGCGGAATCAGGGCGGCACAGCATGAAAGCCACCGGCGTCCAGACATTATTGGGAAGAGCCCTGTCACCGCGAAAGGTAGGTCTGCGATTTGCAATAAGCGTCCGGAAGTGGGGGCAAGCAGGAGAGATTCGGCGATGGACATGACCTGAGAAGGTACAGAGGGGCATAGGGGAGGTCTGACGGGGGATTGCACCTTTGCATGTTATGAACTTCACGGGGGAAAAAGGAGGCTCCCGTGTTTTGTCAGTTTGCATAGGCCTACGCCATATTTTTGGGGGAAGCAACCAAACGGCACAAGAGAAACAGAGGAGACCCTCAATACTGAGTGAAAGCATGCAAACCGAGATATGGTATAAAGACATAACTCTCATGACGCGCCTTTACCCAGGCCTGCCAACTCATGGCGTGACACGCTTTCAGACTCATGCCCACGCAAGAAATCTTACGCGAAATCTATATTATTCCAGTAAAAACCTAAAATTAGCTCCATCAAAGCGTCGACGTAGTTTGCAAACCTTGCAGACTATTAACAAGGTAATAAAATTGCTACGTACATGTGAATGCGTGTGCAAACTTCGGTCGAACCGAAAATCTCGCTTCGACCAGCTGACCTAAGTTGCCCACTTTGCCCTGTTATACCCATTACAGGCTGCGCTCTTTTATGTTATTGTGGATCCCTGCCTGCTTTCCGGTTGCCTGAGTCGTAACCTCCTTGGCCTGGGATTTTCTTCATCCCTCTTTAAAATATAAAAGTCCGTTGGGAGCATAATATTAAAATTGTAAGTGTGGAATGTTTTGTGAATCACTCTTGGCTATAAGATGCTGTATTGCAGCCCGTGACTGAATTAAAAACTAAGCAAATTATCCTGCCCATCAGATTTATTAAGTTTTTAGTTATTATTTAATTTCTTCTGTTTTATTGTATTTTATTTTTTTAATCTAGACGCAGTTCAACTTCTCCAATAATGTGCAGCTACGTAGTTAACCAGCAATCAAGTGAGACAGTATGGAGATTACTTCCGGCTCGCCAGCTATTAACAAGTAATACAAGGAATATTCTTGTATTCCTAATAAGAGTGTTAGTAACCTGATTATGAAGAATACCCCCCCCATTGTAAATCAGTGATTTACTAATTTATATGTTTAGTTTTACTTTATATGCAAACTACCTAAAAATGTAAATGACGTGGAGATTGTGCAGTAACTTGAAATGTCCACTAGATGTCCGAAGCCACCCTGACCGAATTTGACTGCTGGTTAAACGTACTTCTCTGTGCAGGTGTTTATAGACAAAGTTACTCCAGATTTCATTGCACATTTTGCAGTATCTGTTTTATACACATTGTCGCATTGTAGGCCTATAGTTATTTCCAATAAAATCAGTAAATAGTAGGCCTACACATGGGACGTGTCCTCCTCACATTTCATAATTATTCGTTTGGACCCCCCCCACATTTAACATAACATATTAGTTCACCCAGCGTTGTTTCTATTGCTTCGCGAAAGAATCCATTCCACTTGATCGATATGAGAATACACATACGGCGTCTAATTCATTAAAAAAAAAAACCCGCTACTGTCCCCCCCCCCCCACATTCAAAATGCTGCTGACGCCCCTGGGCCTACGTGTAACTTTGAGGACATAAAGCAATCGCGACTTCTTCCAGCAAATGCGTCCGTCTGCAGAGCCATTTACAGCATCCGGTGTTTAAGCGAGTTGAACTTCAAATGTCATTTAAAGACCATTAAAACATACACAGGTACTCACTTGACTGTAGATGTTTAATAAATTGCACAATGCAATGTGATGAAATACAACAAAATAAATCTGCGATATTTCGAAATAAATTGATACCACAGACATGTATCCCTATAATGAAGTATGTCTGCAGCTTGGTGCAAATGACGTATGTCATTTGAGACCTTTTTGGAATCGGGAAATGTGACAGCAGTATAAAATTATTTTAAAATCTGAAAAAAATACATATTACATATCGTCGTTGAGTCAAAATTTAATTACAGCATTAAACATGTTACGTCTTGTACATGTAAATATATTCAGTAATTGTCATTTTAAAATTACGTCATTTTAAATAAATGTGTCTGAATATTTGCGTTATATAGGCTGTTTTTAAAGAAATTTATATATATATAAATATATATATATAAAATATATTTAAAAAAATATATTACGCCCTAAGCAAAACTCTGCTTGTGATTCAACCACACAAAAACGACCGAGGGTAGCTGTATTACGCCTTTAAGCGCAGTCATACTAAATCGTTTCAATTAGTTACGACCCTCAAATGTGATTGTACCTCCACCCACTTCGAATGTCACATTTTCATCACATGGTGAGCACGACATCTATCTAGTTCATAAGTTTACTAACAACATCAAAGTACCGGACGTTTAAGGCAGCCGTTTGTATGATAGGGTCTGTTCATCATTTTTGCCCGTTTCTTTGGGAAAGAATGGACTCATTGTTCATAAGAGTAAACAAATTGTTATTCAACGCTTTATAAGAAAACAGAGAAGGCGTTGTTTAAGTGTGAAATTTATAAAGATAGTTATAATGTAACTCCATCACGTCAGGGACACTGTGTAAACTGTAAAACGTGTATTTAGAATTACTCGGAACGATTCCGATATTTGGTAAATCAGGGGGTGGTGATTTAGATGGCTTCTGTTCAGTTCGTATTAGCCTATAAAATATTCAGGTTTATGAAGAAATTATCACAGGGGATTAAGTTGGAGAAAATCATTTGGTATCAGACTAAAATGAGCCTTGCGGATTCTGTCTTATGTCTTCAATAGCACATTATCCCATTTAATCACACGTTTCTTTACGGATAGAACAGCACCTTCCAACTCAGGTTTATCAGCTCGCCAGTTTTACAATTAGTTTCAATAACCAGGGCAAGTTCCTATAATGTCTTTGCTGACATTTCAGATTTGAATGACAAGGGCGGTGCACGTAATGTTAGATAAATCGGTAGGGGGATCAAGTTAAGCTTTTCTTCCAAAATGTCAATTCTGGTTAAATCAAATGCTGACCTGTAAGAAGCGACAGGGTGTATGTTTTAGAAGCCGGGACATCACAAGTACATCACAAGACCTGGCTGAATTCACCCCAACATGGGTGGCACTCCCATTTACTGGGCTCCGGACATAATTGGCGGGAAGACGGCGTGATGGTTTGGTAAACACAACATAATTTAAAAGTAAAAATTAATTTGCATTGCAGCTTCTTACGGAAAAAAACACAAAATCCACTCATGCATTTTGCAAATAGACGTGACGGTTCGCGGTCCGTTTGAAAAGCGACCATCCAGCCAGTCATGCATCGGTACCACAGCTTCCCCTCAAAGAAGGAGTCATTTGTTTTTGATTGTCATGAATTTTGTCTCCATTAGTGATACTTTAATCACTATTTTGTGGCAAGATTCATCATTCAACTATATGTAATATAAATAAACATGAACGTTTTTATTAAATGGTATAAAAATAGGCACATTACTGCAAAAACATACTAAATTTATAGTGTTCTTTTATTATTTTTGTATTTATTAGCATATTTTTATTTAAAAGTCAGCTCATTGCAAAGTTTTCTAAGTTCCTAAAGTTCGAAATATTTAGATGCGTGAGTAAATAAGCTAACAATTTTATGGTCATATTAAACTTACCGCTGTGCACGTAACAAAACTACTATAGCTATGAAAATACCTGTTTTTATTTGATTATTGTCGCCCTTTTCATTCGTTTGTTTTTCTTTAAAAATGTATCTAAAATACTAACTTTCAAATTACACATATAAAACTGTACGAATTTGCAACTACCAATTATTATTATTATTCATGTAAGGGATTTATTACCACTGTAATGCAGGATATGTCGGCATTAATATTCTCTGTTCGTGCTATTTTGTGAACATTGAATATAAACCCAAACAGACACACCTCCTCTGTTTATATAGTTCACCTGAAGTCTTTGCGTTTTATTTTTAAATCATATTTTACTGTAGTTACATTTCTGGGCTGGGTGTCATACTGGCGTCCTATATAAAGCAATGATGCAGGACGTTTGTCTTCGGCACGCAGCCGCGAAACACGAAACTCAAACTGTCGAAAACCACGCGAATCTCATGCGTATCTGGGAGAGGATCTGTATACAGTCTCATTTATTAATAGGTGACATTTACAATACTATGGATATACAAAACAAAATTTAAAATCTTATGAACTTTTTTTTTTTATTTAAAATTCTCCTTCTTAGTCAAACTAAATTTTAAAAAACACTTTCTTACAAATATTTACAATTCATCTTCACATAAAGTGTGCCCATATATTTAAAGCCGAGTGCTTGCTGTAGGCGTATATCATTGTTGTAATTAGCTGTGATTGATTAAAAACAACTATGAAGAATGCCATTTCGATGTCGGTGCATTGGAGGCTGTTGGTAAAAACTGTGCCGAAATAATGTTTGTCGGCACGCTGAAGACGGGTGTAAGAGCTGGTGACGTCCGGGATATCAGCAGTGACTGTGCGCTCAGTAAGGCGGACTGAATTGCTGCCGGGGGCCGGGTGACTGTCTCTGAATCGGACGAAGTGCTGGACGCCCCGATTATGTTTTCTATGCTAAATGACGGCCTTCTGGGGAGCGCTGCCTTCGTACCCGACGCCGTCCCTGCGCCATCCAGCTGCAGCTGAATGCCCGGCCCGGCCTGAGGGCTGTACGGCCCTCGGCTCAGTTCAGCGGAGGATAACAGCGGCACCGCAGGTGGAAGCATCGCAGTCAGAGAGGGGATGTATGGATAATGCAAACCGGCGGCAGGAGAGAAAGCTGGTGGGGGCATCCCAAAGTGACGACCGTATGGATTCCCAACGTTGTATGGCCCAAAGGTCTGCATCAGAATGGTGGTCTGGTCTCTGAGTATATCTGGCTGGTGCCTCTTAAATCTCTTCCGTCTCCTTAGAAAGCTGCCGTTATCAAACATATCTTCCGACTGCGGGTCCAGCGTCCAGTAGTTACCCTTGCCAGGATTTCCCGGTTCCCTTGGGATTTTGACGAAGCAGTCGTTGAGGGACAGGTTGTGTCGGATTGAATTCTGCCAGGCTGGAAACTTCTCTCTGTAGTACGGAAAGCGGTTGCTGATGAACTCGCAGATACCACTGAGAGTCAGTTTCTTTTGCGGGCTCTGCAGGATGGACATGGTTATGAGCGCAATGTAGGAATACGGCGGCTTTACCAAGCTGCTTTTCGGCTTCTTCTGTGTCGGACCTGGCGCACATCCCTGCTCGTTCCCAGTGCTCTGCCCATCGCCTGCTCTCTCGTATTCACACGAGTTACCTGTCATCTCCGTAACCCTGATCTCCTGCATGCCTCCCAGGTCTCCTTGGCAGTCGCAGTCGCTGTCCGCGCCCGCGTCGCCCTCACCGACGACATCGATGTCCGCATCTTCGGAGGTGATGGCCGGTGGTGCTGACATGTGGCTGGCACTGGTGCCTTCAGAGAGGGTCATCGCCGCTCACTTCCAACTCCAGCGGAACGCTAAAGGCAGCCAGGTGACTGACCAGTCGCGGTGCGGATCATCAACCGATTCTTCTTGCCACTCTGATGGTTCAGAATTCAACAATATATTATAAACAATTCGATATAAACCTGAAATTCGTTTACTGCATCGGTATCCTGCACTCCCCGGATGAGTTTTCTCCGCAGTGACTTTTTACAACTTGAGGCGCGGCGAATTTCACTCAGATTAACAATCAGCTGTCCGGTTAATTACTTTTCACTTATACAGTCACGTGGTCGAGTGACGTCTGACTCGCCAGCAAAAAGGGGATTGTCTCGCGGGTCTGCCAACTATGTACTTGCTACTGTCCGACTTCCAACCTCTCAGTCATACCCTCTTAAAGTACGCCTTAAATCATGGATATTGTAGCATCGGAGTTTCACCTTTATAGCTTGACTTTGAAGGATTTGTAACATCTTTCCTCAACGCCGGCACGTAATAACAATAGTTAACATCGAGGGGAGAGTTCTTAACGAGCTTCTCACGTGTGTTAACGACCTTATCATTGCAAATGTTAGCATAAGAAAAAGTCGGAAATGAGAGACTGGTGTGAATGTTAAGCGACAATTCACAACCCGATAGCAAGTCTTGCTAGCGTATTGTGACCATGAAAAGGATGCAAATCATGTAGGCTGTGCCTAGCTAACATTTCCTACAGGAAAGGCGCACCAAGCTGCAGAGAACTTCATGCAGTATTTGCGAATGAAAACATCAAAATACTGTGCAATGTTTTGCATGAGAACTGATCATTAAAATTATTTGATAAATTATTTTAAATCCTGGAAAAGTTACAAGGCATTGATAGTACATTACTACTCGCTTAGTTAATAATGTGTAAAATTAGTAATATTTTTTGCGAAAGGATTCAGAAAGTTCGTCTCAGTTCTCTCTGGGGAAAGGAATGTGTTCTTCATCACTCTTTGAAATACATAATGCTGCTGCTTTTGCCGAAGAAACAAATATAGCAAAGAAATAAAATAAGCACTGAACGATGCATTTTAAAATAAAGTATTTAATTTATCTATATGTAGGTTATATAGTAAATTAAATTCAACTGTTTATATAAAATAAGAAATGAAACATTCATTTAATGTCTGTCCATATAACCCCATAGAAACTTTGTAAAAATTATTATTTCAAGCTGAAAGTCAGCTTTCGCAGTGTGTTAACTGGAATTCAATAACGCACCAGCCCAATTTACAATAAAAGTAACGGAGAAAATTTTGATAAACTGGCAGCGAAAACCCACAGGTATAGCCGGCTAACCAGAAGACAAAGCATTACAGGAAAAAAAACTATCCCGTGTTTTTCGTTTTGTAAAACATCTGCAAACAAAGACCATACATTATTTGTGGTTATTATTTATGTTTTCCTGGAGTAAAATTGCTGAAACTCGTATAAAATTGTATTTTTATTTTGCCGTTTATGTTTTAGGTTTTCTAGGTGTCAAATATTTTATTTGATATGACGAACAGTTTACTGGAGAGAACGGTAACGGCCGTGTGTTGGCTGCAGTCTCATTGTCACTGCGTTGTTTTACAAGAATATAGGTATACATCCGGAATAGCCTATATTTGTGCACCGAATTTACTTAAGGACAAGCAATCGAAACATATTTTTGTAACAGCTGCGATATTGCGAACGGACTATAAACGATTAGAGTAACGTGTTAAATATCTCGCGAGGAATACATGAAAGTCACTTTCTCACTTAATGCCAGATTAACACCTCGCCGAGGTTAAAAATGACTGTTAATTAAAATGTACTTTCTAATTAGATTTATAACGGTTGACCTCGTGCTTGGATCGCTTCAGGCTGCCATCCTGAATCGCCGGTGCCCCGTATGAATCATGTCCCCCCCCCCCGGGGGTCTCAAACCCATCTGTCCAGCACGGGGAAACATTTCATTTGTAGGCGTCACCGTACTGGAGAATCACAAATCACACTTAATTTGCATTGCACATGCTCTCTAAAATGAAAGAATATTTAATATTATTTGCATTATTGTGTTATATGTTAAACTTTCCTATTTACCAAATCTGCCAGTTTGCTATGCAGTTTATGGAGATTTAGTATATCTTGTTCCGTGTTTTTCTCAAAGTAAAAATAGACAAAATGCACGTGCTTGTTATACGTGAACCTTTTACACGTTACCGGAGGCGTCGCGGAGAGTTCTACATTGAGGGTAGGGGGGGGGGGTGGGGGTGTATATCATGGCATTGCAATAGTAACATCGTAAAAGAATGCGGTGCAAGAAAGATTTAAAAAATATTATAAATATTTCATCATTTAAAATAAGACTAACACTGCATAACCAAACACAACCCAAAAATGACTGATCCGTTTGTCTGATAAAATCAGTTTGTCTGATACAGGACTGCAGTCTTTCTCAGCTATGCGTTTCGTCCTCGCGCTCTGCATGCGCTGTGATTTGGCCTCAACGCGCAGATTGATCATAAAATAAAAGGAACTTGCTATTATTTATTTGTTTATTTTTTTGGGGGGGCGAATTGTGAAAAAATGCATCGATTCTTAAGAAGCATCGCTTGCCGATTAATTTGAGTGGAATCAGCAGATTTGTAGTTATGTGGAAAAAAATTACAAAGTGGTTTCTTTGAGTATAAACGTTTTCAAGATAAATTTGGTAAAATTCTCAGGAAAGTATCCAAGGCAGTTCAAAGTGTGCCATGATCTTTTGTGAAAAAGTGCAATGAATGGGACTCTTTCATTACACATTCGTGTCTTTTTCAGAGGCAGGCTTTATCAGTATTGAGTCCCACACATTTTTGTGTGTGTACGTGTGTGTGTATGTGTGTCCCCACACAAATGTCCCCACAATGTGATAAAAATCTGTTATTTTGACATTGTGGGAAACATTCTTTTGGTCCCCACAAGGGGAAACTCAGTTTTATAAAAACTTTATCCGTGACTGCGATCAAAAAAACAAAAAAATGCCAAAAATCATGTATTTTGTTTGGTTACTTATGGTTAAGGTTGGGGCTGGGTAGGGGTTAAGGTTGTCATGTTGGAATTAGGGTTTTCCCCATAGAAATGAATGGACGGTCCCCACAAAGATATAAACGCAAACGTGTGTTCCTGCGTGCGCATGCGTGCGTGTGTTCCTTACTTTTATAATTGGACCGCTGGCTACAAATACTAACAACTTTTTACTAATTTGATTTCGGTGGTACACTTGTTCTTTTCCGTTTGACAGACCTTATAGTATATGTGGCCTGGAACAGAAGAAAACATTCCAAGTAACAGAGCAGATGTTTTTGCCAGATACTATACTGTGGACGACAGTGGAAAGACATCTTGCTAATTTCACTGCTAATGCTGACCTTCAGGATATTTCCATCTCTCACACTGCATGTGGAGAGACAGCAGGAATATTTTTGTTCTACTGAACAGTCCATTCATTTCCTCCACATGCATTATTGCCCTCAAAATTAAAGACCTCTTTTAATAATTGCCCTTTTCCTCCAAAGCCAGTTTATTCGTGATTCTTTGGTTTCATCCAGCCAAAATTCAGAGCTGCCATTTGAACGCAGGCACTCATGGGATGCAGGAGCTCACTAACTCTTTCTTTATGGTAACATTTCCTGTTTCTATTTCTGTAAGGGTGGCTTTTCTGTCTCAGTTGCATCTTTCTGTTCCTCTCAGTGTCGATATTTTTCTTGGTCAGGCATTAACTTTCAGAATATGAACTTTTCCCCTTAAATCTCTATGAAGATCTATCGCCAAAGACGACTCAGAGAGCAGGTGTGTACTGTGATTATATTCTTATATCCATGGTTAGAGCTGATGGGAAAAATACGGCTTCACAACTTGCTCTAAGTGTGACTGCTAAGCATTTCAAAATCATAGCCTAGTTTAAAAACAATAATCTTAACTTCCTCTGAGTTAAAATAGCACTGCATCATATTGCTGTTTGTTGCTGAGCTGTTGATGTAAACTGTGAGACTGTGAGTGAAATGTAGCAGAATTAAGTGATAGTAGCGCCCTTTATTCTGTGAGTGGAACCCTGGCGATGTTACGCCCGCGTCTCAACCAGCCCAACCTCACCTGAACCTCCAGGCCTGCAGAGATCTTCCTACCCGGGGGGTTGATCAGCTGTTGTGCCTCCCCCTGTGATGAGTTGCCAGATTTTGTCCTTGTTCTGTGTGAGGTGTTGAGGTACCTCCCCTCCTGAGTGGTTCCCACGCTTTTCGCTTCCTCATTACTCTACACCGCCTGTATTTCTGACTTGCTGGACGTCTGATTCTTGCCAGCGTGTCTTCCTGGGTTTGGCTGCCTCGCTTATTCTCTTTCTGTTATTGACCGTCCGCCTGCACCTACGTTTGGTTGTTTGGGATAGTTCTGGTTTGTTTAAACCCACAAACGAAATGAAGATGCCAATTGTTCTATGGGACAAAATGAGGTTCCTTACAGACTATGACCCAGGGGAAGAATCAGGAGGACTGGGTGTGGGATATGTACCCCCCAATATTTAATATGGCTTCCTTCCTCCCCCAAAAACAACAACCTTTGCATTTAAATTATTATCACGTTTTGCCCCCCTTTCTAATTGCCTCGTTAGCCTGAATGATTATCTGACCAAGGTCGTGTGTTTTTAGTTATTAATGCAGAACTACACAGGGATGTCGACAGGATGCCAGTATGGATCCTGTGACCAATTTGGCAGAAACCAGGCTTGAAATATGTCGGGGAAACCTGCAGCATGGTCCTACTGGGGTCTAATGGCACAGTGGGTTGGTTATAGTTCAGAAATGTTAGATTGTATGTCCGGACAGCAGAGCTGCTAGCTGGAGGTTGGAGTGATGCCGTGGGTGGGGGGATTGGGGGTGTGGCTGGCAGAAGGGGCCCCGGGGCCCTACAGGGGCCTCAGGTGGGAGCAGCTGGACTCTACATCTATTCCCTTCCTCTCACCTTTTGAAAGGGAGAAAAAAAAATAACTGTCACTTACAACATTAATACCTTCCTAGTGTGGTAGCATATTGTAGCAGTTGACAATTTTCTGGCACTGATCTATTGATCAATTACTGCACTAATTGCCTTGATCAGTACTTCAGTGATGCCACACATGGTGTGCAAGGAGCACGTGTCCGGTGGCATCTTGTGACTTGGATTTCACTTAAATAAGTGCTACATGAGTCCTGGGTTAACCCTCAGCTCTCATTGGTCCTTTCAGGCCGAGGTCTATGACAAATTCCCAGAAGGGGAATAGAATGAATAGAGAAGGGTTATCATCATCCGAAGGACGAGCCGAAATCCTATTATACATATTCATTATGTGATAATGGCATGATGGCCGGGCAGGGAGAGAGCCTCGCCCTCACCATGTCCCTTAGGAGCGGTTCCCCCATCTTAGGATTGATGGATTGTATCCTATTAACGTGTGATAGATTTATTATGTCTGTACCCGGAGCACTGCTCTTGTCCTAATCAGCCAGCAGTATGGCAGCCTGATCTGTCCCCTTAGCGCCCCCTGCAGGAAGGCACAGGTCATGGGAACAGAGGGGCCACCTGATATCCCCCCTTTGGGCGGCACATGCAGTAACCTAAGGGCCGGCGGCATCGGAGCATGTTTATCTACCGCGTGGCTCTGGTCTTAGAGTTCAAACGGTGTTTATTAAAATTTAGCAGAGAATGATGCGTGAATGTTCTGTGGGGCCATTCTGCTGTGGAGGCCAGCACAGCAGGACCTACATGAATGCTGGGATCTCCTGAGAGAAGATCAGCATGACCCCTGTCCAAGGGTGTGTGAGTTAGCAGCATCATACACTGAGCTAGTCATCGGAAGGTCACCGGTTCAGGTCCCTTTAGTGAGTTCCTCTGACCTTGGCCCTTAGCCCCATTTTCTCCTGGGATCCTAATTTCTCAAAAAAAAAAAAAAAAAAAGTATGTCACTATGGATGACGGTGTCTGCTAAAAAGACAAACACCGAGATCCACAAACACCGAGATCCACAAACACCGAGATCCACAAACACCGAGATCCACAAACACCGAGATCCACAAACACCGAGATCCACAAACACCGAGGCCCATTCTAACATGAACTTGTTTAAAGAAAACATGGAACATGGATACTGGAAGAACTGGGTGAAAACCAGCACTTGCTAGCTGAAATCCAGACATTTTTTTTGAAAAACTGCAAAGCTCACCTTTTGGGAGGTTTATGGGACATGAGTCTTAAAGGCCTGAAGTAAAGAAAGCGATTTGAGGCAAGTATGACGACTATAGAAGTGGAGTCGCTGGGGCTGGATCTGATTATTTGAATGTTACATAGAATTTGTTACGCACGTTATTGTTACGTACATTATTGTTACGTACATTATTTTTACGCACGTTATTGTTACGCACATTATTGTTACGTACATTATTGTTACGCACGTTATTGTTACGCAGCTTGCTCAGCTTTCTGGATACACCTGGAAGGTGGAGCAGTTTCAGAATGAAATCTAACATCTACAATTATGAGGCTCATCGATCACATCTTCAGATTAGGTTTCTGACGTCTTTTTAGCCGGTTCTGTAGAGCTAAATGAATTACTTATTGTACTGAATTCCAGGGCTCACTATGGGGTTGTGGGATAATAATAACTTCTTATTTTTATTAATTTCTCAAGGCACGCCAATCCAGCGCAACATGCTAATTCCGTGTTAGCGCAGCACGCTAACTGCTGGCAAATGTCACCTGATGTTTCAGCTTAAATTAAACATTTATGGCCATCTGGAAAGCCGCAGTGCTTGGGGTTTCAGAGCAGTTTTTGTAGCGGACCGAGGTCGTGGGTCTCTGGGGGGGTGGCAGAGACATAAAATGCTCTCCGGTGAAGGGGCCCGTTTAGCTCTCGCCCACTGGGGGGGGGGGGGGCTCTTTGTGGCCTGAAGATATAAACATTTGAAAGTTTAATAGCTTTCTATGTGTGGTGTCTGGTGTGTAGTACAGAATGGGGGCAGGCTAAGGTTACTGTGTCAGGATGCGAGGCCTGTTTTCAAATTCCCCAACAAGCTCAATCGCTAATCCTAATCCTAATCTTAACCCTAAATCCTCTTTTCACATATAGGCAGTGCGAATTCTTCATGCAGGTCGACAATCGATTTCCAGGACGAACCGCAGCAGTACAAAGGCCTTTAATGACCCCTTAATATGCGCAAATAAAACCCAACGCTAGGAGTAAATGCTGTAAGTCGCTGCATAAGATACCCAGTTGATGTATTTCACGCCATACAGCGTCAGCCTGCAGCAATGACCACGCTGATGTTTTCGGCGGGCTTTATTTGGGGGGGGGGGCGGTGGTGATGGGCCCCCACAGGCTTAAGTAGCCGCTAAATGCAGCGTTGTTTCATTTTACACCAGGAAAGGCCGGCGTCGCATTTCACACTCGCATTAGTTTTCAGCTACGCAGCTGTGCTGCAACTTCCGCCGTGATTGAATTTTAAATTCACGGCAGTTCGTATGTAAACTTGAGGTGACGGATTCGTAACCACAAGCGGCCTTTGCTGTAAAACCAAATAACATGGAGATATGATGATGATGATGATGATATTTAGTGTGTATCTTTCCTAAGAAGCTCTGAATCCCTACCTGAGAAAGGGGTAAACATCGGTGTCACTAGTCAAATCATTCAGACTTTAACGGAGTATAACTAATTAACCAAACATGAATAAACTTACAAATAAATAAATTGTTCAGTGGCCACTGATGTTTGCTTTTTGCTCAGAAAACTATGACACCTGCCCTATGGTATGAAGGTGAGACAGTAAATGATGTTGGCGGGGGGGGGGGGGTCCCTATTCATGTCCTTTGACTTTTCATCTTTCTCACTGGTTGTACAGACAGTGTAGCAAACTAGGAGCACACAAACAAGCATCCCTGGTGTGCAATGGGACCAATGCTGCTGGACAATGCAATGTTAGACAATGCAGGTAACCACACAGCATGTTTTTGATGGCTGCTAAGGAGGTGGTTAAAGACTCAGACTCTCAGGGACTCAGACTCACAGAGACAAGATCACTGACTCACGTTCTGGGTCAGTAGTGTTCAACTCAAAGTTATTTTGTCTGAAAAAGAAAAGAGGGCATTGAAACCAGCCCAGCAGTATACAGTCAGTGTAACATCCTTCTGTTCATAGAGATTTGATTGCAATAATCAAGTTAAATGGGGTTAATTAAGATGATGGAGTGAAAGATCTGACCCACAAAGGCGACCTTTATGCACGACTCAATCATTAAAAACACTCCCTCGTAATTAAAACATTTTTTTGTCATGAACATTTTGGTCTCGCCTGATTACACCAAATCTGTATGTATTACCGCCTCAATGACGGCTATTCTTCTTAAAACACAAGGAGGGATCTAAGTGAGGTCAGAAACATAGGGTACATTATAAAAGGCAGAAAAGAGGACAAATGTGTCACTTCTGTTTTGGAGGGCTGTCGTATTTCCGCCCACGCCGACGCAGCCGGCCCTCAAAGGCCCCGTTGTCTCCCATTATGCAGCAGGACTGGCCTGGAAAAAAGCGTGGAATCTTTTTGTAGGGTGAAAGATAAATTGCTCATTGTGAGTTTTAAAGAAGTATATTTCATCGCACGCCCCTGTATGACACTCGGGCTCTTGGAAGTTTGCATAAATTAGCAGGATCTTGTACATTTCTGACCTGAAGGAAAGTCCCAAATAAGGTCGTCCCCCGAATGCAGAACTTGGTAGCAGTTTGATGTTGAAGGAGCCTTTTCCAGAGGAACCACTTCCTGTTTGAGCCCGTGGGATAAAGTCGAAGGAAAAGCACAGACTGTTTAGACTCTTAAGTTTATTCAGCTCTGTTAAATGACATTTATTCTATAAAGCACATCTTCACAGGTGTATTTTTGTCCATTTTGATAATAAACACGTTTGATTCTGGCCCCAGCATCTAGGTTATAAGATGTTCTGTTATTACTGCAGTAAAGCAGTGTAATTTAAGTGCCTGGTGTTATGCGGTCATCGTGTTTGGGGATATCCTGACATTACCTGCCAGGTTACGGTCTGTGGTGTGTGAGACCTCACAGCAAGGACACCAAGTGTGCAAAACCTCTCAGGTCTGATAACTATGGATACCTAAGTACCAGGACATCCTTCCTCCTTATGGTTTGCCAGGGCATCTCAGCTTCGTTTGAAGTACTTGTGTATTTTTCGAGCAAACATTGTCGGATTCTTCCTAAAATCCAAGAAGCGCTTCGATCTGCCGCAGCAATGCAATGATGACCACGAGTCAACTGGTGTGCGCTAATGTACGGATGTGTGGAAGGTATGGAAATGTGTGGAGGTCTCTGAGTTTAGTTGCCCCAGTTCATCCTCAGCGGGAGAAAGACGTAAAGTCAGCTCTGCTGGCCGGACCTTTTAGCTCCGATTCACTATATATACCAGCCCACAGAGGCCCTGTGTGTGAATCCCATTGGCTGCACTACACTTCAAAGAGGATGGGGGGGGGGGGGGGTGGACAAGCTGGCTTCCACCATACAGCAGAGTGGGGGCCATGTGTGGTTCTGTGGGTTAGGATGCTGGGTCTATCATCAGACGGTTGCTGGTTCAAATCCCCTGCCATGCAGAGTGCTTTCACTATTGGGACCTTAAGTAAGGTCCTTAACCCTAATTACTCCAGGGATTGGCTGACCCCTCTTTCCCATTTGTATGTTGCTTAAAATAAAAAAATATAAAGTATGTGTCAAATTCACGCTCTTCCTTAGCTGTCTCATGTCCAAAAGTGGCTGGAGCTGCTGCCCCTGTGGTCTAGGTAAGAATATGCCCACTGTGACTGACTGAGGCTTCCGGGTGTCCGCGCTGAGAGCTGCCCCTACGGTCTAGTTAGGAATATGCCCACTGTGACTGACTGAGACTTCCGGTTGTCCGCGCTGAGAGCTGCCCCTACGGTCTAGGTAGGAACATGCCCACAGTGACTGACTGAGAATTCCGGGTGTCCGCGCTGAGAGCTGCCCCTACGGTCTAGTTAGGAATATGCCCACTGTGACTGACTGAGACTTCCGGGTGTCTGCGCTGAGAGCTGCCCCTACGGTCTAGATAGGAATATGCCCACTGTGACTGACTGAGACTTCCGGTTGTTCGTGCTGAGAGCTGCCCCTACGGTCTAGGTAGGAATATGCCCACTGTAACTGACTGAGACTTCCGGGTGTCCATGCTGAGAGCTGCCCTCGCATGGGAGACCATTCTGAATCAATGCATGAAGCACTCATTAATTTTTGCATAAATGTACATTCTCGCTCGACTAATGTTTAATTTCGTGAATTAATATCGGTTGCTACAGCTATTAATCGTGAATGAATACTTTATAATACCTTTGCATATTTAATCAAGAGGCAGTGGAGTTATTCAGGATCGTTAATGGAACTAGATACTAAAAGGAAAATATGGCTGATTGGAGGCTGTATGTTAATTAGCGGATATGGTAAAGGAGAGATGAATAAGTGTAATTATTGGCATAATTGGTGTGATTGTGACTCCAAAAATGTACAATGTATCGGAAAATTGCATCAAGTTGTACTGTTCAGTAAAGCAGGCAATTCCAACCCGCAAGTGTTTTGTTTTGCAGTTTAAAATTAAAATGGAAGTTTGTTAAAGGAGATTAATGGCAAAAAATAGACACACATTTATTCAAAGTAATGTGACGATCAGTGAGTTTAGGAGTCTGTCTCTCCTTCTGTGCCTGGGGGCACACAGAGACCCGGCTGATTGTAAACGGGAGCACAGACCGCCCCGTGGGTAACTTCTGTACAGTGGGTTATTGTTTGGGTAGCCCACGGCCTGTTTACAGAGCACACAATGAGAAATAGTCTTCCACCAACAGGCATTGTGTACACAGCCTGACCTTTTCTCGCAAAACAAGACACGCTGACCTCCGCATCTTTACGACTGATTCATTTTTCGAGAGCGAACATTTTGCATTTCTTGGAAGAAATGAAAGAGTGTAAACAACGCTTAAGAAATCACAAGGCAGGGCCATTTGAAACGATAAAATGTGACTTTATCGACTGACTCGATGTGCCAATTATGCGTATTGAGGGGTTAAGGTTAGGGTCGGGTGGGTTTTTAGTTTAACCCTGAGATCTCCGTTCTGGTGAACCTGGTCTCACCACATGCTCCCAGTGACAGAATGGCAGTTTATCGTCATGAACACATGACATTATGACTCGCGGACCAATACCATTTACTCATACCAGTACACCAGTTATGACCAAATCAAGCACGTAATGTCATATGAATGAATATTGGTATTTGCCATGCTAGCTGCAGTGCATTTTGGGTAAAATGCGGGGTGTAACCATGATGAAAAAAATACTTCACACTTGGTTCTGGCCATGATGTCACAATGTACCCATAAGGCCACATTTAAATTAAGTATAACTAGCTATGAAATATTGATCTGAGATTTTTTGAATTCATTATAACTAGACTTTTTCTACACATTTATGTGAAGAAATTATATGACAAGTCTAATTATATTAAATCTTTCGCGACATGGCTACATTTTACTGTGTCTTTAAATATGTTCTCCCTGGCTCATTAGCATAAGTTTGATTGGACAGTGATGGATTGGCGTGGATGTCGCCGAGACTCTGGGGCCCAGGGAACCTGGGGAGGACACCCCTCGTGGGAGGGCCCCAGCAGGCCATGTCCTCACCACCGGCTCCTGGCAGAGTGAACGTCGCTGTCTGCTGGGACGCATAGAGCAGCCATTGTCTATGAAGAGGCCCTGAGACCTAAAGCCGTGAGTATCTGAGCTGAATAGGGCCCTGCGGTGAAGCCGAAGAGGGCCCCACAGTGAAGCTGAAGAGGGCCCCATGGTGAAGCTGAAGAGGGCTCCACGGTGAAGCTGAAGAGGGCCCTGCGGTGAAGCCGAAGAGGGCCCTGCGGTGAAGCCGAAGAGGGCCCTGCGGTGAAGCCGAAGAGGGCCCCGCGGTGAAGCCGAACAGGGCCCCGCGGTGAAGCCAAGCAGGCTGGGCTACTGAGACCAACTTGCATCCATTCATTTGTTTGATTATATTAGGATTTGACCTGAGACTTTGCTCTTTTATTTTTAGAAAATGCCCCCATTCTCAGTGTAAGTGACGGGGGGTGGCGTTTGCCCCCTTGTGGAGCAGTGAGTTACAAACCTTGTGTTTTTACTGTATTTGATGGATTTGGCCAAGTCCTCGCTCTCTGCTGGAGACCCCCCCAGCATGCCCAGGGCGGCGGACGTGCTGGGATCACCCTCAGACCAGTACAATGGCACTAATGGATTAGACAGTAATACAGGGGATTCGGGAGTGAGTGGGGGGTGGTGATCTGGGGCGGCACAGACATCCAGTGAGCTGTCAGATCCTGTGATCCAGTGATCCAGTGATCTCCCCTCACCTATATGCATGTGCTCTTGTGGGTCCCGCTGTTCGGCAAATCCAGTTTCGCGTCTCGTTTTTACCTTTCGGGGGGGGGGGGGCAAGGCACTGCACAATACCTGTTTAAAGATGTGTTATGGGTGACTACCAGTGCCATAGAAATCAGTCAAAAATGATCTGTGTTTAAACACAGGACCAGTATAACTTAAAACTCCATTATACTTGGAAAGTAGTTGGTACATCAGACTGTATTGACATTGTCAACGTCTATCTCTGGTTCCCACATATGGAGTACAGTATTGGGCAGCCCAACAGTAAGCCGGGGGGGGGTCGAGGGGGGGGGCAGCTTTTTTCAGGGCCGGCGAGACTATGAATGATGAGCAAAACACAGCCATTAGCCGGCTTTTCAGCTGCCGCGTAATTAGCTCGTTAACACGGTCCTAATCAGGAGATGAGCGTTGCCAGGAGACAATTAGTGACATTCGGCCAGCATTTAAAGCTCAGTTTGAGTGTGACCCCATTCACAAAATGCTGAAGATTAATGGTCACGTTTATGCGTTTAGCTGCCCCCACTGGCCATTATTTAAACTTGGCTGTGTAACATGCGTAACATTGCTGTGCTAATGAGGACTATTTTGGGTATAATGGAAAGCGCTGTCCCTGTACCATGCTATATGTCATTCATCCATCCATTTTCTGAAGCTGCTTATCGTATTCAGGGTCGCGGGGGGTCCAGACCCTATCAGGGAGCCTATGGGACCAGCTCAGGATGGGACACCAGCCCATCACAGGGCACACAGACACACCACAAACTCACACATGCACACCTACCATGTTATATGTGTAATATACACACTCAGTGACAAAAAACAAGCACCCAGAAGTAATGGTCCGATTTGGATGTCACTCCAGTGTTCGATTTGCAAGGAGCTGGCATGTCTACTCACCAGACACAGAGGACGCCTCGTAGACGCATTAGACAGAATTACCAGCACTGGACGGCGTTTGATAGGCGTCGCATTGTGGGTTTGCATGAGGCCTGCTGGTCGTAACGTCCTATTGCCCGGCATGTGGGGCATGCAGACGTCGCAGTCGCGCCATGTTGGAACCAATCATGTCAGTCTGTCATGTTGAGGTCAGTCTGTCATGTTGAGGTCAGTCTGTCATGTTGAGGCCAGTCTGTCATGTTGAGGCCAGTCTGTCATGTTGAGATCAGTCTGTCATATTGAGGCCAGCCAGGTCCCCCGATCTTTCCCCAATGGAACATGGGTGGGATCAGCAGTGCCCACTCTGCTGTCTATTTGATCTGATATTATAATCATTGCAATACAGTCACATGACCTTTCACCACATGCAGATTCATTTCATTTCCACCACTGCGTCTGGGTGCTTTTTTGTCACTGAGTATATATAATATAACCTTTTTATTTGTTGTGCATGTGAATGAAACGCTGACTGCAGGGAAGAGGATCTGTGGCCTTTGGTCCTGCATGAAAACCTGAGCTTCCTGAAGCTCATTCTGAGTCCAGCAGCTCCAGCGAATCTGATCATTCAGTCATAATTAGAAAATGAATATTTCAGATGCTGCAGTGATGGACCATTAGAGTGATGAGTTCTGGAATCTGTTATAGCCTTCATTGTCCTCCCAGCAGAGTCCATGTGGAGCTCAGGCACGCAGACATTGATCAAAGACGAATTTCTGCACGCGACCGTGGGCAATGAATTCAACTTTTGGGAAGAGATCCTTACAAGTATTGTAACAGAAAGCAGTGTGTGTTGGGAGTGCAGAGAATTGGAGTGGATGGCGTGTGATTGTGTGATGATTTCACAGCTCTGCTCCTCCGCTCTGAAATGTCAGTGGGAACCATGTGCTCTTTACAGGGATCTGGGCGGTTATGGAGCTGGCAAAGTTTATGGTGACATACTTGGTTGTTCAGCCTTTCACATTGTAAAAGAAGTTTTCTAGATTCAAAATTAAAATACAATGCCCGTGTAAGTGATCATTACAATTCAAAATTATTTCAAATAATCAGCTGTAAAATAGCATTACAAGTGTATGTATAGTAAATAATGGAGCTCTTTGTTGCGATCTGCGCCTGTGTTCTGGAAAGTTCTTGGTCTGAATCCTGTAGCTAGTAATTATATTACCAATAAGCCCTTGGACAATTAAGGTCCTTAAGTGCAACTGCTCCAGGGGCATCGGATGGGGTATGCAAAAACACACCCAATTTTCCCACAGGAATGAAAGAAGTACCATTATTATGTACTAAAAAGTATCATTTAAGTCCATTCACCAAAATTAATAGAGACCAAGAAAATATTTATGATTTGTAATATTTTCGCCGTGTTATTCATTGGAATTTAGCAGTATTTAAAAATCCATCAAATCTATGTACGCAGGAAATGACGCCAGGAATGTACGCATGCCACCTGATTTTTATTTATTTATTTTACACAAAGTTTGATAAATGATCCCCGGGGTTCTTACCGCAAAAACGTGAAGGTGGGAAATGGTGCCACCTGCTGATCACATAATAAATTGTAAAATTTGTGTATTTAATTTTTCATGCATTTCAACAGAAAATGCTTATTCATCTTCTGTGTTCTCCTAATAGCCTAAAAGATTTGCAGGACCCTGAACACTTCAGCTTGTCAATATATTTTCAGAATTAACTCACATGTGCTTGTCCAGTTAACAGTAAAAAGGAGAATATCTTGTATATGTGAGGTTAGAAGGGCTCTCTTTGCAATGCCGAATCTAAGTAGAGGCCAGTTTAACCTCTAAATCAATATGTTTGATATATACATTACTTATACGGTGTAGTGACCTGAGAAAACCTTTGTTGAGAATAATGTTTGTTACCACTAGAGGGCGCGAGTGTGTTATCATATGAGTTCGCTCAGGTTTAAATTCATCTTTTTGAGAAGTTTCCCCGATCTTAAAAAAATCCAAAGAAAACCAGGGATTGTGTGGAGGCTTTTTTCAACGCGGAATCAAAGTAGATGAATTCTTGGATTCTGTCAGAATACGTGCTTGAAATGCGATGTAATGATGACATGAGGACACCTGGGTCCCTGCAGCTCAAGTCCATCCATCCATTTTCCGCACCCGCATGTCCGATGCAGGGTCGTGGGGGGTCCGGAGCTCGTCCCACAAGCTAGAGGCGCAAAGCAGGGAATAACCCAGGATCGGGCGCCAGCCCATCGCTGGGCTGCAGCCTACGTCTGATTTCACAAAACGGCAAATCGACTGCTGGCAGGCGAGACGGCTTTACTGTCTGGCCAATTTCTGCAGCAATATTGGTTCAGTTTGGGGCAATATTGAGGCTTATCAGCTGTGTTACCTAATTCTGTCTCGCTAATCTAAATTTGTCCACTGGCAGCAGTTCTGGAATATTCCTTTCTGGATTAATCATATTCATATTTATGTGTTTTGAGTTTTATCATATTCTCATTCTCAGTAGCCTGGAAGTGAGTTCACATTTATGTAATTATTTAAGTTTGATGCTGATCAGGTTCTTTATTAAGCATCACCGGTGTTGCTGGGGCTCGTTCATGATTTTGCTGGCCGGTTTCTGACGAGGCCTTTCTGCCTTGTTCCGCTGGACAGCCTTGTAAATGGTAACACATATGTTAGCCCAACATTGTTTATTTCAAATGATTACATCTGTTCTTTTCAATATTTGCTTGTTTTATTAGTTTGTATTGTAAAGCATACAGGTGCACATTTAGTTTACACAGCGAGGTACTTTTTAGAAATCCAAGATAAATGTCTCTCTAAAAGCGGTACAACAGCAGGACCCTGGAATCCCCAACAGTCCAATCAGAACCAGAGGACCCCAAAAGTTACAGCACCCTTCAGTACCTCGGTTACAGGAAATCAGAGGTCCTTACTTAAGGAAATCCAACCAAAAAAAACATAAATATTTGAGCTTCATAAATATGATTTACCACAGGAACTTGTAAACACATCTTTGCAATATTTATAAGAAAATATTCACAGTACAAATTTATATGCACAACATGCAGAACAGAGTCAATGTGACTCAGTAATTCTGTGATTCACGCGAATGATTTAACATTCTCTTTGTTCTGTGTTACTGTCATGCGACACTTAAATACAGTGCTAGGTTAAAATCCCAAGCAAATTTAGAAGCTGACAGACATCTCAGCACACAGTAAGAAATCCTTGTGCCATCTTCAGCCCTAACCTGAAGCGGTTTGACTCTATTATTGTGGTTCCACGTCATAAACACGGCAATTTGTCTCCTTTTCCTGAATCTTACACGGATGTTTACAGGGGACTGTAATGCTGTCTTTGCTTTGGATTCTGAACAGCATAAGCGCCAAACCGCGTGTTGGGATCTTGCGGCCGGATAACTGCGGTTTTTCTGGAAACTTGCCAGCTGCTTACGAAAAATGTGACTTTTGCTGGGGGTCCATTAGGACTAATAATCAGCTCCCGCCAGACTGAGCATGTGTGTTTCACCGCTCTTGCAGTTCAGCCATATGGGTGATGGGCCTTTAATGGCTTGGTCTTCTGTCCTGTGGCACTGGATGGATTGAGATCTTGGTTGTCCTGATGGAGTAGGAGCTCCCCCTACTGGGCTTCCAGTGCATGCCTCTTCTTCTCTCTGTTCGACCCCTAGCCCTCCCGTGGATGTATTTCCCGTTTAGGTTCGCGTCTCCACAGGCGTTGAACCACCATCCACCTGCAAGGGCAGCATGGGATTGTTACAGTGTTTACCTGCCTAATTTGCTAATAGAAAGTGTTAGTTATGTTTACCAAATATGGTAGTTAATTGTGGTGGTGTCATGTCATAGAGTGTCTTGAAAACACATAGAATTTTTGGATTTGTGTGTTTTTTTTAATGAGTTGATAATATTTTTTTTAATGTTTCATTTGTGCCAGCTGAAATTGTCATTTTAAATTTCAAAAGTCTTTAAATAATTGTACATTAGGGTCTCTGAGAGGTGACTTGGATGGTTGTGACACACCCTTTAAAAGTGCTGTGCTCCCAAACAGCACACAGCGCATTGCTGTGCTTTGCTGTACTGTGTTTTACTGTGCTTTGCTGTCCTTTGCTGTACTGTGCATTTGCCGGGACCCCGCAGGGGGGGCGCTACCTGTGTAGCTGTGAGCACAGTTGGCCTCAGCATCGTTGTCGTTGTCTCTGTCCTTTGTGGTGAAGCCCATTCCGGTCTGATTGCCCAGAGCATCTTCCAAGCTGCCGCTCAGCGGTCTTAAGCGGATGGCGTAGTGCAAGGCCGCCCCCTCCAGGCTGAAGCGGTAGTCGGCCGAGCGCCGGCCCTGTTTCCAGTCCTCCAGCTCGATGCGCAGGATGTAGTCACCTTGGCGGGCTATGGAGTGGATCTTCCGCAGGCCCAGCCAGAACTCTCCTGCAAAGCGTTAATGGTACAATGAGACATCACACACGTCAGTGATGAGAGAACATCCCAGTGCATCAGGCTGACTGGCAGAAGGGCGGCCGTCTGAGTCAGCGGCTCCACCATCCCGCGTGCCACAGGCCTCCTCTGAATGGTGACTCCCTCTCTGGTGACCCCCCCCCCCAGTTACGGCCACCACGCCCCCATCTGGCATTCCGTCACTCAGCAAACTTGCCCTTGTTTGGTGTTTTTTTTTCCCCCTTTTTTACTTGCTGAAAGGTCTTCTTTTCCGGAACCTTCTCTGTACTTTCTGACCCAGTAAACTTCATAAAACTGGAATCAGCATCTACGGTGACCCGTCCCCGGGTCACATGGTTTTTGGTCACCATCCTGGCCAGAAACACTCGCACCTTCATCCCCAGTCACCATCATTTCTGAGAGTCATGTTGTTCCTGAGTCACTCATTAACAATCACTGTTTGTCTCACATGCAATATTGGTTCATTTTTGCATTATTAGATAAAAAACAGGCACTGGTTGCCTTTAGGGATTTTTCAGGCCTGCTGGGGAGGTCGTGTCACTCTGCCCTTTGGCTGCCCCCCCCCCCCTAGCTCTCCAGTTCTCTGTCATGACAGCAAAACATCACTCCGTTGTCACCTGACATGTGCTTTTGCCAAAGGATCAGAGACAGTCAGCCAGTGTTCCTGGGGCAGTTGTGTTTACGGGCCTTGCTCAGGAGCCCATCACTGACACCTGCCAGAAATGGCTTTAGAACTGGTAACCTTCTGGTTACAGGCCAGTGAGCCGCATACCATGGCAATGTGTTTTGGTAGAATCACAGCAAATATGAGTGTTTAACATTTTATGACCTTTAACCCAAGACAGTGAGCTTCTGATCTTACAGAACTTCTCAATGGCTGCAAAGACAGAAGACTGATATTTTCTGGGGCTCCATTCAAAGTACTTTGGGGCCCCTACAGTGTGGTGACTGTTTCTGGCCAATAGAGGGCCCCCCACACCTCAGGGGCCCTGCACAAATGTGTGGCCTGAGTGGTGGTAACCACATCCACTGGGTGTTTACTGGCTAGTCCTGTTACTCACTCTCAAGGCTCCCAAATCCGTTTTCGTACTTCTCCCACGTCTGGTCGAATTCCACTGACCCATCCTGCCTCCGCTGGATGACTGTAGACCCTCCATCTGCGAATGACAGACATTTGATTGGCTCACTGACACCTACTGGGACACCAGTCATTAATGAATCAGCCTGATCCTGGTGTCGCCCCAGTAACCTTCCCTGTTGATGACTTTGTTGTTTAAAAATTTTACATTTATAACTTTAAATTTAAATTCTAAGTAAGTACCAGGTGCCATTGTCACTTGTATGTTAAGTTTTAGGGTTTGTCAGTAGTTCTAGCTTTGTGCTGTGGTTTAAACATTTTTGTGAGTGATTTTTTTAAGACGTTCTTATGGTCTTCAGGACAGGTCACAGAACAATCTGGACATTCGTATGTCTCACCTGCCGTCATGTCGCAGTAGACACTGAAAGGCTCAGACTGGTTTGGCTTGACGAGATACACGCCGCTATTCCTCTCTCCTTTGTCGAACACGTCTTGGCAGTCTGAGGGATGATCTACAGTTTGGATAGACAGTTATGGCACATTTCCAATGCGATGGCAGTGATGTAACGCGGTGCACAAATCTTTGGTTCCCTTACCGTTCAAGTCGGGCCTCCCGTTAGCTGAAGCATTCAGCCGGTTCCCTACAAGAGGCTCCTGGTTAAATCTGACGGCTTCCTTTGCAGTCGCTTGCGAAGTGCCCTCAGTTAGCTGAATGAGGAAGGGGTTGCATTAAGCCAACAGTTCTGCATGGATTTGCACACATGTACTGTACAATAGCCAGAAGAAAGTAGGGTGACCAGATAATCCATGTCAGGGAGGACACTCTGAGCTAGGACAGGAATTGTAAATTACTATTTCTGGATTTCACTTGAGCACTTAGCTCTTGCTGTGTGCTGATTGGTCAGTCTCCTATAATCATGCATGTGTCGCTAATGCTAATGTGAAACAGCTGGATGAGTCTTTCAGTCAAGGAAACAAACCAGTCAAAGCACAAGAAGAGCTGAACTATTTAGCCGAGCACAGGAGCCTTTCAATTAGAAAGTAGTTTGTAAAGCCCGAAGTAGCTCAAAGTGTCCTCCCTGACATGGATTGTCTGGTCACCCTAGAAGAAAGAAGTCTGTCACATCCCTCATTCATATAAATGAGTAACACTTTCATGGCACCTCAGTGTTATGGTCAGTGTCTGTACTCTGCGACGGGCTGGTAGTGCATTGCTGGTACGGTACCTTCTCTTCCATGATCTTTATCTTGATCTTCTGCTGACTGAGCTGCTCGTGTTGCTCCCTCACTGCCTTCAGCAGGTCTGAGATAGACTTTTCCTGGGCATCTATTACGTCCTGTGGAACCCAACGCAGCACGGAGTCCATGGTCAACACAACGCAAGCGATTAATGCGTCACGTCCTCCACGCACACGTGGTGCATGCTGTAGAAGCGTGTTTTTAGCGTGTAGGACTGAACAATCATCGTACACAAACATCGATTCAAATTAATGAAGCTAAAGCGAAGCGTCAGTGCTGAAGCTCAACAGCAGTCCCCACCTTGAGCGCAGAGATCTCATCCATCTGGTCTGCTGGCAGGGGGTCATGGATTAAGACACTGATCTTCTCCTCCAGCTCCACCACCTTCTGCTGAAGCTGACTACGGTTCTCCAGGATGTTGTTCATCTTTGCGTGGATCTCCTGTGACAGGTTTATGACCTTCTCATTGCTGGCCTTCAGGATGCCAGTGGTCTTCATCAACTCCTCCTCTTCCTCTTTGATCTCACTGGTGATGGTTGACAGCTGGTAGAAGGACGTGTCGAAAATGCTGATCTTTTGGAAGATGTCTGTGATCTGGCTCTTGGTCTTGTGCACAAACTCCCGGAGGCTGTGTCCGAGCTGGAGCAGCCCGTTGGCCACCAGGCGCACGTCCTCCAGCATGGCGAAGCGGGACCTGGTCTCCATCAGGTCCTCCACTCTCTCGCTTTGGCCGGGGAATGCGCTGCTCAGAGCGACGAAAAGCGTGAGGAAAACCAGCCTCGCGTCCAAGTGAACCGTTACCATGATGGTAATGAAGAGCTGTAACCACTGCTTCGCTTTGTGAGAAGAATCTCAGACTCTCCGGAGGTCGGGCTTTATATAGCAGCTAGTGGTTAAGTATTAACTGGGTCGGGCAGATTTGAACAGACACATTCACCTGAGGTTATTCCATGAGGCTCCAGCGGGCAAAAGGATCACAAAAGTAAACGCAGTCCAGCCCCCATTTAAGCCCGTCTTAAATCAGCAAAGGTCACAGATTGTACTAAAATCGGCATCAACTTATTGAATAGAGAAAAACATGTAACTGCTGAGTTTCTCTTCCATATTCATGGATAATTTACTACATTAAAATTGTTCTTTATTCGCTTTGTTATTTTTAAAAGCGAACGAACCAGAACATATATTTTTCAGTGAAATTTTGCTGTGCTAATCTAGGGTATTAATGTGAATCTGACTATAGCTTGTTTGGTAGTTCCGTATTTTTTTTTCCTGGTATTTTCCGCATTGTTTTTGGCATTTATAGAATGTGCTAGAATTAAATGTACCGAATATATTGTGCAGCAGTTTCGACTTCGCTTTATTATTACATTAGTTGTTCCGTAAACACACAGAACACGCAGAAGATGCCAGGATGCTGGGAGGGGTTATTTGTTCTGGTTTTGCTTTGCTCCGGGCGTCGTAACCTGAAAACATGGCCAGTGGCATCTCAGCACTGGGCCAGCTGGACAGTTTTCAGGCTACATGCTGCCTGGATCATAGAATGACATTAAAATGTTATTACCGTGTCCATTTCTGTCTTCCCCATTGATTTGTTCTGTACAGAAGAATAATTAGCACACAGGGCTTAGCTACCTACCAATTCAGTTAGAATTACTTTTAGGATTTGAGCTGGAGTCGGGGTTGCCATTAGGGTTTAGGTTAGGGTTAGGCTTA
This sequence comes from Paramormyrops kingsleyae, assembly GCF_048594095.1. Taxonomy (NCBI): domain Eukaryota; kingdom Metazoa; phylum Chordata; class Actinopteri; order Osteoglossiformes; family Mormyridae; genus Paramormyrops; species Paramormyrops kingsleyae. The sequence continues at coordinate 6,127,489 of NC_132817.1, read as the reverse complement.
GATTTAGGGTTGCCATTATGGTGAAAGCTAAGCATAGGGTTTGCATTGGGGCTAAGTTCAAGGTAGGTTTATGTTTATGTTTTGAAGAGGTGTGGCCAACAAGGGGAGTCCATCCAGTGGTCAGTGTGGATCCCAGTGCCCCAGTGCAGTGACAGCAAGACTGCTGTAAAAATGGTGCTGCCTTTCAGATGAGACTTAAAACTGAGATCCTGACTGTCTGAGGTCATAAAAGACCCCTGGGCATCTTTTGAAAGAGTAGGGGTGGTACCCTGATGCCCTGGCTAAAATTGACCACTGTGGTCCTTTCAGATCTGGCCTCCTAAACATCCCCTATATCTAACTGGTGACTTCTCTCCTGCCCCTTCACCACCTTAGCTACTGTGCAGTGAGCGTACTGGCATCCAGGCGGGTGCTGCACAGTGATAGTGGTTGCAGTGGCTCTCCAGTGGTTCTGTAAAGTGCTTTGGGTGTCTTGAAAAGCGCTATATAAGCATAAGGTCAACGCTTTCTCAGTTACTCACCCGCTAGCTGCTGTGACTGACTGCTTTACATAATCGACGCTGTCGGTGGAATGCATATGATGAAATATCCAGCGGAGGAGGCCTGTCGTGCTCCGGACGAGCACTTTCTGGAGAAGGCCTGGTTAAATGTTAATTTGCTCGCAGCAGTTTTGGCTGAGACTCAGCCTGTAGATACAGCAAACACTCCATTTGTCCTCGTGTTTACTCAGAGGCATCGCCTGCCTTCCACCTTCCAGTGGGGTAGGAGAATTTTTGTGATGGGGGGGAGGGGGATTTTGTAATGGAGCTTCTGTCGCACTATGACTTTGGAGGTCATTTAAAATAAAGGATTTGCGCAACCCAGGCTAGGGAGGTGCAGAGGAGAAATCTGATGATGCCTAGCCGACCAATGAGGTTTGAGAGAGCAGCAGGGAGGGCAGTTGCTTATTGGTTGTTGAGCTCTGGCTGGGAGGCGTTCAGTACTTAGGAGATGGCCGTTAGCAACATGCTACCTAAGAGTAAAGCAGGGGTGAGCTTGGGACGGCTCATCTCCACAGCGAGTCCGACGCGACAGGTAAGTGGAAGGTCACAGGACTTTTGCACTTGTGGAGGTTTAACGTCCTGTGAGGGGAGCAGGGGTTCTCTCCCGTCTTGACAGTCAGCCAGTAACTCAAGGTGCACTGCACGGTAAAAACCCTTCACCCTAGTAGGCGGCAGGCAAAGTCAAATAATTTCACATAGAACAACCTGGCAGGGGTTCACCCTGCGGAAGTGCACGCAGACACCGTCGTCACACGCAGACACCGTCGTCACACGCAGACAGTGTCAGTATCTCCTGAGTCACGACCCCTGTAGGGACTGTGCTGGGTTACCCAAGGCATCAAAGAAGGCTTTTTCAATTTTCAGTGACAAGCACAGGAAATACCAGACTTTTAGAGTGTGAAATTAAATATAAGAAACTCTTGCTATTTATTAAAAATAACTCGCGTCTTACGCATATCAGGGTGTTGTTCCGAGATCCTGAAAAGGACAACTGATGTTTGGATGGACTGGTCTCGCGTCGTTTTCCCGAACAGGTTCTGCCCCTCTACGTTTCTGCCGGCTTTCCTTTCACCGTGGTTTCCCTCTAATTATCTTAAACCGCAAATCACCAAAACCCAGAAAACTGATAGCGAAACAGGCCCACGTAACCAAGAAAAGATGCACCTTTTTTTTTTCTTCTTCAGATTTAACAGCCTTTTATTTCACTGGGGAAAATGTGGAAAATTCCAGAAAATAGCCCCTAACAGCCAGTCGGCTTTCCTTTTCAGATGAGTGCTTTGCTGCGCAGACGACGCGGTGTGGGACGTGCAGGACGTGTCCGTCCCGGGGCTGCCTCAGCACGCACCGTGTCCGCCGCCTCCAGCCCAGACAGGTAACAAAACCCTCTGTTATTTGTGGATTTTACCTCACAAACAAGCAGCGCTTGGGTTTGCACATTATATCCTAACATCCTTGAACCGTCTGTCTGTTCCTGAACAAATCCAGCCCCAGCTAATGGATCTGCTACAGCATTTCCCTGCCAGGCGCGTGATTTAGTAACAAATGTTTGCTGGCTCCTTGACATTAATGACAAAGTTTGTTAAATGGATGTAATCCCAGGGTAGTCGCCTGGTTTGCACTATTCCTATAGCAATGCTTATGAATTCTTTCCATAATTACATGATAATTAAATAATAAGTCTATCACTCTTGTAAGTAATGTCAGATTGACACCGGATAAAGTGGCTTATTATCCACTTATATTTAATCAATAATACAATAAACACTGACGTAGAATGAGAAGTTGCATAGAATGTCTTGCTTATTTATTCTGGTTTTATTTTGCTTTACTGGACGTGTCTATTCATCTTTATTCATAGGTCTATGCACACCTCTTAGGTAAGCTGGATGCCAGAGAACTAAACATCGAAGGACCCGTTGAATGATGTGCGCTTAGAGCCCAGTTCCCTGCGGTCAGCCGACAGCATCGGCACAGATCACACAGTGCGGGCCACATGTTCAGCTCGTCCGCCGCGGCTTTTACTGGTTTCGAGGGAAATTAGGCGTCGGTTTTATGCCTGAACCAGCATGACCGATACGGCTCACCGGGGGGGGGGGGGGGTCGTGCAATCCCCCACTTCAGAATCCCGTCTTTGGCTCCGCTGAAGTACCGCACAGCAGATAACCTCCCTGTGAGGATGCAGACAGGAAGTGGACGGCTTAAAACAATCGCCATCGAGTTTCTCTCAAGCGGGAGGCTCCCCCTCGTAATCCTTGACGTTCCATCAATTACAACGTATAATTTAATGAGCAGATGCATATCACACACAGATCGGGCACGGTACCAAGCAACAAATAAATCAATTAAATTACACCATGTGACTCTTGTACAACCAGAATACAAATATGCAGCCAAGATAAATTTAGTAGATTAATCTTCTTCTGTCATGGTTGCACGTTATATAATTGTGTTAAAACTACAGACATAGAAACCTCCTAATATTCATATTCAATATTCATTTCAAAATATCAAGTGAGCACTGTGAGCATATTGAAGCACATGCTGAAAATAGATGACTGGGTGCATAAAACATGAAATTAATTAAAAACATCCAGAGTGACTGCTGAAAAAGTTCTTTAAATGTATTTCTTCAAGCTTGTCAGGCCCGATTAATATTCTTCATTTTGTACGCTATCATCGCTCTGTACATTCTTTATTTAATCCTTCTGCCCTCCTATAAATAATAATGAACTCAGCTGCTCCTTTTCCCACAGTTTCAACTTCCTTTTCTTCCTTTGTGCAGTTATCTCCAGTATCAAGAAAGATTTGTTAAATAAATAAAGTATAAAAAATGTTGAACTATTTTATCTCCCCATAATGTTCCTAATTTTAAGCTCTCACCCCATTCCCCCCGTCCCCCCGCCCCTGGCCCTCTCCCATGGTGAGCATGTGCCTCTATTCATCGTGATTCTTGACCCGTACAACCTCTGTCGCCACAGCCCAAAGAGCATAGCCTGATATCGCCCCCTACAGGTTCCCCTCCAGTCACGCAGCTGACTGTAAATAAATGACCTCAAATCTGTGCAGACCTGAATCTCTTTGCTCAGCTGAATTATGCAAGATGTTTTCTAGCTTTCTGGATGACCATCTTTTCAGTTATTTGTATTTCATAAAACAGTCCAGATAAAAACTGTTAATACATTGTATTATTAATTATCTTAAAGTCCATACGTTAATTCAGTTTCTTTTAAATATCTAAAATTTAAAGGTTAAACATTAAATCAAGAGACTGGTGCTACACTAAGCTTCTAACTTCATGAGTTTGCAATCGTTATTTTTAAAGTCAGTTGCTAACATAAAGGTAGCTTCTATCTGCTCTTAGTCTCAGGGAGACGGCCCAGTGCAAAGATCCACAAACCATTTCTCTCTACATGCACTGTATGCACTGCAGACCCCCATTACCTAATGTCCAGTTAGCTCTATGGTGAGCATTGGCTGTTAATGAAAAACCAGCCTCCTCCTAAGCTAGTGTCCACTGCAGAACCCAGAATGAGTTTACTTACGAGAAATTCTATAGCACTCAGTTATGTAACAGCCAGCACAATATCAAAGTCCTCTGACCTATAGTTTGGTTAGATTTTATTGATGTTTCATTTACACACTGGCACACGTCCTCTTTCTTTACCTCACTCTTTACAGTTTGGTGCTGAATTACAGTGTGTTTTAAATATGGATTTTAAATGCAGCTGGCGTCCCATTCTGGGCGATTCCCTGCCTTTGCACCTGCGGCTTCCGGGATCGGCTCTGGGTCCCCGCGACCCTGCATAGGACAAGCGGGTACAGAAAATGGCTGGATTCTAAATTTAACATCTGTGAAGGTACCCGGGGGTGGTGTTTCTCAGTGGGCTGGGCCTCTATGCCTTTGATCGGAAGGTTGCATGTTCGAGTCCCGTGCTCAGCAAAATACCCACTTTTCCAGCAAGGCTGAAAAATGCACCAAGGGTACAGGATAGACGGCTGACCCCCCTCCCTGCTCTGACCCCAAGCTTTGCTCTCACCTCTGCAGGTGTGTTCATGTCTGGTTTTTTCTTAAGGCAGGGGAAAGCACACATTCCAATGAGCCTGTTCTCGTACAAATGGCAAATAAAGCTTTGTTTCGTTTCAATTTAGAAAAATGTCAAGTGCAGCCAAAGCAGCAGGACAGTGAAGAGTGCAGATCGAGCAGGACCCTGAAAGCTGCAGAAGACTGTACTGATGCCTTTAGAGATGTTAAGGTCTGGCTGTGGCAGGTCATGTGACACACCGATCGGCAAAAGCACGGCAGAATGGCAGGAACACGCGGCTCACGGGGACTCATGGTGAGCTTTTTAATGTTGTTATAATGTCTTTTTATTGAGCATTTTAACAAACCATGAAACAAACAAAATTTCCTAGTCGAACCTCTAGAAGAGTACTTAAGTTTTTCCAATTTTGCGTGTGATATAACACTCTCCACCCATTTATGATGAGTAGGGGGCTGGTTTGACTTCCAATGAACTAAAATTAGCCGTCTTGCCAGCGACAGACAGAAAGCCCCTGCCTCAGGATTAACTGATGGTAATGAGAGCCAAGCTGGTAGCAGCCCAAATATGGCTACTACTGGATCTGGTTCAAAGCCCTTTTCACATATAAAACATATTGTGTCAAATATCTCAGACCAATATGACTGTAAAACAGGACACGTCCGGAACATGTGTACTAGAGTAGCTTCCCCTGGTTTGCATCTAGAACAAGTTGGATCAACTCCAGGATAGATCCATGGCAAGCTTACCCTTAGAAAAATGTACTCTATGTACTATTTTAAATTGTATAAGACCATGCCTTACACATATAGATGTGGAATGTATCCAACTTATTATAGATTGCCAGACATCTTCCTGAGTCTCAAACCCAAGATCTGTACTCCATTGGTCCTTTAAATAATCTAATGTGGGAGACGTCCTACTCAAAATTGTATCATAAATCTTAGAAATCACACCGTTTTCAAAAGGCTTCATACGTAAAAGGTCTTCAATTCAGGTTTGAACTGGGGGGCTTGGAAAAAGGCAAAATATTTGTTAAAGTCTCACCCCTGCAAATACCTGAAAGAAATGGGATTGTGGTTTATTATATGCTGTAATTTGCTCAAAGGACAAAACTACTGTCATCATATAGATCCCTAACACATTTTAATCCATTATTAAACCACAAATTGAATGCAGAGTCTACTAGAGAAGGTTTAAACATAATTAGATACTAAAGGTAACTGTCAGCATTTGTTTGATTAAAATGTAACCAAAATTTGGTCTCAATTTCAAACGAGCCAAGCACCTCTGGATTATCACACACAGGTTTACTGACCATTGGTAATAGACCACAGGTTAAAGAGATTGGAGAGACTGGATTACAAGAGAATTGCTCCATTTCAGCCCAGATAGGACCACCACCCTTAAGAAAGGTACTACACTAAGCTTCTAACTGCATGAGTTTGCAATCGTTATTGTGAGGGACCAGCAGGCAGAATCAGGGGCACAGAATTTGTTACTAACCGAAACTTTACTGAAAATCCAAAAAAATCATCAAAATACAAAAAGAATATCCAACAAAAGGAAAACCCAGGGCCCAATAAAATGAGGTCAACCAAACAGAATGAAACCAAAATTAAAGCAAAGCATAACCCAACCTACACTAAACATAACTGACCTCCCAAATGACACACTGGGGAAACATATATACTGGGTGATCAATCCAGCAACACACACAAGGGGGGAACACTACCATAACATTTATACCTACATGCCACTAACTAAATAAACCCCATAACATATTGAGCCCATAAGATTATACAAACAATTTTATAAAGAAAAACCTAAATCAAAAAATGTTATTTTTTTTAACAAACAACTATGCCACAACCCAGCTCCTCATCCCCCTACTGTGGGCACCTGTTGGTACTGCCAATGGGGATTAAAGGGAACCATGACCATCCAGGCCGTTTGCCCGTCAGACCAAAAAAAATGTATGCACCACTTCCAGTTTCACTCCAGGTAACTGCAACATGGTGTGGCCATCTCAGGCTCCCCCCCTTCCAGACTCTCGCCGAAACAGCGAGAGAGATAATCTGCCGTGATGTTATCCTTACCAGGAACATGCTCACTGTGAACCGAGAAGGCTGCATTGCCAAGTACCATTGTGTAATTCTGCTATTGGAGTCCTTCATCCGTTGCAGCCACTGGAGGGCTTCGTGATCTGTCTCCAAGCTGAACTCCCTACCCAACAGGTAGTACTTAAGAGTCCAATGCCCATTTTACAGCCAAGCATTCCTTCACCTTCCTTATCAATACCTCTTTCTCTGACCTTGAGACCCATTCCTTGAGAAGGTTCACATGAATCACCTTGCTGGAGCACTTCTGCCCCGGCATCAAGATTTTATAAGTGGCTGGCCCCATCTTCTTCTCCACTTCAAAAGGCCCTTGCCACTGCCAGCAGCTTACTCTCCTGACTTGGCAACATTACCAGCACCTTCTGACCAGGTTCAAAATTCCTTTGGCGAGCCGACTGCTCATACCACCTTTTCTGTGTCTTCTGAGCCTCTGCCATGTGCTCCTGGGCCAGCACTGTCATTTCCTCCAGCTTATCACGCATCTGTATTACATAGGAGACAATGTTGACCTGCTCCTCCTGCCCCTGGTGTCCCTCCCATGCATCTTTGAGAAGAGTCAGTGGTCCTCTGACCTCCCTGCCATATAACAACTCAAAGGGGGAGAAACCTGTAGAGGCCTGTGGTACCTCTCTATATGCAAACAAAAGGTATGGCAACCATTGGTCCCAATCTGAGCCCTTTACAAACTTCCATAACATTTGTTTTAATGTTTGGTTAAACCTTCCTGTCAAACAGTCTGTCTGAGGATGATATGGTGTCGTTCGCACACCGTTAATGCCCAGCAACCGATAAACTTGCTTAAGCAATGTAGACAATTTGTACCCTGGTCTGTCAATCTCCAGAGGAAGTCCTACCCTTGAAAACTGTACTAAGCAAGATGCCACATGCTTAGCTTTAACAGACCTCAAAGGGAAGACTTCTGGATACTTGGTAGCATAGTCTGTGATCACTAACAAACTGATTCCCTGACTTACTCCTTTCCAGAGGACCTACCATGTCCATTCCCAGCCGTGAAAAAGGAGTACTAATGGGAAGAGGCTGAAGAGGGGCTTTTAAGGGGCCCTTACTTGAGGTTCTGACACTGAGGACAGCTTCTACAAAATTGTGCTACCCCTACCTGCAAACCAGGCCAGTGAAAGTAGCGCTCAATGCGTGCGGTGGTTTTGCGTTTCCCCAGGTGGCCAGCCCAGGGAATGGAATGACCTAAAGTGAGCACAGTCTCCCGCACCCCTTGTGGAACCACCAACTGCTTAACTGACCCTCGTTGACAGTAGAGCACACCCTGCTGAATAAAGAAATTCTGTCCAGCTATCGAATCCCTCTCTGCCCCTTTCTCCCTAGCCTTCTGAAAACACCACGTTAAACTTGGATCTTCCTCCTGCATTTTACCCACATTGCCAAGTAGCTTCAGACCTAAACACAGTTCAGGTTTGACCTCCCCTGATGCTCTGGTGGCTGAATATTCCAACTTCTCTCACCTCTGCCGTCGTGACTTGCGAGACCTCCCGGGTACAGTCTCCAGGTCAGCATTATAAAATGGCAGAACACCAGGAGTTGAGGATGCCTCCTGAGACCCACTTTGCCTGTGATCGAGTTACTAAGTTACACATAGGGGGAGGTCGCAACAAATCAAAAAGCACTGGCAAATCATGACCTAATATTACCGCAAAGGGGAGATTTTCAGCAATTCTTACCATTAAAAGATAGGTCTGCCCTTGTACCTTAACATATACATCCGATGTGGGAAGGTACCTTTCATCCCCATGTAAACAGCGAACAGGGACCCTTTCTGTAATGCCCCCCACGTAAGGTGCATATTGTTGATGAACAAGAGTCTGATCACTCCAAGTCGATAAGGGCTTTTAACTTCTTCCCATTTATTTCCACAGATATCATCCTCATAACCTGTTCAGCTCTTGGCTTTAGCTGTGGCTCCTGCATAGGAACAAAGCACATCTGAGTAATCTTAAGTGTTCTTGGGACAGACGGGTTTGGTATGGCCTTCCTGGCCACAGAGGTAGCAAATAGGTGGCTTACCTAGGCCCCTTGAAACACTAGCTGGTGGAATTTCCTTTACAGAAGGCCTACCTACACCAAAATTCAGCCTCTGCTGATGTGAGGGGATTGCCTTAGGAGTATCCCTTCCCATCCGCCAAGCATTTTGGGTCCATGGCTGGCCTTTTTTTCTGGCTGCCACAAATGCCTTGGCTAGCATCGCTGCCTCTGCTGCAGTCCCAGGATCACGCTCCTTCAGCCTTACCTGTAGCTCAGGGCACAACATTCTCAAGTACTGATCCAGGACAATGATTTCCCCAACTTCCTCCACCATTTTCCCTTTAGGCTGTATCCACTTCCCATACAGTTCCTTTAATCTGACATACAATTCTCTAAGACTCATGTCCTTCCACCTCCAAAGAGGTGAATTTTTGCCGATAGGTTTCAGAATTAATGTCACATTTCTTCATTATAGCAGCCTTTACCTGATCATAATCATGTGCTTGTTCCAAATCCATGTGCACGTAAGCACTCCTAGCTTTACCAGTTAGCAATGGGACAAGATGAAAAGCCCAGTCAGACCTGGGCCACCGACAGGCTCCTGCAATGCGCTCAAATGTAATGAGAAAGTGCTCAATGTCATTAGAGTCAGATAACTTCTGTAACTTGGGTTCTCTATACGTTTGTGACTGACCTGGTATCCTGGATGTGGAGACCTTTCACTGGGGCTTCCACTCAAGATGGTAGATGCTGGATATTGGCTTCCACATCCTCCAAGGCTAGAGGGTCTGCATCTGCTTGGCATGGACCAGGAACAAGAGGTGCAGGCATGAACCTCTAACTGCAAGAGGCTGATCTGATGTTGCAGAGCCTTAGACCTCCGCTCTTGCTGTGCCAGTTCTCTGCCATACTGAGCTGGTTTGTCCCACTTCTGACACCACATGTGAGGGACCAGCAGGCAGAATCAGGGGCACAGAATTTGTTACTAACCAAAACTTTACTGAAAATCCAAAAATCACCAAAATACAAAAGAATATCCCACAAAGGAAAACCCAGGGCCCAATAAAATGAGGTCAACCAAACAGAATGAAACCAAAATTAAAGCAAAGCATAATCCAACCTACACTGAACATAACTGACCTAACAACTAACACACTGGGGAAACATATATACTGGGTGATCAATCCAGCAACACACACAAGGGGGGGGGACACTACCCTAACATTTATACCTACATGCCACTAACTGAATAAACCCCATAACATATTGAGCCCATAAGATTATACAAACAATTTTATAAAGAAAAACCTAAATCAAAAAATGTTAACAAAAAAATAACAAACAACTACGCCACAACCCAGCTCATCCCCCTACTGTGGGCACCTGTTGGTACTGCCAATGGGGATTAAAAGGGAACCATGACCATCCAGGCCGTTTGCCCGTCGGACCAAAAAAATTTATGCACCACTTCCAGTTTCACTCCAGGTAACTGCAACATGGGGTGGCCATCTCAGGCCATCACAGTTATTTTTAAAGTCAGTTGCTAACATAAAGGTACTGCAGACCCCGTGCAGGCCTTATTCCAGATAAAGGAAGAAATGTGTTTATCGAGTTTTTTAAAAAACATCTTAGGGACAAATATAGGTACTGTGTGAAACAGGAAGAGAAATCTAGGCAAGATATTCATCCTGACAGCATCGATACGTCCTGCAAGTGAAATTGGGAGTCGAGACCAATGAAGTAACTGATGATTCATTTTGTCGAGAGCTGAAGTAAAAATTAGTTTAAACAGATCCTTATATTTACGGGTGACCGAGACACCCAGATATGTAAATGAGTTCTGCTCTATTTTAAATGGAAAGGAGTCAAACTTTAACTAGCTTGCTTGATCACTTACTGGAAACAATATACTCTTAGTAAGATCAATATTATAGCCAGATATTTTCCCAAAATTACATTAAATATCCAATACATTAGGCATAGATATGTCTGGTTGAGAAATATAAAGAATGAGATCATCAGCATATAGGGAGAGTTTATGGACATGACCACACCTGTTTATTCCTATTAAACCATTATCAATCCTTATTGCTATTGCCAATTTTTCTATAGCTATATTGAGGGGACACCCCTGTTTTGTGCCTCTAAAAAGTGGAAAGTAGTCTGATATAATCTTATTTGTCCTAATACATGCTTGTGGAGATGAATATAAAATTGCAATCCAGTTACAGAAGTTATCCCCAAAGCCAAATCTCTTCAACACTGCAGCTAAATATGAATATTGCATACGCTCTGATACAGGTGGTTTTCCCGAGGTGTAAAATATATTGTAAAGCCTACAAAGATTTCCCGACGTTTGTCTACCGTGGTGAGCTGACCCTTTCCCCTGACGGATTCCGCGTTTCCCAGCCGTCCTGCAGCTTCTCGGACCTCCATTCTCCGGTCTGCGGCTGTGGCCTTTTGGCGACGTGGGGCCCCGGGCCCCGCGAGTTTGGTGCCTGAGGTTGTATCCCCTGTATCTGAATTCTTACTTAAAAACTACCTGATGCAGAAAGAAAAGAAGATACTTTTGATGTGGACGGACCTTCTGCAATACTCAACTTTGGCCTACAGAGGCCACTCTTACTATGGGAATTAGTCGGATTCACCAGTCTTTAATAAATGACCACCGAGTAGGCTTGAATGAATATCTTTTCTCTGTAATTAAATATAACTCAGATTCAAACAAAAAAACATTTTAATTCGGTACCTTGTGCTCATAGTGAAACGGACGTCACACTCAGGCCATTAACAAGTCGCACGTTTACATTGCTGTATTGCTGCCCTCTCCTGTGGCCCCAGTGTCGACAGCCATCGATGTGATCGGGTGAAAGGCTCAGGGATTCCCGTGCGAGTCTCACTCTCCTGTAAGTGATAAACCCGTCCGGGAGCCACCAATAGCATCTGAGAGAACTTTCTCGGGTCACGATTGTTTGTCCTAAGTTCCTAAAAACTGCACCAGTGTTTCCTCAGGCTGACTGGTCGATGGCGCCATCTGTGCTCCGATTGGTCCGGCCTCAGATCATATGCAGATTAGCGCAGAAGGTTTTTCCCATGATTCTTTGGGGACCTGGGAGTCAGCCTGCTTAGAGCTCAGAGGGCATCTGCTCATCTGCGTGGCTCATTTTCCGCTGTTTGTTTATACTGTCTTATGCATCCTGAGATATATATATATATAATAACATTTACTTTTCCTATTTTAAGTGGTCATAGCCCCACAATTGTCAAGATAAACCGGAATAACAAACGACTCCTTCGCCCGCTCTCCTTCTCTGTGGCATGTCCTCGCTGCCAGTGTACCCGTGTGCGGATTCATCTTCGTGTGGGCAGATGCCTGTGACCTCCGGGCCCTTTTCCTCTCATGGCGGATCGCGTTGCCCCTCCGACGTCTGCTGTTATACGCGGTGGGGAAAACACACAAAACCATGCCGCACAGCCTCGGGTTATTAAGTCGCTCCTGTTCATTTCCCCTGCCTGCTCACGAGTGCCGCAGCTTGTGGGGGGGAGGGGGGGGGGGCAGTGTATGTCTTGCTCCGTTGAAGCACCCGCCCTTGGGGTGGGCGCCCCAACCCCCCCCCCCCCCGGGAAAAGGGGGCGTGTCCACAACACTGATCACACAGCGCAGCTCGCGGACTTAAGAGCCGCCCCGTGCAGGCATTCCTGCATCCCGCTCGCAGATGCTATCTCCAGCCAGAGGGAGGGAGAGAGAGAGGGAGGGAGCGAGGGAACCTGAGCTGAAAGAGAGTCCGTTTTACCCAGAAAGACTCACTTGGGACGCGAACAGCCCACACCGGCGTCGCCTGAAGGTAAGCGATGATGGACGACTCCGCTGTAGGATTAGAGCGGTCGCTGGAGGATAGATGATGTCTCTAAGGTCGCCTTGGTTTGGGCGGCGTGAGGGAACAGGCGCGGTCTCCTTGACAGCGGGTGGAGATTCACCTGCCGGTTTGCAGCCTGTGGGCGCGTGTTTCAGGCATCCTGTGACCACGGACTGCAGCTCCGCTTCTGGGGGACGCTCTCCTCAGCAGACGCTGCAGTTCTGAGTGTGTTTATCACTCATACTTTAATTTTGCCGGAGAGGGTCGGGGCTCACCTCGTGGGATCGTGATGATCTTGATGAGGGGGGGGTGGGGGTGCTTCTGGTGGCCTCTTCTTCCTGCGTTTAATTTCCTCTCAGAGGCCGTGGGGGGGACAGTGGTGGCGTCCCGGGGCAGTGTGTGGATTATTTGGCATTCCAGTCACACGCTTATAGAGCTCAAGTCGGTCTGTCTTAAAGGGGACAGGGAGGCAAACGCATGTTCAACCCATGTTCTACTATGCCGACAGGTGTGTGTCATTTTATGGTAGGAATTTGGGTTTGGTTCTTTAAAATCTCTCAGCCCTCTCACCTGTGACACAGGATGCACAGGGCTGCCTAAACGTGAACACCAGCCTCACCAGCAACTCCCTAACCATCCACAAACGCACTTCGATATTCCTGTTTGTTTAGGGACACTCCTTTGATGCCAGAACAAAACTGAACAAAATATGAAAATCAGTAAAAGATATTGAGCTTTAAGTTTTTTAAGCAGGTGATGTCATGGAAGTTTGGTCAAGTTACACCGAACCAAGAGCTTAGAGGTCTGATATGAGCTGTGGAAGCTATCAAGTTAATACTTAAAGTATGTATGTAAAAATTGTGCCAAATTCTGACTAATGTCAATCCTGCTTTACAGAAGAGATGCAAGTCACATGAATATCCCTCAATAACATGACTATTTTTTTGCATATTACAGGCTAAAGAATGTGCTATAACTTCAGGCTTGATCAGTGAGATGAGTAAAAACAAACAGCGACAGCCTTCACTGCACAGATAGTATCTGTCAGGCTGTTCAAATCCCGCACGTGTGTTTAGTCTCGAGAGCGACGCTTGGCACAGTCACCGCTCGGGCGATAAACGGCACGCGCTCCACAGATTGCGACGTGCTGCGCTGTTGCGCCGATGTTGCATTGTACTGCGGTAGCCGTCCAGCTGCAGTGGGGGGGGGGGGCGGGGGCCTTGGGGGTGTGGCACATTTTTGCTTATATGGTACGGAGGCCGAGCGATTGTCCCGCTGCCAGTTTTCCAGGGAAGACCAACGTGACGTTCGGGTTCTTTGTTCTCTCCGTGAGCATGTACTGCAGGAACCGAACAAGACAATGGAAGAGGTTAAGTGGGGTCCTTCGATTTCGTCCTTCACGCAGAGGTGCCGGAAAAAAACAAAGGCTCTCTTTCCCATACGTAAAGAGACAGACGGGGGGGACGGGACAGCTAGGCTCTATGAAGCCGGGTCTGAGAGAAACAAGAATGGAGTCAATTTCTCTAAAACAAAGCTGCTCCTGTCTAGAATCCTTGTTAGGACAACAAACACATGATTGCACCATTGGTAGGTCAGGGAGCAAAAAGCTAACAGCGCAAGTAGAGATTGTGCCGGAGAGCCTCCAAAAAGGGCCTTTGTTCGTATGCTTCTGCCCCGAGCGAAGCGCGTGCCGATTTCAACCCGCACCACGTGCTCTCGCTCACGTCCTCTTGTCAGTCTTGACACTCGTGGGCCGAGAAACCTCAAGAAAGACTTGACTGCAAGAAGCTGCACCGATACGCACAGGGTTATAGAGCATATTCAAGTAAATAGTCACCAAAATCCTCCCATAAATAAATCTGGGAGATTAAATTTGGAGAATGTTCATCCAAAGTATGTTTATCCAAGAAGTCATCTGTAATGAAGCGTAAACTACTGTTGTTTGTACGGCCTCTCCAGTTACCCCTGAATGTAGATTTGTAGATACTTAGCATCAACAATACCCAAAGCGATTTAGCTAGAATTCCAGAACTTTCCGAAGGGGGTTTCAACAAGCCCACAAGCATGGCTGCAACTCAAACGGCTAAGTTACAGCAACGGGCCAGCGCAGAATGATACGTGGTAAACACCCACGTTCGTTACTCTCTTCAACATCTGCTCTATTGCCTTTAACAAATGAGTTGAAAAATGTGAGGCGGACAGAGGTTCTGTTCAGGCAGACCCGGCGTGCCGCGGGTCCTGTGTGAGGTGCGAGGCCCCGGCGTGTGGACGTGGAGTTTACGGAACATTGCAGACAGATAACGCGTGACAGATAGTGTCGGGGCACATTCCAGGCTCTGCGCTTGACATCACATCACAATCGTGCATCTTGATCGGGTCTTGCTGTTTGCACACCGCAGTTTCCAGAAGAGCCAAGTCTTCTTGGTCTGTCGCTTCTGAGATTTAACGAGGAACAAGCTGTCCGCAGCCACCGGAGGAACTTCTCCAGAAGTGGAGTTTTAATAAACCGTTCGATGGTGGGAGACTATCATAGGTCAGCTCCGACTGAAACCTGAAGCAGTCTGTCTTCCAGATCAGCGTCAGAATGAACATTCAATTGTGACCCCGCAATATGTTGTTCTATACTACCAAGGTTTTGTCTGCAGAATCTCCCGCAAGTTATCTAAACATAAGCTTATCGTCTGTCTGTTGGATTAAATGCTTTGGCCAGTCAGAGCTTAAGAACTTTTCTTTGTTCCTACACTGAGGTCCTCTGGGGAAACATATTACATGATAAATGTGAAGTAGAAATATCGTCAGTGCAGGAACTCGTCTGATTTTTTTTGAAGACCATTCCCCGCGTTTCGTTTGCAGTCTTAACCTTGCATATATTGTCGGAACTCCACATTGGCATATCAGATCTTGTTCACCACGCGCAGTCTATCCAAAGTCAACATCCCGGCCATGTGGTTCTGTAAGTGGGAGTGTGTGCCTGGTCACGGGGCAGACATAATTTTTGGGGGGAGGGGGTTGTTTGAATATTGATGGTGCTTCCATACAGATGGTTTCTCGTGTTTCTCTTGGCTGGGAACAGTAATATGGGCCCTTTCCCTCCACCTCTCCATTCAGCAGGCTACACGTGTTTGTCTGAGGGTGTCTGGAGGTTCACCACGTACTCACTGCTTAGTGTTACTGTTCTGTTGGATGGGTATTCCCAGACCTGTGCAACCCAACGGGCACAAACCAGAATGCAGAAATGTTTCCAAAACAATGATCAGCAGAAATCAACAACAGAAGCTTATAGTGAACAATATCACAGGCACATCTATGGTGGAAAGGGGGCGGTGCGTGATTGTGATCGGAAGGTGGCAGGTTCAAATCCCGTGGTCGGCAGAGTGATTTTCATTGTTGTGCACTTGAGCAAGGCACTCCTAATCACTCCAGGGAGTGTAACCCTGAGTGTGTTGCATTGGAATAAATAACTCAATTGTAAATATAGTCTGGTGATTCCAGTGAAAGGCTCTTTGTAGAACATGTCGTCTCAAACCACTGAGAGATGGTGTCACACATCCTGTCAATGAGATCCCCTGGTCTATACTATGACATACAGGACATGTTGCTGTCTGCTCCGTGGTTGATTTAGCTCCTGATATCTGCTTGCTTCAGTGCCCTTGGCTTCTCAGTGTGAGGACCTTGAAGCTTTAGGGCTCAGCCAACAGTCTCTAATATGTACCCAGGAAACTATGTACCCTGTTTAAACTATTACTAAGTGGCAAATAAAGGTTCCGCAAAGAATGTAGAGACAAAAGTGAACCAAAGCAGCAGAACGGAGCCATTCCCCAGACTATCAAGGAAAAGGATGGAACCGTGGAGCTGTGGAGAAAACTGCCAAATTCCAGCTCTTCCTGTTTGTTGAACTCTGACCCCATAATCACAAAT
This sequence comes from Paramormyrops kingsleyae, assembly GCF_048594095.1. NCBI lineage: Eukaryota > Metazoa > Chordata > Actinopteri > Osteoglossiformes > Mormyridae > Paramormyrops > Paramormyrops kingsleyae. Next base: position 6,111,017 of record NC_132817.1, on the reverse strand, counting down.
GGAACTCTAGTCTAACCTATAAATAGATTCGACTCTAATTTTACCCAGTTTTCATGGTTTGTTTGGCCTTATTGTTTGTTTTTTTTCTGGTGACGTTCCTGTTGAGATATATGTTTTTTTTGTTGCTGTTGTTTAAAGGTCCCTGTAAACAGGGGCAAGTCTGTTGTTTCTGGGTCTCCTTTCAGAGAGTCACCTTGGAGCCTCCCGTTGGTGTAGTGACTGTTTGTGGCCAACAGGGGGCCCCACACGAATGTGTGGTTCGAGTGGTTCGAGTGGCACTAACCCTAAAAGAGACTGGTTGATCATTAAATGTGTGACAGAGACACAGGGACGTCTAATAAGCTAAAACTCTCGGGGGCTGGAGGCGACTGTCCGGAGACATAGAATCAAGCATTTTGATTAGTGTCACTGAATCGAATCTCCAAACATGATTTGTTTGATTCACCCTCTATTTTGTGGAGTTTCCAGGTGCCTAAGTGCCATTTCTGTACTGAGAGACTCTGCCTTCTCATAACAGTGACATTTCTGAGCCATAAAGAAAGAGCCAGTATGTCTTTATAAAAAGGCCATTACTATCAGTTCAGCTGAGTTTATAATCAGACAGTCCTTTCAGATGCGTCTCACTCACGGTGAACCTGCTGGCTTAGCAGTGTTACTTAAAAACAACAGCTGAACCAAAATATGCAGAGGTTTTAGAATGTAGATTTTTACCGTAGTTGAACTGCAGCCCCCTATCAGGGCAATTCCCATAATTACTGTAGAAGAGGCGTCCCTTGCAGATGCGATTGTGAGCATCGCGGCATCAGTTTCTTTACCTCGGCGTGATTCGCATGCGCCAGTGTGTGGGCCCTTTAACTGAACCCGCACAGACCCCAGCAAGGCTGTAACGACAAAACCAGACGCGACACCAGACCAAGAACACGGAATCGCTGGCTCAGGTTCAGCTTATTTCATTTCTTTTGTTGCTAATGACAAAGAAAAGGACACCTTGGGTTTGTTACACGTTACTCAGTTCCAGCATAATGACATGGGGACGGCTGACCCCTTACACCATGAAGAATGATTTTTTTTCTTAATGGCCTCAGGCTCCACTGGGGAGGAGGTCAAAGGGCAGTTCCTGAGCCTGAAGATGCACAGGTTGGTATCAGTTTTTTTTTTTTATTTTGGCTGCAGTTTTACAGAGGTCCCGATTCTCACACGCACACACATACACACACACACATGCACACACACACACGGCGCTGGCGCTCTCAGAAAGGAAATACTCCTCAAGACGTAACTGGCTTGTCTTTGCTCTCTGGTGTGAGGTGTTTATTTTGGAAACAGAATTGGCATCCTCCCTGAGTTCTATTAAACACACAGTCTGCCATTTGTCAGGAATAAATTCGCCTCTGATAAAAAAGCGTCACTCGCACCTTTAGAAGCTCGACCTTGACCACAGAGAGGAATCTGAATGTTTAAATCTGTGCACCCATGTTCTGTGACTATAGCTAATACTTTAGACCACAGGTACTGGTTGAATAACTGAACCTCCACTTATCTGTACATTGCAGTGTTACTACAGTCTGGTTATCCTCCTTTATCATACCTCTTTCACAACGGTCAGATTAGAGGTCCTCTTGCCTTTTAGTGTAGCAGAAGTGGCGTAAAACAGTGATATCGTTCGCCTTTAATTATACGTTCCCTCTCCCTTTAAAGGACTTTGAGGGGTTATTTGCAGTGCGGAGTTAGATAGGTGCCCATGATATGTAAGATGAACAGACCTCAGTTTAACTCACAGTCAGGCCAAAGCATTCCGCCTGGTTCCCTGCACGTACTCTGAGATCACTGCTTAAGCGAGCCAAGTCACCCAGACCTCTGGACGAGGGAGAATCTCATTTGAGCACAAGATATGAGACATGGTACTATTGCCTCAAGAGAGGGAATATTTTGTTTGGCACTCAATCAAATTAACTACATCCAGCCTGGATATCTTGATGACCTTAAGTCGAAAATCCATCCAAAGACGGTTTACCTGCACAGCCACTAGGGGCAACCTTCTGCAAATCACAAAGAATGCACCTGAAAAGCCGAGTGCCAAGTGTGCCTGAGGCAGGAATCGATGCCGCAGTTCGGAGCCCAACTTGTCCGGACAAGATGTAATTCCTTTACGGCTGACGGGGTTGATTCATTCGGTTTCGGGGTTAATGTATGAAGCAGAGAGAACAGAAATGTAACAGATAGGAATACAGAGCCTGCAGTCATAGTGTATTCCGGGGGGAATGCGTGGTCGGTCATGTTTACAATGATGTAGTGAGGCTGCCTCATTATTTAGGGAGGAGTAACGCAAGCATCACTCTCTGTCACTGTACCAGGGAGTTAGTGACAGCAGAACAGACACAGCACATGAAAGCTTGACAGTCGAGCCACTGGGTCAGTCTTTGAAACCCTGTGTTTACCCTGACAAAGTGCGTGGGGATCTCTGAGATGACCGTCCACTTTCCCGGGGATTGAGTGGAAGCCGGGTCCTGCTCGATGCTCGTTTGCGGTCGTCGCAGTCTATGGTCGCACAGCTGCACAGTGGAGCTATAGTGTGCTGTGAAAGGCTCGATTCGTCTCAACCGCGAATGCTCAGGCGTGGCCAAAAGCAGGGACACAAAGCCTGACGACTCTATTAAGACAATATCTATATCTTCACGACAGAGAGAAACTTGTCTTTTGCAAGGCAGATTTTAGGACATCTTGTGCAGTTTCTACTATATTATCACCCTACAAGCAATGGTCAACATTCCCTACAATGCCCCTGTTGATGTAGTAGAATGAATGACCAGGGTTTTGTGGTTTAATTGTGCAGGACTAAACCGTGTCCTGCCAGAAGGTCTCGGTGTGGGTCGTCACCAAGACCAAATGAAAACAAAGCAGTGTGTGTTTGGCAGTTACTATGAATAGGTTTGAAAACTGTACAGCAGGACCATGTGACCAATAGACTACGCCTGGCTTCTGAGTGGAAAGTTCATGTTACACAATGCTTACACTGCAACGAGTAGCTCAAATACTCCAGAGCTCCACAGATTTCACTAAAAGAGGAAAGACTGGGCGTCGTAAGTCACGTGTTCCAGCCTAATTTAGATGAAAAATACATCATTTAAATGGCTTTCAAATACCCACCTGGCATAAAAAAATGGAGTCTGTATTTATATAGTCGGAGTTTAATATTTCGAAACTTATGAAGGATTGTTGCAATATATTCTAACCACGAATAATAATCATGGATTTAAAAGTAACATCCTCTAAAAGTTCCTGCATTTGGACGTGTGCTGCATAAACTGTTAATGATCTATGACAATGACCGCCCCCAGTCCTGGAAACCCATGTCAGCCATATTGGAGGAGGTTGCATAAAGACCTTGAGCAGAGTCTGTTTCCAGGGTTTGTGTGACACACTGTAGACTCACTGAGGACGTGGTCACATTACGGGGGGGGGTCCTGTGATGGGGAAAATTACACAACCCCCAAGACTGACACAGGAAATTAGAGCGATCGTCTATATCTCTCTTATTTCTTGGGAGACACAATGAATATCTCCCTTCCTGTTCATGATGGAGTCTGGATTATCCATCCATTTATCCATTTTCCATAACTGTTTCTCCAGCGTAAGGTTTTGACAGACCAGAAGCCTAGCGCAGGCAGCACAGGACATGAGGCAGGTCCGGTCCAGTCCCTCCTTAAGTGTTCGTGTGCAGCCAAAGCCGCAGTAGCCCACAGCACAGGAATCGTGGACAGATTCACCTCTCTGTCGCCTTGACGCTGTGGTGCGGAAGGTAACATGAGCAAATGATGGCGGCGTTTCCTGGTGGCACGTTAAAGATCCCGGACTTATTTAGGCCAATGGAAGAAGAACAGACAGATTCAGGACACCATAGCTTAAAAATACGCTGAATAGTCACTGGGGTTAATATTCATACTAGTAGAGTGAAGGATTCCTCACTATAAGTAACTGCTGCAGCTTTTTTTTATTGTGCATTCTGGCAATTTCACAGATGCGAGAAATGGAGGCTGTGAATTCACAGGGGAAGCAAACCCTGTGTCCACAGAATGTGCCGGAATCCTTCCGGTGAGGACGCCAGAGGAAGCCGGCACACAAGTCCTGTTTTAAACTGTTAATAATTTACTTTAATTTACACACTGCTGGGCTGTGTGATCTCTGTGGGATTTTTCACATTTCTGTGGAAACTTTAAAATGAAAAAACAACCGGAGGGGGAGGGCTTCTCTGATCTGCCAAGGATGGGAATACAGGGTATTTACTGGGGACACCCGTGCTGGGGGGGCTTCTCTGATCTGCCAAAGATGGGAATACAGGGTATTTACTGGGGACACCCGTGCTGGGGGGGCTTCTCTGATCTGCCAAAGATGGGAATACAGGGTATTTACTGGGGACACCCGTGCTGGGGGGGCTTCTCTGATCTGCCAAAGATGGGAATACAGGGTATTTACTGGGGACACCCGTGCTGGGGGGGCTTCTCTGATCTGCCAAAGATGGGAATACAGGGTATTTACTGGGGACACCCGTGCTGGGGGGGCTTCTCTGATCTCACAAGGATGGGAATACAGGGTATTTACTAGGGACACCCGTGCTGGGGGGGCTTCTCTGATCTGCCAAGGATGGGAATACAGGGTATTTACTGGGGACACCCGTGCTGGGGGGGCTTCTCTGATCTCACAAGGATGGGAATACAGGGTATTTACTGGGGACACCCGTGCTGGGGGGGCTTCTCTGATCTCACAAGGATGGGAATACAGGGTATTTACTGGGGACACCCGTGCTGGGGGGGCTTCGCACCACAGCCAGCCTGCTGGCGCTACACAGGCTTCAGTGTTTCTCCTGGTGAGCTGACAGAAGGACGCTGCCCAGAATTCGTTTGATGGGTGCTGTGTGGAGTTTGCATGTTCTTCCCATGTCAGTGTGGGGTCCCCCCACAGTCCAGAAAACATGCCAAAGTGTGTCCCCTCTCTCCCAGTGTGTGTCTGTGTCCCTCCCCCCCTCCCTCCCAGTGTGTGTGTCTGTGTCCCTCCCCCCCTCTCTCCCAGTGTGTGTCTGTGTCCCTCCCCCCCTCTCTCCCAGTGTGTGTCTGTGTCCCTCCCCCCCTCCCTCCCAGTGTGTGTGTCTGTGTCCCTCCCCCCCTCTCTCCCAGTGTGTGTCTGTGTGTCCCCCCTGTCTCCCAGTGTGTGTCTGTGTCCCTCCCCCCCTCTCTCCCAGTGTGTGTCTGTGTCCCCCCCCTCCCTCCTAGTGTCTGTGTCCCTCCCCCCTGTGTGTGTTCCTGCCCCCCCCCCCCGTGTCAGTGTCCCCCCCCCTTCCATATGTGTGTGTCCGTGTGTGTCCCCCCCCCCTCCCAGTGTGTGTGTGTCCGTGTGTCCCCCCCCCCTCCGGGTTTGAGTCTCTGTCATGGCACCATGTGTTGTCTTCATCATAATGGGGTTTCCTCTTTGGGTAAAAAAATCAAGAATTTACTGTTGGTAATACTCGTCAATCTCTCGTGTCATGCGATTGTTAGCCAAGACGTGTTGAACATCTTACCGTTGCAGTTTAGCACAAGGGTGCTGTCTACCATATTTCTTAACATTTTGTCAATTTAACTAAAAAAAATAAATAAATCAAGAATAAAAAAAAATCTGACCAAATTAAACATCGTGAATTAAAAGTGTTATTAAAAAAAGTTCTTCTTATTGTGTTTTTTTTTTTCCTTTATTATCTTTCATGGTCTATTTTAAATTTAAATAACTCAAAGGTGGATGGTGGTGCAGTGGTTAGTGCAGTGAGCTGTGCGGTGTCTCACACTTTAGAGACCTGGGTTTGAGTCTCTGTCATGGCACCATGTGTTGTCTTCATCATAATGGGGTTTCCTCTTTGGGTAAAAAAAATCAAGAATTTTGAGCAAATGAAACACCATGTAAAAATCTGAAAATGTGTGAACCTTAAATTTTGTGACAAAAGTTAAGAACAAAGGGCTCTATCTTTAAAAAGTTTTTATTGCATGGTTGCTACCGGTTTCTTTTAACGATGGTATTTTTCATGACATATTTTTTAGCTCAAATGAGCCCAGTGTGGGTGGCATGGTGGTGTAGTGGTTAGTGCTGTTGCCTCCTACCCCTGAGACCAGGGTTCAAATCCCCACCAGTAATCTGTGTGTGGAGTTTGCTTGGATGGTAAGGAGGGAGGAAGCAGGGAGCACAAATCCCCACCAGTAATCTGTGTGTGGAGTTTGCTTGGAGGGTAAGTAGGAAGGAGCAGGGAGGAAGGAAAGAGCAGGTAGCAGGGAGGGGCTTAGAGATGGGTGCACCCACAGCAAGGAGTAGAGGAAGGAGCAGACAGCAAGGAGGGCCAGAGAGTTGGGTGCACCCACAGCAAGGAGCAGAGGAAGGAGCAGACAGCCAGGAGGGCCAGAGAGTTGGGTGCACCCACAGCCAGGAGTAGAGGAAGGAGCAGAGAGGAAGGAGCAGAGAGCCAGGAGTAGAGGAAGGAGCAGACAGCCAGGAGGGCCAGAGAGATGGGTGCACCCACAGCAAGGAGTAGAGGAAGGAGCAGACAGCCAGGAGGGCCAGAGAGATGGGTGCACCCACAGCAAGGAGTAGAGGAAGGAGCAGACAGCCAGGAGGGCCAGAGAGATGGGTGCACCCACAGCAAGGAGTAGAGGAAGGAGCAGACAGCCAGGAGGGCCAGAGAGATGGGTGCACCCACAGCAAGGAGTAGAGGAAGGAGCAGACAGCCAGGAGGGCCAGAGAGATGGGTGCACCCACAGCAGAGAGTGAGAGTAACAGAGTGAGACCAGGGATCCCCCAACAAAATGTTTTAGATATCTTTTCTTTTGTCTGGGGGGGTATCTAAGCATGCCTCACTATGTTCTCTGTGGGTGCACCCATCTCTCTGGCCCTCCTGGCTGTCTGCTCCTTCCTCTGCTCCTTGCTGTGGGTGCACCCAACTCTCTGGCCCTCCTGGCTGTCTGCTCCTTCCTCTGCTCCTTGCTGTGGGTGCACCCAACTCTCTGGCCCTCCTGGTTGTCTGCTCCTTCCTCTGCTCCTTGCTGTGGGTGCACCCAACTCTCTGGCCCTCCTGGCTGTCTGCTCCTTCCTCTGGGTGCACCCAACTCTCTGGCCCTCCTGGCTGTCTGCTCCTTCCTCTGCTCCTTGCTGTGGGTGCACCCAACTCTCTGGCCCTCCTGGCTGTCTGCTCCTTCCTCTGCTCCTTCCTGCACCCATTTTGCTGTGGGTGCACCCATCTCTAAGCACCTCCCTGCTACCTGCTCTTTCTTTCCTCCCTACTGTGGGTGCACCCATCTCTAAGCTCCTCTGTGCTATCTGCTCCTTCCTACCTCCTTACCATCCAAGCAAACTCCACACACAGATTAATGGTGGGGATTTGTACTACCTGCTCTTTCCTTCCTCCCTGCTGTGGGTGCACCCATCTCTAAGCTCCTCCCTGCTATCTGCTCCTTCCTTCCTCCTTACCATCCAAGCAAACTCCACACACATATTACTGGTGGGGATTTGTGTTCTCTGCTCCTTCCTTCCTCCCTCCTTACCATCCAAGCAAACTCCACACACAGATTACTGGTGGGGATTTGAACCCTGGTCTCAGGGGTAGGAGGCAACAGCACTAACCACTACACCACCATGCCACCCACACTGGGCTCATTTGAGCTAAAAAATATGTCATGAAAAATACCATCGTTAAAAGAAACCGGTAGCAACCATGCAATAAAAACTTTTTAAAGATAGAGCCCTTTGTTCTTAACTTTTGTCACAAAATTTAAGGTTCACACATTTTCAGATTTTTACATGGTGTTTCATTTGCTCAAAATTCTTGATTTTTTTTTACCCAAAGAGGAAACCCCATTATTGACGAGTATTACCAACAGTGCATGAGTAAACTAGGCTGTAGTCAGATTCTGCTGTATGGACTTGGTGCTGTTGTAGCCATTTTTTCAGCAAAAACTGCCTGAAATTTATTTTGATAACTTGTAGTTATGGACCTTGACCTTGTTGAAAAACTGCCATTTTAAAATTTGACTCATAACTAAGGACCACCCTTTGCAGGGGCTTATACGAGGGGGGATCCCATAGGGACACTGCCCCAGCTGAAAGCTGATTGGCCCCCACAGTGTTCCTTCCCCTGTCACTTACAGATTCAACACATATCATTGGCTAATAAGGTTGGCCCCTCTGTATGAATCGTGGCTCCTCTCATGTCGCCCCCCCCACCTTAAAAATCCTAAAATTGCCCTCGTCTGTGTGCCGGTCTCTGCGTTAGAGCTCCCTTCAGTGGTGATGGTGTGGGAGCGTGCAGGGGGAGGAACAGGAAGTGGTCTGTGTCACAGGTTCAAAGCCACTTTGATTCAGGGCCCCTCATTGCAAGGGTTGCCGAGGTGTGGTGGGAAGATGCTCCTGGAGAGGAGGCCAATGGTCTGGCTCAGCAGTGCAGGCTCAGTGCCCGACATCGGAAGGTTGGTGGTTCGAATCCCGTAGCAGATACCAGTGTTATGAGCTCACATGCTGAGTTCATCCCAAACGCCAATTTCACTGACAAGATTCTCCACGCATCCTGGAACAGACCTGAGCACATCAATTATTCTGTCCATTCCGGCAGTTCTGGATCAGGCCGGTTGTTCTTCGCTGCTCGTGGTGCCCGCTTTCCTTCTGTGTTATCAGTAAACTGGCAGTGAACCGCAATGGTCCCACAATGAAGTACCTGAGTGGATCACAGAGCTTTATCATGTGAGTGAATCTGGCAGCAAAGCAGCACTGACAGCAAACACCAACAGGGGGCGCACATCATCCTGTTTTAATGCTCTCCTCTAGGATTTTAATTAACACACATAATCACACTGCCACCACCACGGTCAGTCTTCTCCATTTCCATTTTGAGCGTGTGGCTCAGTGGGCTAAGCATGTGTGCTTGTAATCACAAGGTCGCCGGTTCAAGCCCAGTCTCAGCACATCTGCGGGTCCTTGAGCAAGGCCCTTAACCCCCAGCTCCCTGGGCACCCCAACAGGTGGCTGCCCTTCACAGACAGCTTGCTCTACAAAGAGCAAGTTGATGGAGGTGTAAAATGAATTTCCCCATGAGGGACAATAAAGGTTAAATTATTATTATTATAGCTTGGACCTCACCCTACACACGAAACACTCTAAGGATTGCCAACGCCTTGAAGTAAATTCTGCCACCCGACTGCAGGACAATAAAATCACTCCCATATGCCACATCTAAGCCCCAGCAGACTTCTGGAAAACCCACCATGACCAGAAGAGTGTGCTGGAACTATAGGCACACTCACCCCAGCTGAAAGCTGATTGCCCCCCAGAGTGTTCCTTCCCCTGTCACTCACTGATTCAAAACATATCATTGGCTAATGATAAGCTTGGCTTCTCTGGAGGGATTCTCCACCATGCCAAGCCAAGACAGATGGCACGCAGTGGACCAGTATGAGGATATTAGCCACTGGCAGCCAGTCTCTTCTTGTCCCTTGAAGCATTAAAAACTGCAGACATTGTACTGCAGCCAGTGGCAACAGAAGCTTGCATGTAACAGGATGTAAGCAAGCAGCTGCACAGTGATTCCTTACAAAGGAAATTCAATCAAAGCAAAGTTGAAAGAGGTACCTGGTCTGCAAGCATTTAGCTCCTTGCCCTCACAGGAGAGTAACGGCAGATACAGACTTAAAAGGAACGCAATCTCACGTCGCCATCGATTTGATCTCCAGGCCATCTCCCACTGCCGACTGCTGACAACATCTGCTCTCGGTCCTGTGCCGAACACTACAGATTGCATCTCTGGATTTGCGTTCCTATATCTGTGTCTTTTAAAGAAAGAAAAAAAATGCTTCCTTAGCGTTTGACGCGCATCTTGCACTTCCCAGCAAATCATTTTCACGTGCAGAGAATCAGGAAGACAGAGTCACAATTACGGTATAGCGGTGGGGTCAGTTTGCCACAGCATTTATGCCGAAACTGTGCTACAGTATCATTCCTGCTTTGTCATTAACTCTGGAATTGCAAGCCGTGAAAGTACCCCCAGATTTATTGACGCACCGCTAGCAGTAGCATACATAAAGGTAATGTAGTCTCTTCTGATGCAGATGTACATTATTCTGTTTTACAGAAAAGTGTATAAATTGTGTGCATTGGTTTGTGGTGTTTTTGTAGTTTTTATGCCAGGCTTAATTGCGTAATAACGATAAGAAGGTTTCCAGCCACAATGGAAGCCTTGCTGGCTGATGTGCCCTTTAATAGGTCTTAATCAATGGCTCAGTTGTATCACAGCTATTTCGCCATGGGCGAGTGCGATGAAGTAAGAAAATAAATTTGGACAGTAAGTCACTTCCACCAGTTTTACCGTCAACAGGCTTCTGAATACTGCTGTACTGATGCAGAATTGTCCTTTGTTGGGGATATGATGTCAGAATAATTGAGAAAGATGGATCTGTAAGGCTTTTTAACTGTCAAGTCGCAGCTCACTCTAACATGTCCTGTTATTTGTAGGTAGCACATACATGCGACACACGAGTCAGAAGATGGACAAGAAAAAGGGTAAGATGACCTCCACTGATGCTGTCAGATCATGAATGAATGATTCCTCCTTGCTTTTGGTCAACAAATTTTACATTTGCCATATCTGAAGACATATAAGCATTAATACAAACAGTAGTGTAGAATTACGTGTTTTGTAGGTGAAAGCAAATATTAAAATAAGCTGATTGCTCCGTTTCAGAGAACGGCTTTTCCTCAAAGAGCTCTCAGGCCGGCGACACAAGCCAGCAGCTGCCGTACACTGTGGAGACACCCTACGGGTTCCAGCTGGACCTGGACTTCCTCAAATACGTGGAGGACATAGAGAGGGGCAAGACCATTAAAAAGATCCACATACATCGGAGAAACAAGGGGCCCAAGTTCAGCACATTGCCCCGTAACTTCAGCCTTCCTGCCACTAGCTACCAGTCTGGCTCCCAGCCTGATGTGTGGGCATCTTCCAGCTGCCTTGGATCCGGTGGCAGGACCAAGTTTATGGAGGTCCAGCAGATCTTTGACTTCCAGGCTTCTGACAGCAGATCTGCAGCCAAACCAAAGGCAGGAAGGACCGGGCACACATCCAGGAAGCCAATGGATGATGCCAGCATCAGAGCCTTTGATGAGCAGCCCCTGGGCATTCCCGTCAGACCACACCTGCTGAGAGCATCCAGCATGCCTGCTACTGTCCTTCAGAGAAAGAACTCGGAGCTGGATGATCAAGAGCTCCAGGCCGCCTGGGAGCCCAGTGAGGAAAACAGCTCCTCCGAGAACGTGTTTTGCTCCAGCACTGCAGGAGACGGCAGGAGTCCTTCACAGCAGGTTAACGTTAAACTTCAGCAGCTACACATAGCTCTGAAAAGGATCAGAGAACTGGAGGAAGAAGTCCAAACCATCCCTGAACTGAAAGCCCAGATCCGGGCGCTTAAGGAAAAGAACGATCAGTGCCTTCTGAAACTCTCCCAGAACATGCGACATGTGCCACCTGATTCCCAGAAACAGGCTACTGAGGTTAGCAAGGCGTCCAGCGGGACAGAAAGCGTCGTAGCACAATTGGTTTCTCCTTCAGCTCTCCAGGAAACTGATCACCAATTTTCAGAATCCACACAGCAGGTACAAGGAGACCACAGTACATCGTGTAAGGATTCTTCAGCAGAAGCAGCAAAGCTATTAGAAGTAAGGGTAGAAACCCAACCGGAACAGCGGGAAGAAGCAGGACACGCGGTTAAGTTACAGGAAGTGACTGCAGCTGTGAAACTGGGCGGCAACATGGACCTGTTCACTACTGCGTCTCTGCAGGCAAAACTCGTAGCTCTTGAGCTGAAGTTTGCTGAATCCGGCATGGAACTCGAGAGAGTCAACGCTCTATTAAGGGATCAAATGGAGGAGAACAGGCTGATGAAACAACGGCTGAAGCAGAAAGAGGAGAAGAAGCTGGAGAAAGAAGAGAGAGACCAGAAATCTGATGACTCTGTGGAGACAAAGCTGCCATCTGATTACCTTCACACCTGTGAGGCACCAGGGAGCACAGATTTAGAATGTGAGGCTGCATCTGAAAAAAGGGCTTCAACTGAGGTAGAGGCTTGCTTGAGTGAAAGCTCCAACAAGCAGCTCGAAGACCTGAAGACGACCAGCACACAGACAGACCCAACCGAAACTCAAGATGCAGGTGTATTGGTGAATGTCCCCACGGCTGAGAAGATTGTGGAAGCCACCATTGCCATGTGTGACATAGCAGTCAACACAGATTCTGGGAGGAAATCATCAAGTGGGCCTACTGCAGAAGACATGAGGTCAGAGGGAATGGAGGGAGGCCCTCTGGAAGCTGCATCTCAGCCTGAGGTGAACCCAGAGTGTGCGGCCAAAGATCATAAAGAAGAGGCCCAACCTCAGGGAGAGAGTGAAGAGGAGGCTGTGGAAGCCACCATCAGCCAATACGTCAGCAAGATACAGGAGCTCCTGGAGAAGCAGTGGGCCTGCCTGCCCAGCAAGCCCCCAGGAAGCATCCCCAAAGACCTGAGCTCAAAACTCAGCTCCATCCACGCCGAGCTCGTCAGCACAGTCAGTGTCCTCTCCTCCATCTGCTGTACGTCAGGACAGAACGCGGCACCCTCAAAGGACGGAGGTACGGTACCTCCAACTGCCAGCTGATTCTCAGAATCTTACGTGCGGAACAGACGCAGGTCTGTCAAACCCCAAGCAACTCCATCAAACAGATGTTACTCGGCTTGGGTCGGGCAGATTGAGCTTCTGTTAGCAGGTGCCTCAGTCACTCCAAAGCCTATTGATTTATGATCACAAGGGTAGCAACATATGTTACAGCGTGGTACAAATGACACTGCCAAAGAGCTCCCAGGCATAAATTAAATGTGCTGTTTTCCCAGCCTTGAATTTTGTGCTCTTATCTCAATCAAACAGAACTCAGACTCCGATTTCAAAGGCACATTATGTAAGAATTAGATTATGAAATCCTGCACATTACATCTTAAATTCTATTAGCCTGGAACGCTTAGGTCAAATTACAGTCCTAATTAAAAGTAGAATCCATTACCTTGCCTGCAACCGCAGAACTGTAGCAGTTTCCAGTTTTTAGAATAAAATTACTTTAACATAGACCATGATTCCTGTCTGTTACCTGCATTTTAAACAGATTTTGTTATTCTCTTTGAAAAGCACAGCAAGCCCTTAAACTATTTACTCAAACGGGATGAGTTCTGAGTAGGAGTAGGAGCTACACCGGTATCATAGTTATTACCGATGTGATTGTGCGCTACAATATGGATATTTTGCACTATACCTTTATCGGCGCAGTAAGTCAATAGCCCAATTATACAACAGCCGATTTAAAAAAAAAAAGCATTTTATTTTCTTCCAAGCTTCAGTTGTTAAACTGAATCAGAATGTTAAACCCCTTTAACCGCCAAGCAAGACGTACTTCGGTGTATGCAGCCCTTTTGTTTGCGCTAATTCGCCATTAGTGTTAATAACAGCAGCGAATCGAACACCCACAACTAATAAGCCGTAATGTTCCTAATGACATAATAGAGTAGCTGCTCTGTCCTGACATCGTACAGCTGAAAAGTTTCCAAACGCAGTATGTTTTTCATGAAATGTTGGAGCCCCTCCCATGTGATACACACTTGACACGTCCATGTTTTTGTCCACTACATGTAGATTTATTTCCTGTTTGCAAAGTAAATATAAACAGGACATTCTTTCTGCTTCCACGAGGTACAGTCTTACAGTGAGTTACGCCTGATTGAGTCAGGTCTGATCGCATTTACGTCCGAGGTCCTTAGCAAATGAAATACACGGATCAAGAAACGCCGGACGTGGACGCAGGACGTTAGCTGGTGTATCACTTAGTGTAACAGGTGCAGGAGAACAGGCAGCGCTGGTATCCGTATAATGATCCATTGTCCATAATAACTTGTAATACAGTATGCATACAGTAATCTATATGTGATGGACAGCTACAAAATCGAAATACGCCCAAATTGACTTGCACGTGGTGGTCCTGATCCCATAATGCAAACGTAAGTCAACACAAGGCTGTATTAAAAAAAAATAAACAATAATAAATGACATACAGTCAATAACCTCATTTCCAAGAATTCCTGCTCCATGCTTCCAGAAACAATCACCCTCACCCAGATCTCTGTAATGCATCACGCGCATTTCCTCTGTGCACTAGAGGCTAAAGCGAAGCCATAGGGCGGCGTGCTCAGCAAGAAGCTCCTCCAGGCTTCACAGCCAACTGCTCCATTACTTCCACCCTCCCTGCTTCAGCCCTCAGGTCGATAATGAAGAAGAACAGCAGCGCTGAGCAACTGGGGAGCAGGGGTGCCAAGAAGAACCTGAAGTTCGTTGGCGTCAATGGGGGGTAAGAGGGCCGCTGGCTCCGTCCATCTATAACATGACGACGTGTATCATGTGTGCTCATACTGAGCTTGCAGGTAGAGTAGCTCCAGGGCAAAGCTGGACATTGCCCCACAGAAATCCTGGTCAAGCACTATTCTTGAGGCAGCAACCTCAAGGAACCAGAACCTACAACCCTCAATCAGCAGACGGAGGCTCCAGTCCATCGTCACACAACCCTGGGAATCTAAAAGAGTTTCATTCCTCTACATAATATGCCTCTATTCCACTTAACGTCTGGATTTCACCTTCAGGCAGATCTCAGAACTTGACACCAATATTTCAAAGAAATATACAGCCTGATATCAACATGCAGTGAAAGCACCTTCATAATTTATATAAGACTGATAATTTGTATTAGTTTGACATCTAGGCACCATCCACCACTCACCAAGGTTGACAGTGGGAACCTGTCAAATTCCTACTATAAAAATACCAGGCTGTCAAATGGAATTATGCACAGAGATAGTGCCAGAGAGGCTTGGAGGAGTCTGTTGAAAGAATTCCGATATCCTATAATTATGTGGGATTTTACCCCGACTCTCATGGCTTTGGGAATCAGGAGGGTGAAATGATTCTGACGTCAGCTCCATGTACTTCACAGTAAATACCTCAAACATGCAGGAGACACTCACGCCACACTCCATGTTCACGTAACTGGCTTTCATAGGTGCCTTTGGGCATTTAGCAAACTAAAATGGATTTGTAGTGTATTGACTGATATTCTATTAGTTATATTAGTTGAATATCTATGAATGAAGAGTGCTTTTTTATATTCTTCAGTGTTACAGTCAGAGTAAGGTTTTAACTTCAGTGGCCTTCAGCACAAGCAAGTACTACATAGAGAAGTGTTTCCCAACTCAGTCCTCGGGCAACCCCGGTCAGTCCACGTTTTTGCTTCCTCTCAGCTCCCAGCGCACATGTACCAGGTATTCGTTGTTCCTGGTTGGCTGGGAGCTGGGAGGGAGCAAAAACGTGGACTGTCCGGGGTTCCAGGCCAGGAACTCCCTGGGGACTCCCCACACGCATCACTCACGCACTAACGCCCGTCAGCTGGCAATCGGGGTGGGTTACAGCGGGTAAACAATCACGTGGACTGTCCGGGGTTCCCCGAGGACTGGGTTGGGAAACACTGACATAGAGTATTGATCCACTTGTAGCCTTGGTTCTCTGGCTGGTATGTTCCGTTTATTAGTCTGTGTCCGTGTGTCTGTCATTGGCCAGTACATCCTGCCGACATCCAGATATTTCTCCCTAGTAGAAAATTAACTGATTTCAAATCAGGTTTTGACAGTTGAATTATTGCTTAAATTATACTCCACTGGCTTTGACTATGGACCGACTGGTGAGTAATATTGACCAGTTAATACCAGTGGAGTCCAACTAATAAGTCTCTGTAATGAGTGTAGACAAACACAAACAGAATTCTTGGAAGTGGAATTACTTTTTGCTAATTTTCTGTCCAGGTATGAGACAACGTCCAGCGAGGATTCAAGCGAGGAGGACAATGCGGAGATGGACGTCTTTGAGCCTGAGGAGCAGAAAGAGGATGGTGATAAACAGGAGACCAGCGAGACAGTGGAGCCCGACAAGGCCGCTACCCCCCCAGAACCCGACACGGGCTCCCAGACAAAGCAGGCGGGCCGGTAAGAAAACAGAACCACACCCATCAGATGCTACGCTAACAAACAAGAACAGGGACTTTTCCGGATGGTCATCTGTACTGCTATGCTAACATTTGTGCCAATGGTTGATTATTCTGCTACGATAAAGTAGGAAAGGACACCTTTGCTGATGGAGCCGCTCTGCCGCACTAATGGAACAGGGAAGACAACATTGACGATAGCTACTAATAAGTTGCCATTGCTCTCCCTGCTAACGGACGGCTATGCTACGCTGCTACGCTAACTGTGTCCAGTGGGCGCCATCAGGCCAAACAGCTTCAAAGGGCACAATAACTACAGCAGCCGGAATTCAGCCACTACTGGGAGTCTTTCGGGAGTCGCGTCCAAACCGATTACAGCTACACTAGCTATGTGAAGTAAATGTTAGTAATCATTTCGCTTTGGAAAATTCACCTACATATATAGTATATAGCTGAATAAAGTTTAATCATGACATAAATCTCATTAGATCCTTACTGTCGATGATGCATTAGGGGAAAAGGTGGCACAGCAAGCTTTAATTGTTCTAATTTTCAGTCAGTATTGACACTTATTTGTTAGGAGACAGACAGATGTGATCCTTCGCATGTCTGAGGAGGCCAGTGTGTTTCTCACTGAGGTTCTTCCTCTTAGGAAAGTGATGGATGAGAAGTTCCTGGCAGCTTGTCGTCGCCTGAATGACCGCCTGGAAGAGATGGGCTCTCCCGACGACGAAATGGTACCTGCTAACGCCTAACCATGTTACTGTCAGGATTAACGTCACTTTCGGGTTTGGACTGCTGCACAATTTACAGAACTAAGCCCAGGACAGCTGCTTTAGCTGTAAAGTACAAATACAGTGTCCCTTCTGGGATTTGAAGCAACAAACACTTTTTTAAAAGTGTTAAAAACTTATAAACAAAAAGAGAACACAGCAAGAATAAATGTTCTATTTGGTTCCGTAACAGAGAAATGATCGATGATCAAATGGTGCTCTTGTTACCATCTTTGGATCAAATCGGTACCTCAGTATAAACCCAAACAGGGGGGTTATTAACTGGACCAGTGTACAACACAAACACAGAAAACTTGATTAATTCTGCCACAGATGCATGCTGGGAAACCTGGACAGTCGTCTTCTCTCTTGTGTAATAATAAACTCCAGCTTCTCTATGACATGCAGCAAACAGGTGTGCAAATAATGTCACACATGCAGCGCTTTCATTCCCTTTTGCTGGAATTTCCTTAATATTCATTTATAAAAACAGACACACTGTATCTCAACAAAGCAAATGAAGAACTGGTGAAAAAAAAGGCAGTTTGTGTTTTAGAGGCACGGAAATGAATGCATTCTTTCCAAGCACCATATTATTTCCTCCATTCCCTGAGTAAGCAGGATTCTGGAATTGGTAATCAGCTTGATAAATAACTCCGCAAAACTGACTGCAAGCTAAACTCCAGGAACACGGACTGAAAACAAACTGCGGCGTGGAAATTCAGCTAAATCAGATTTAATAAAGATTAACCCTGCTGTAAGGATTCCATGCAAATTCATTGTTATTCTCACATATGTTATTATTTTTTGTGAGTTTGTTTATTGTCTTTCTGTGTGTCTGAATATTTCATATACCCTTAAAATTATTAAATCAAATATATCATCAGAATAAATGTAATTCAGATTTTGGTTATTTACTCTTACTTAAGGATTCATCAGATGGTTAGTAAAATCAGATGGGGACAATTATGCTAAACTAGATCTGACAAGAACTGAAATTCTGCAAGGAAAAGGGTGTTAATAGTCCGTCCGTGAGCATGCTCAGTGGTGTTTTGCCCTCTGCTGCCCTCCAGAGGCAAATCCTGGCCACAGTGTACAAGGAGTGGTTCCGTGTGTCGAGCCGCAGGGCGTCGCGGCCTGACACGGTGGCCCTGTACCTAGGCCAGATTGGCGGGGCCACGCCCTCGCTGCTCCGCATCATCGTCAACCTGGCCGACGGGAACGGAAACACCGCCCTGCACTACAGCGTATCCCACGGCAACTTCCACATCGTCAAGCTACTGCTGGACACAGGTGCCTCAGGCTCCGACCCCCCCCCCCCCCCGACCCCCCGCATGCGCGCTACCAAACCATGACACTGGGGGGCTTCTGTAAATCCACTATGAAATACGTAGTCTGGGGTTTTAATAATTAAACTATTAAGCCCCTGCTGTACAACAGCATCACCCTTCTGGGATTAGTACCGGCATTGTAACTTTTCAGTCACCTGCATGTGCGAAGATAAGAAGGTCTTTTTATGCTCATGTTATGATGTCAGAACGCTGCACCATTTGGCCCTAATTTCAATATTATTCAAATCTGCTTTTGAATATTCATGAAGGGGACTGTCCGTGGTCGCAGTGGTGTAAGAGATGGTGCAATGTGCTCACCAGGCCTGTGCGAGGTGAACCAGCAGAACGAGGCAGGCTACTCCGCCATCATGCTGGCCGCACTGGCCGTAGCCGACCTCCCCGAGGACGTGGGCGTGGCCATGCAGCTGATGAGACTGGGTGACGTCGACGCCCGCGCCGGCCAGGTACTCCCTGGGGACACCCCACACGCATCACTCACGCACTAACGCACGTCAGCTGGCAATGGGGGGCGGATTACAGCGGGTAAACAATCACGCCGACACGGACGTTCTCACTCGTCAGGCGGAGCCCTAAAGCCTGACTGGAGGGCAGAAGAAATAAACTGTCTGAACCATGTGTACCACTGCTCCTGCACATTACCCAGCAATCCTGATCATTCCACACAGAAAGCACGTGACTGATGTTCTCTGTGTAGGCAGTGTCCTGAGTGACACGTCAATGCCCCAATCAGCATTCAACTACCAGTGTGTACGAGACAGCTATTGGCCCCTAGGTGGGCAGAGCTTGTACCCACTACAAGACGAGTCCTTTACTTTACTTTGCTTCTGGTGGCAGGGAGGACAGACGGCACTCATGCTGGCAGCGAGTCATGGGCGCGTGGCCATGGTGCGCCCCCTGCTGGACTGTGGGGCAGACCCCAGCATGCGCGACCGCAGCGGTGCCACTGCACTCATGTGTGCCTGTGAGCAGGGCCACACGGACGTCGCCCGCCTGCTGCTGGAGTGTGCCCGCTGTGACGCTGGCGTCACCGACAATGTGAGTCGCGTTGCACACGCACACGCATGTGCACACAGATGCAGACACACACCATGTACCTCAGAAGGAGGGGGACCCATAAAGCAGCATGGATGTGTTAGGGTTAGGCAAGTGCCTCAAGCGCAAGTCCCACTAGTGAAATATCCCAGATGCTGAAATGAATAAAACACAAACATGAAATGCAGGTTTTGATCTTTGACATATATAAATGTCACCATCTTGTGGACAAAAACTATTCTTTGTCATTTCACACAGTGCAAACATGTCAGATGAATGTAAAGAGTAAAACCTCAGTTATTTTACCTATATTTTATTCTATTTACTTTATTTCTACTTATTTATTTCTCTTAATTTATGTTCTATGTTTTCTGTGATTGTAAGCACTAATACCACCAAAACAAATCCCCAGTACATGTTGGTGTTCCTGACCAATAAAGTGAATTCTGATTCTGATCCCGACCCAAAGATAAATACCAGCCCCGCATGTTCTTTGTTTCGCCTCTGTCATCTGTCTGTCTCCCTCCCTCCGCGGCCTCCCCCAGGACGGCAACACTGCTCTCTCTCTGGCGACAAAGGCGTCCCACTCGGAGATTGTTGACCTTCTGCGATCCCACACAGTCAGCAAGGCCCTGGACACCAGCGTGCCCCTCTGAACAGTCGTCTCATTTTCACCCCATGGGGTAACAAGGCCTCCATTCAGATCACGTGGCACCGAGGCCAGCACTGCTAACCTTAAAAAAAAAAAAATACTCAAATATCTGTGGACATTCTGCTTGAGTCATTTCCATCGGCTGTTGTCCAATGAGAAATGGGCCCTTGTATGCCAATCAAAAAAAAAAAAAAAACAGATGAGAAACTAGAGAGAGTAAAACAGTGTGGACAGTGTGGGTCTTTGATGCTGCTGTGGCACCTCAATTCGAGTTTTTTATGCCTGATAATAGATCATTAGTCACACACAATAACCTCCTTTCAGCACAATGTTTCTGTTTTTGTAACTGTCCCTGTGTTTACAGGATATTTATTGTAAAATACTGTATATTCAAACAACCTAAAGGTTGTGGATGTTTATTATGCATTATATTGCTATGGTTACTCCTCAATCATTTTCTTATGTCACGAAAAGCTATTATTTTGCACCGAGCGTTCTTTATGTAACAGTTGTGTGGCAGATTAACAAGCGAGCAAGGAAACACATCATTCCTGTTTGTTTTAAGGCCCACAATCACAAATGCTTCCAGCAAGGGATTCAATAAAATCAGAGTCGAATTCTATGACTCTCCAACTGTGATGAAAAGGTGTCTTGCTTTCTGAAACAATGGACAGGACATCCTGTTTGGCTTCTGGACACATGGGGGGCCAGAATGGGGAATTTTAAGTGAAACATTGAAAGTTAACTAGGGATGGGTTGAACTTGATCTCAGATTCTGTTCCTAGAGGCACAAAAGTCTGGTTTTGTCTCAAAGAACTAAATAATTCCTTTCATCCTTGATGTACATATTTACACTCCCTGTCTGTTCTCTCGCGGTCTTCCGCTTGCAGTGACTAGTGAGTGTGAAAGGTGAATAAACAAGCACAATTTTGATAACTTTGCTAACTAGTGTATCCTTTAATACGGCATGATTTTGTTACTTCAAAACAAATACATGAGTTGTAAGAATCTTACACAATGGAATACTTTATCATATCAAGTTTAAAAGGGTCTTTTGTTGGAGGTAGTAATGCAGATTATTTAGTATTTCACGGAATGCTGCAAACATCATTTAATTTGATCGTAAATGAGAACTTGGACTTTACATTTCTTCCACACTTAGGTCATTTTAAATAGCTGGATGTGTTCAACCAGAAGTTATTTAAGTGATTAACTTGTATGGGAACTGGCATCTTCCCGGGTGGGGCTCCATATGCAGAAGCACTAAGTTAGATCGGGGACAGCCCCTCCCTTCCCTGAAGATGTGTAGATGAGAAGCCCGGCTCATAAATAGCATTAGTCCCTCATTCGAGTTCCAGTGCGTAGCCAAATCCCCCTTCTCGATGTCATAATACACTGATACCCAATTAACCCCTCAGAAACATCCATCAGAAACTTGCCAGTACCAGCCGAAGACCATGTGGCGCCATAGGCAAGCCTCGCGCCGGTGCTCCCCATCCGAAACAAAGTGAAAATGGCATTTCTGAGTCGGCGCCCTCTCAGATGAAAGCTTGCCTACTTCAGTGTCATTTGGTGGTTCTTTTGGATCGAAACGGCACCACAACGATGCAGAGAAGCCATTTAATTACCGTAAATGACCGCTGTTCCAGTACTGAAAAGCAGGACGTACTTGGATGCAGGATGCATTAGTAGCAGCTAATTAAACGGCATAAGTGATTGCCCTAAACCGCAGTAAACTGTTAAACTATTATTCTCATCACTGCCGTGTTGGTGTCTATTAATTGTCGATTTGCGTTACGCCCCGATGGTCATCGATCCTATCTGGGCACATGACAGACCAGCTGCCGAATTGTCATAATCGCATTCTCACGTAAAAACATTATTTTAAGTTATACACAAATGAGCCCATACTCAGTTACTGGTAAGAAAATGTCTAAAGCTTATGCATGGCCGCAGGCACTGGGATTTGAATGAGCATCACTTTCTGCGACAGCCTGGTCGATGGATGTGTCACCTAGCAAAGGTGATAAACGATCAGACCTTAAATAATCTGTTAATAAACAGACCTTTAATAAACTGCATTAAGAGTCAGGTGAGAACGCAGGAGCTCCGCGGCTCTTTGAGACTCATCTTGCTGGGAAATGACTGAGGGGCGCTCAATACTCCTAATACAGATGCACGACTGCGGGGTACGAAGGATTACGCGCCTGGGGAAATGCTCGTGAATGAACTATAAATAAATTTACCCTATTTAACGGATGCTTTACAGATAGCTTTGGCAACATATCTTACAACAATGGCTTGATTAGATTTATTACCTTCAAGTTTGATATAAAATGGGAAAATTTTGTCATCTTTAAGACGAATACCTTTAGTGCTGCGTTTGCACCTTGGAGGATGTAACGCAATCCGTTATCCGGTTAACTGAATAACTCAATGAAATCGTAGAAGCAAAGTTCAGCATTATTTACATTGTGCTTCAGGGTTTCCGGACAGAAATACACAATGACAATGTCTAGGCACGCAAAAAAGAAAATGATAGCAGTTTTGAAAAAAAAAAAAAAAAAACAGTCTGTCTTGCACTTGAATATATAAGGACATCTAATGTTAAATGAATTCGCCTCAAACTGTTGTTTTATTCCAAATAACTACCGTATTTGTAATGGAGCTGTTTTAAAATACATCTATATCAATTCCGCAGACTAGCCTCCATTTGTGATCGTGCTAGGATTATGATTTAGTTCACTTCGTATACCTGTATATGATTGACCTGTCCGTACATCTTGCACGTCGTGTGTACATGAAAACGTAACGAATGGCAGACCTTTATAGTCATATTATATGTCTATTGCACACAGACCCCAAAGCAAACACAGCTGACGGTATTTTGCACTACGAAATTTTTAATTGCTTTTTATCTACATTTATATTGCTGTGTAATTACATACCACATGCAAACAACAATTATTTACGTGGCTCTCTGCTCGTTTACTTGAGCACGTTTAATAGCTCGTGTGTAATTATTCCGAGCTCTTTGAATGTGTAATGCAGTTCAGTTCCATTGTTGTTTCTGAGAGTTTAACCATACCGTCCATTAGAGGGCGCCGCGACACCAGTCCAGTCTGGCTTCCTTTGTTGTGCTCGGGAAGCAGTCCAGAGCACCAGTCTAGGGACAAGAAGCATTATTGTAACAACACATGTATGTTATTCTTAGTACATGTCTATGATTAAGACATTAATTTAATTCATTTTCAATGCATCTTTCTGTTCAAAGTAAATTTCCCAAGCTAGACTTTTTAAAGTAGAAATCAGCCTAACAGCCTATCCCACTACCCCCCCCCCCCCCCCCCTGCACTGATTCTGGTTGGCTGTGTACATGTTGATGTTGAAGTTACACTCTCCTAATTGTAATGCAAATTAAATCCAATTTGGCCTTCCCTGTCTCGATGTGCTGGGGCCGTCGGCATTGTGTCGCGGCCCAGAAGAACAGCAGCTCAGAACCAGTCCCTTTAAGTCCGAAATCAAAGAGGTCATTTAATTTCAGAGGGGGACACAGACCCGGGCACCTGTGCCCCACAATGTGGGCCATTCTGCAGGGATTCATGCGTCACGCTGCACAAGCAGAAAACGACTCAGGAGAAAATGTCAGATCACCAACCTTACAGCGACGGCCACTTCTGGCAGATTCTGCAAATGCTACTGATGAAACGCAGGAGGATGGGAATCCAGCAACACTGGCTGATAATTCAGTTAATGAGTCAGCCTAGCATTTCAGCATCGTAGCCCATGGTGGATAAAAGACAAGGAACTCATAACTTTTCTATGATTTTATATATCAATATAGATATTTGTCAACAGATTGTATTCATTGAGACATGAGTGAGACCGTTTTGGCATACACATCAGACATTTCATGTAGATACAGAGGCCAGGACATAACCCCCCCCCCCACACACATTTAAAAATGTAAACAAGGCACCAATAAATTAAATAACACCTCTGCATACACATGAATCTACTGTGTCAAATGGAGTAAAGCAATATCCACACACTTAGTTAAGCTTTAAAGGATAACAACCAAAGTAAAAGAAAAAAAAACAAATACTTTGGCAAAGTCATTTCGTGTTACAGTGAAGCAGTAAAGAAATCCTAATGGCCGGGTAAGTTCATGTATGTATGGTCTACACTTCTGTCTAGAATCTTATATACACATTTGCCTTTACAGAAACATTTAAAACCTTATCAAAAATTCCGTCGTATGAAAACATATTTACAAATCAGGATTTAAAACCATATTACAATGATAAAAGTCCATATTACTCACCCATGTTCACACTTACACAGTGTAGTGGGTGTTTTAAAAGGATTCTGTGCAACAAATCGCCATTAAAAATGGATCCTTTAGAGAGGAACGACTGACCAGCTCCAACCCCCCGCCAGCCCCCCATAAAACCTTGTTTATACTGACAAAAAAAGACACAAAAATATATGACCATCCCCCCCAAGTAACACACAATAAAAACATATTATCAACATGACATGAACATTGCAATTAGAATCAGGGAATTGACAGCAAACCCTGGGCCCATTTTAAGGGCAGAAACGCCCACACAGGATACATAAGGGTGATTCGGTGCTGAGATCCAAACAGAGGCCACGGATTGGCCTAGCCGTCCAAACACCTGGCAGCTGACCAATGAGCTCTGGCCCTTTTGAGACACCTGGCCTTTCAATAATGAGGATCTAAGCAGGACAGAGGTCATGGTCGCAGTGGAGGGTAAGATGGCAGAGCAGTAATACCTGTTCCAGTCTCACTTAGAAGACAGCACTGTGGCACACAGGCTTATCCAGGAGACAGAAATGATCTCTTCAGGTTTCACTCTAGCTGCCGGGAGCCCTTCGTTTCATGCTCCGAGGTCTCATAGCAACGTGAACAGCGGGCCGCTTGCTAATCAGCGGACCTCTGCAGGAAAACACCAGCGGCCATCGCTAATCAGAAAAGGAAAAGTTTGTGATTTAAAAAGGTTACTGGACGACAGTGCCTGGCTAAAGTCAGAAGTTTTATAGTACTTCTTATTTTAGTTTTAAGCTTTGTAGTCCCCAGATACTGTCCATCTCCAACACAAACGCACACTTCAATTACAGCAGGCAGATGGAGGCTGAGGAGGTCCAGAATGAGTGAAAGTTTCACCTCAGAAGGCTTGGGCCGTTCTCTGATAGACAGGAGGCCATCTGCACACCATTACACTTATGCTAATTGGCATTCCCTGGGGTGACCAGAGGAGGCACTGTTGTTTTATCTGGCAGAGAGGCACGGTCCAATCAGAGACATTTAAACACTTAACGAGCAAGGGGCCATTTCCATGACTCACGCTACCTGTCTCACATTGAGGATGCTGTTATTGAGCGGCCCACACTGAGCGAACGTGCCAATTACGTGCGGGAGCCGTGCGAGGACCGCCCACCTGCGGCAACCTGTGCGCCCGCATATCAAACAGATGGAGCAAAGCGAAACTGAAAAGTCGCTCAAAATTAGCCGCAGGCCCCTGTAACCGAAACATGAAGGAGCGCTGATTCGAATGATAAGCAGATCTCCGCGGGAGCTGAGCGCCATACTCACATAGCACGTCATTCCCTCCTTTTGTTCTGCATGTTCGCCATCTTGACCTACTGCATCCAGGCATGGAGGGAAAACAGCGAATGAGCACAAGATACCGGTGAGAGAAAGGAGGGGGTGTGGCCTCTTCAGATGGCCAGATGGTCATGTGACCAGATGCATTTGTATTGATTGGATTCCTATCCCCTTCTCCACAAACTGTATTCATGTGTTGGTTTCACCCATGACTCTACACACCTACTTTCCATTTCCTGCAATTCCAAACCTGTTGGCCCCACTGCAGCTGCATCCCCAGTAAACCTCTGTCTCTGGGCCAATTCCCCACGCCGCATGATGGATTGCCACCACAACCAGAGATGTCATTCTTGCTCTCACAAGAATGTGAAATCCTACTGTTCATTTTTCCCAAGTGTGATGCAGGTGGTGGCAATCGTTCATCTCACTAGCCTCACCAGTCCTTGCAACAGTGCCATCTACTGACACGGATGTCCTATGTCACGTTTTACACGTGAGCTGGGGAGGAACAGTTCTGAGATGGCTGGATTCCCCCACATTCAGCCAGCATAACTAGTTAAGGATTAACAACCGTTAATTCTTAAAAAACAATATATCTACATTAAAATAAAAGATCCAACACATAAGAAATATTTCTATATGTTAAAAACACTGCACTAAACATATAAAGTATAAGAAATACTCTCAAAAATATTTTTTGTTAAAAAATGGCATGCTTGTATCATATATTGAAAAATTCAATGTATAATACAGGCACAATATTGCATATATGAAAATGCAAAATACTGTTATACACTTTAATGTCGTGAGTACATTTTAATTCACAATACATTGCTTTCATTGGGTAGCATCAGCATTTTCTCTTTTAATATGTAATCTTTTGCATTTCGTCCCTACCTATATGGCCGCACAACACTTTCATATCTTAAAAAGATATTACTTCTATAAGACTTGTCTCTACTCATCTTTTTCATTCGGATCCTTTGTCCAGAGGTTAATCGGCCTTCCATAGCAGTATGAATAATTCAGGAGCTCCCATGAAAGTGCCATGTTTCATTCAGCCATATATTAAATCTCTGTATCGGCTACCCAGCCTGTAAGGCCCCAACCAGACGGGCAGACGCTGCAGGTTCCACTACGACGATGAGCTTTCTGACACGCTGGCACAGCACCTTGCTCTTCCCAGATCAGTCACCTGCATGGAAAAAGTCACAGCAAGAGCCACTGTGCTGATCTCTGACCGCAAAGCATTGTGGGAGCAGAATCCCTGCACTGGAGAACACAGCCACGGTCACCAGCCTTCCCCCAGGGAAACACACCAAAATCTCCCCCAAAACCACTCCTTTCTTCTGCTCTCTCATGTCCCTCAGCCTTGCTGCACATTTATATTTATACCTTACTGATACCTTAAACTGACTATAAACTCCAGTGAGGACAGCAGAGCATGCTGGGTAAAATGTTTTCTAGCGAGCAGGGAGCTTAGATGTTACTGAACAGCTGGACCCCAGTTCCACTTAAGGATTCCCCAGGAGACAATGACATTTCAGATGTGAAAGATGTGAACATCAGGGAAAGACTGACCCAAGCGCCCCCTAGAGGGCACCCAGGAAGCGTTAACACATACTAAAAATGCTGCCAGTTATTTTGTCAGCCACTGCAGCTGGCACAATGCGACATAAAACCAGCCAAAACCGGCCCATTGTGTCGACAGCCTCGGATTGAGGGTGAGCCATGCTTTTTGTTCCTCGCCACGCTATCTCCCAAAACGCACAAGACCGCAGGTAGCCAGCTTCACAGCTTTTTTGCCAGCGGGGACACTGGGCAACGGGACGCAGGCCAAGAAGCCAGTTTGGCTCATGGGGGCAGCCCAGTCAGCACCACCGACCTTGCTGTCTAGAAGCCAACACCCGAGAGCAATTTCAGAAGACATTTCAGGATGAAAGATGAAAGGAGCAGCAGACTGCTGCATCCCTGAATGCGTGGGGATGACGTCATCGCAGCCTGTCCCATCTTTCAAGGCGCCGTCCGTGTTTCCGTTCTTTGGAGCTGACGTGCGGGCGGGCCTGGAGTTGAAAAAAAAGGCTGGAAGGTGATTCTGCTTGATCGAAGGCCTCTCATACGTGACATGAGAGAACGAAGCGAGTAACAGTGCTGAAATGCATCCATTTGTGACTGTCATCAAAAATAACACTCTGATTGTTCCCAAACTCTGTATAAAAAATGATTAGGTAAGTTTCTGCAAGTCACCGGGCACAGGCTGGACTGGACGTGACCCGCATCGCCTAGGCGACAGGGTCGCTGTGCATGTGCCAGAGCAGCTGTCCCTTCCTGGCCGAAGTCTCACTTGGTGCCAGAGAGCGCTGGCTGTCCCGCGTACCAGTGTGTCCCCGGGTCAGGCGTACTGCTGCCCCCTAATGGCAGTGAGATGAAGGGCTGACAAATTCCGCCGGTGACTCCGCTGCTTGCTGGCAGGGTTGGGTACACGTGGCCCAGCGACTCGGTCCGGCCGATGTGGATCTCGTCCTCCTCCCCCTCAGCGCTCTTCCGGTACACGGGGTTGTCGAAGTTCATGCTCTTCGTGTTCCTCCGCCGCCAGTTGCGCCAGATCAGGTAGCCACCGCTGCAGAGGAGGCCGGCGACCACTGTAGCAACGACAGGAACTGCATGCGTTTAACACACAGCCCGCCGGCACTGCGGAGCATTAACACGAGCCGATCTGCAGAGGACACGTCAGGACGCATGCATCCAGGGGGCGGAGTAAGCACACTAAAGACGCATACTTATAAGTGCTGAGCGAAAGCCTGACTAATCCCTCCAATGGCAAAGTAGAATCTTTATCCATCTGTCATCCATCCTCTAACAGTTTATCTTGCTCGTGATTGTGGATAGAATTTTTATTTAAGTTACAATTTAATTGGTCAGGGCAGGGGATGAGTTGCATTCCACAGGCTGCCGGCAAGACGAGCTATTTCGGCCGTGTGGGTGGAGGGGGAGGGGGCACAAAAGGGTAAAGGCAGAAGCGTGATGCGACGGCAGGTTCGGAATACAGCCTCCCCGAGCACAGTGGGGGGTAATGACTCTCTGCCGCCCCCTGCTGAGGGGCCCCCGCACTGGCTGCTTGACCGCTTTGACCGGCAAACAAACCGTAACGTTTCATCAGCCTAAATTATTGGTTTAATGCTGAGTGTCATGAAAGGCCTCAGTCGACAATTACTGCAGACAGTTCGGGGCGAGATGTAGAAACAAAATAGAGAGCTATTTTAGAGAGAGAAAGAGGGGAGCTTAAAGGCGGGCTTTCAGCGCTGGAACCCCACCGGTGCCCCACCTCCCATCATAGGCAGATGATTGACGGGTCCCACAGCCAATGACATTAACTGGTGTCATCATCACTGAATAGCAGTCAGGCTCTCAGGCGGGAAGTTCCCTTGTACGAGGCTGCTCTCTTAATCCGCTCGCACCAGTCATTCTCCTTAAAATGCAGGTAACGTGATCTCAGTGCAGATGAATCCTGGTACAGACAAAACTGCCCTAATCCTGTTACTTCAGGCACTGAGGCTAAACAGGACATGAATAACAAGCAAGAGCGTCGGGCTGAGCGGACTGGGCGGGGGGGGGGGGGGGGGACTGCTGTGTTTTGGCACCTACCTATAGGGATGACGATGCTCAATGCTGCCACCACCTGGTTGCCAAGGAGAAAGTGCTCATTCCCAGCTGGAAAGAGACAGTGGTATTTGAGTTTTTCGAGCGGAGGGAGGGCCTGCCAGTTACTCAACAGTGCAGCGGGCAGAAGGTACCCTACAGGAAGGCATTAACATGTGCTGTACAGCTTTCCCTGCTTAAAAAGCGCCTTCAGAGCTACAATAAGGGAACACGCACCGGGGATTAAAGGCCTGCTCTGCTCAAGCTGGTAGATTCCCGTCTCTTATGATGCCACTTTTTTAATGTTCTATGTCTCGCTGTTACGGATCACTGATTGGGAGCCGCCCTGCGGGGGAGTGATAACCAGCAGCGTGCCGACTCCTGAAAGCGGCTCCTTCGGATGCGGAAATCGCACGCAAGGAGTCCAATTAGTGTCAGGAGCGACAGGCGCCATGTTAAAAATAGAAGTTAGGGAGTCTGGGAACAAAGTGTCATGACTGACCCTTAGAAGGTGTGTGTGTGGGGGGGAGGGGGATAAACCCCACACAGCACAGCGAGTATTTTCCCATCATCCTCGGTGGCGTCTTTGCATGCGACCAAAGTTTTTGAGGGGGGAGATCTGGATTGCATGCATATACAGAAAAGCTAGCTGGATGCCAAAACCACAACTGCAACTGGAGAGTGGAGCGCATTAAAAATGCATTAGAGAAGAATGGCGTCCATTTCCCCTGAAAGGTAGAGGGACGCTCGTGGCCGTAATTAGCTGAGCCACGCACCGCGAGACACCTGCTCGCCCCTTCAATGGAACGCGCTCCTCGGGGCGATCTTAACAAGCTGTAACGAGGGGGTGTGACGGGAACGGCTGGGGGGGTCCTGCTCGCCGCAGACAGGAACCGCACCCCGTAAATCACTGCGGGCCTTCAGATCGCCATGCCCCCTCCCTGCCAAAGCTAGTTATAGCATGTCATGCGACCTCTAAGTGGAGGTGACAGACTCACAGCTGGAGAGCTGCAAGGAGAGATGTGAGAATCCCGTGCTTTAGGGGATGACGCCATTGTGTTATTTTTCGTATTCTGGGCTCAAATATTTGGAGATTTAACACAGCAAGGTTGCCTCGGAGTATAACCATAGGCAAGATCTTTACCGATTCTCACAACACTGATGGAGGCTTTACAGATTCAGCATTAACCCCAAACTGCTTTAAAATTCACTCCTACGGTCACCTTTCAGCACATAAGATCCATGATCCTGGTGCTGCCCAATCTCAAGCTGATATGCCACATTACCACATCATTATTACTACAGCTTCCCTCTGGCGCCCTCTATAGGTCATGTCCAGCACCTCACATTCATCACACTCATTTGCATATTCCAGTACTGCAGCAGTTTATCATCCTCCATCCTCCTGCTGGAGTCTGCAGATTTCTATAAGCAGAATTAATTTGTTTTTCTATTAGATTTATTTGCATTATTACCAGTGCACCATTGTTTCGCTTATAAACAGTAACATTTATTTAGTGTGAGGTGAGCGGGCCGGCCGCCTGCTTACAGTGGTGGGACATGTTGGTGTTCTCCCCCAGGGCGCCATCGGGCTGCATGCCGGGGGAGGGCCGCAGGGCCGTGGGGGCCATCCTGCTGCCCGGGCCGGAGGACCAGGGGGCAGGCGTGCGGGTGGAGGTCTTCGGGGACACGGACGCCCTTGTGGTCTCTGGGGCTACTGATGAAGTCTCGGATGTGCCAGCTGAGACGGTGGGGGCGCGCCTGGGGGCCGCGGGAGTCGTTTTGGATTTGATGGGTGGTGAAGCTGAAAGACAAGGAAGCTGGTCAAAAATTAATAGAGCACGAAGTGAGGACAGACCTACTGTCCAGGAACAATCATAGCCCTTAAAAAGACGGACGGATGGATGGATGGACAGATGGGTGATCAGACAGACAGACAGACAGACATTTCATTAATCCTAAAGGAAACTGCAGTATGGAGGCGCAGTGAGTAACACTAACAGCAGACACCTGTCACTCATGTGTGTGGCTTGAACATGGGATGGAGGAACAGCAGTAATATGAAAAAAGGTCATTATACCATGGTAAGTACCGTAATATTAAGGAAATGTTCCTCATTATATAAAAGCACTGAGGCCGGATCTGTACCTCACACGACCCTGACATTTGACTATACACACTTGTTATTTGTATCCGGTTGCCAGATATTGACTCCAGTGCCACCATGCCAGTGGACAGGAGCAGACTGCCAGCCAGTATGGCGGGGGAGATGAGGCGGGGGGCGGAGGGAGCAGTATTGTCCACCTTATTCTCATTTGAGGACGCTCTGCGCTCTTAAAAACCCAGCGACTGTCGGCTCAGTGCCCTGAATCGGTCCCTTTTCTCAGGATTCATGCTACCGTATCGGGCACTGAGCAGCCACAAGGTGGCCTGGCCTGCGAACCCTCGCCATGAGCAGCTCAACCAATCAGCACAGGCGATCAGGCGGCAGGGGAGGGGCTCACCTGGCACACATTTCCGCATGTCTGGACCCAGCTCCTTACCGTCAGGGCATGCGCAGGTGTACTTGGGGGAGTGCTCCGTAATTTGGGGGGCTTTCAGACACAGGTACTCACACCCTCCATTGTGGACACCCCCCATGTTACAGCTGTCTGGTGCTGTGGGGTCACAGACACAGACACACACACACGACATTAATTTAACCGGAATACACAATTGTTGACAATAATGACAGTCCATGTCTTTATTTTACATTACCTACAAAAGCATACATGCCCATATATTCTGAAAACAGACATGAGTCATGCTTTCAGTCTTAAGAACAAACGGTTTGAGTACATCCACATCACAGAGTCTGCTTCCGCAAGACCCATAAAAACCTTCCTTTACGACCAGTGGAAAGTGGAAGAGATGTTACTGTTACCTGTCCAGCTTGAGAGAGTTATCAGACATTGCTTTCAGAACCTCACTACATCAAAAATCAAGACATTGTTTTTTTTTTTTAAACCCGTGTCTCACAAAGCCCTCGAGCAACAGCGGCTTTTAGCTCCTGATGAGGGGCACACACGGCAGTATAAATCTCTACCCTGGCAGGATTCGGTTTCATATTAGGGAATAATTCACTTTGGTTTCTTTAAAAATTACACCTTCTGTCTGACAAAGCGCATACAAAGGAATCTGTCGGGCCATTCATGAATAATTCATACAGCGATATCAGAACACAGCACATTTTTCCGTGCCCATGTTAATTGACACACTTTTCACTGCTGCGCCTGTTTCTTTAACCTCTCCAGTTCAGACGCTGCTTTGACTGCTTCCGGTCAAACTGCACCACAAAGGAGACATTAGCTATCTGAACCGACACCTTGTTTTTACTGAGTAACAGCAATGTAGGAGTAGGGCAGGAAAAACACTCACACATACTTAGACACACACACACGTACTCCCAGCACTCGCACACTCACAGCACGCACGTACGCCACACACACACTCGCACTCATTTCAATGGGAAAAATGCTAACGCTAACTATGACAACCTTAACCCCTACCCTGCCCTAACCATAACCATAAGTAACCTAACAAAATACAAGAGTTTTTGCATTTTTAGTTTTTTCATAGCAGTCACCGATTTTTATAAAATAACGGATATTTATCACGTTATGGGGACATTGTGTCCCCATAAGGATAGGTAAACCCGCTCGCACACACACACACACACACACACACACACACACACACACACACATCCACACACACACACACACAGAGTCTCTTCCTGCCCCACAGGAATACAGACAGGCTTTTCTACCTGGAAACCTTGGCATGTTGTCAGAATCTTGCTGCCCCAACCCCCCTAGCCCCCCCTATAGTCACATGATGTCACTTCCTGTTTAGAACCCGTTTATCACCCATAACAGCCAATAAGAGGTCACCACTGTGTGAGCCTGGTGCCCAAAACCTGCCAATCAGTCTCCTCAGCTCCTTCTGCCTTATTAAAATTGATTTATTTGTAACACTGCCACCAAACTTTCAGCCTAAATTTATGTCTCCTTGAAGGAGGAGGGGAGCTGCGGAATGCGCCGGAGGCCTGAGGCACTGACCTTTGGGCTGCCGCAGCTCGTGGAACACCACGATGTCGTGCGGGTTGTTCAGGTGTTCGGCCAACGTGACCACGTCGCTGCCTGTCAGACGGTTGGCGCTGAAAATGGCGTCTCTCTGCAGGTCGGTCCAGTACAGCCTGTCCTGCAGACCAAGAGTCAGCCTGTCGATCAGCGGCATTCAGAACAAGCCCCTGCGGGTCCATCATAAACACCCACCAGGCGCTATCAGGAGTTTGAGGGATGCGGTCATGTGATCCGGCTGAGAGGGGGCTGGATGCAGACTGCACAGCCCAGAATACCCAGCTGCCTGGTGGGTTAGATGTCTAAATTCCAGGCTCTCTGTGGGGGGGGGGGGGGGGTTATTTTCCGTTTGCACGAGTGTAGGATTTTTTTTTTATTTATCCTTTCCCCATCGCCCTCCAAGGAAACCTTCGACAGAAGTAGAAATATCTGGTTGCCTTGGAAACAAAAAAAAAAAACCAGGTGAGCTATAAGGGAGGCCCGGCCTTGTCATCATGTCAGCGGTGTGTGGAGCGTGGCTCTGTCACGGCACCCCCTGCCTCACCAGCCAGCGTTACTGCCCATATGGCTGTACACCAAAGCCCCCCCCCCCCACCACGGCCTGTGTTTCACCACTAAGTGGTAACCTTCCCAAGCACCTCAGTTAATTAAATGATTCTTGCATTAAAATGCGGCATAAATAAATCCTCGAGGTAGCGTAAGAATCCCTGAGCGGCACAGAGCCGTGTCTGGGAACGGGCAGCTTTAGCTGTTCCTGTAGGGAGGCTTTTAACAAATTATCTATCCACAGGGGCACCGATTCAGCAAACAGAAATACAACAGCCCTTCCCATTCCGGGATCTAAACTGGTGACCGATCTAGCTCCTCAGCTTCGTCACAGGTGGTCATCAGGTCCAGTCCCACTTAATATTCCTGCATTTCTCAAGACTGAGGCGGCAGGGGACGGGGAAACTGTAAGCCTGGGGGGGGTACAGGGTACTGGCTGGGCTGCCCCAACAAGGCTGCCGGCGTCACACTAGACCCGGGATGAGTCACTCCACCTCGCAGGTTCTGCCCGCCTGGCCAGGAGAAAATAAAAACACAACAGGCTCCAAAATGTCATTAGCGGCGGCCCTGAGTCCTTGGCCACCTTTTCCTGAGGCGTGCGGCGTGACACAGTGACAGGAATGCTAAAATCCCCTGGAACCGGTGTGTGAACATTTGGGAGGGGGGTGGGGGGGTTGGGGGCTCTGGCAATCGCAGGATGCGTTCCACACTCGCTGTAAATAAGCAGCCAAATAACCCAGGCGGCATGTAAATATCAAATATCTGGAGCCGTAAAGGTCATGCCAGCGTCGGGTTCCTGTCGTAGCAAGAGGAAGCTTTAAAAATCGGGCTCGGCCGCGTCTGATCCCACGGGGGTCACTCAGCCCTCCAGTGAACAAGCCAAGATCTGATGGCTTCCACAAATATTCTGCCGTAAAAGTTGAGAAATGAAGGCTTTATATTCTGTTCGGCTTTGAGGTTGGGAGATAAATTACAGGATCGCATGAGATTAAACCCTGAATGGGCCTCGCCTGCTTTGTGCTGCCCGGCTTTTCCATGCCGTGCATCCCGACCCTACTTCAGTGGGCCCCGCCAGCTTTTTGCTTCTCAGCTCCTCTGCGCCGTGTGTCCTGACCCCACTTTGGTGGGCCCCGCCTACTTCATGCTGCCTTGATCCTTCGCGCCATGTGTCCCGACCCTACCTCAGTGACCCACCCTACCCTGGCCACCCACTGCTTACCTCAAACACGGTCAGAGCGAAGGGGTGACTCAGCTGGTCTGCCGAGGACAGCAGCACCTTCCTGTTGGTGCCCGTGAAGTCGATGCTTGAGATGAGGTGGAGTTTGGAGTCCACCCAGTACAAGCGTCTGTTGGGCAAGTCTGAGACACAAACCCAAAATAGCCCTGAGCACATTTTTTAGGCCACATTCTCATCCCTAAGGATAAATAAAGCATCGAGATGCCCTGTATGCTACCTACTCCATCCATCTCTGCTAACTCCTGGCCGGCTGGCTGTAAATACCATACTATAGAGCAGGGAAACACTTTCACTCCAGAGTCGAGCCCTTACCCAAAGTGATGCCGTTGGGCCACTCAATCATCTCGGACACCAGAATCTGGCGGTCCACTCCGTTCAGGCCCGCCTTCTCTATTTTAGCCTGCACTCCCCAGTCAGACCAGTACATAAATCTGAGAGAAGAGAGACGCCAATTATATTGTACAAGT
This sequence comes from Paramormyrops kingsleyae, assembly GCF_048594095.1. Lineage (NCBI taxonomy): Eukaryota > Metazoa > Chordata > Actinopteri > Osteoglossiformes > Mormyridae > Paramormyrops > Paramormyrops kingsleyae. The sequence goes on along the minus strand of NC_132817.1, from coordinate 6,075,467 downwards.
CAACATGGGTTCCACCCAGGGGTGTGTACATGGGTGGGGCCACAGGGGCACTGGCCCAAGCTGAAAGCTGATTGGCCCACAGTGTGTTCCTTCCCCTGTCACTCATTTATCCAAACATGTCATTGGCTAAGGATAAGATAAAGCCCATAAAGTATGAATCATGGCTCCCCCCCGTTCCCAGTGTCGAACCCAGAGGTCTCACCCTTGTTTGGGGTCGACGGCGATGGCGCGGGGCTCGCTCAGCTCTGTGTTGATCAGGATCCTTCTCTTCTTGCCATCCACCGTCATCACGGAGATGCTCTTGTCCCCGGAGTCAGTCCAGTACAGGTTCTTGTGGACCCAGTCCAGAGCCAGACCCCCAGGCAAGAAGAGCGCCGAGTCAATCAGGGTCACCTGCTGGAAGGAGTCACTGGCCTTGCTGATGTGCGCGCTGGAGAGAGAACAGACAAGCACACGCAGTCACAGTCACACGCAGTCACAGTCACACGCAGTCACACTCGCATGGACCTGCAGCAGGACACACCCAGCACAGCACAACGCCATGCAATACCCAGTACAACCTCAGACAGCCAGTCCCTCTTAATATCTTGTTTTCCTTCTACTGCACACTGGAACAGAGTGGCACTCTTCTGGAGAAGTATCTCTGTCTAATGCCCCTTACGAACACAATCCACTGAGATGTCTATTATTAGGAAGGCGGTGACCTAATTAGGCTAGTTTATAGGCAGCAGAACAGGACAGGACAAAGATAAGGAGAATCCACTCATCCCTGCAGTTCAAATGAGAGGTATATTAGTCTGCAGGTCATCGAGAAGGATACTGACCAGAATTACCCCGTATTAATTGGATAAACATAGAAAGCAGATTGCAATCCTAATTGCAAACATTTTTGTCCAGGCCTTAAACATCTTAATTACTGTTGGAGGGTAAGGTCTCATCGACCTGAGTGGCGCTAATCAGAATTAATTACTGGAGGAGGGCCGCCACATAAATCACGGTATGTAGCACTGAGACTCGCCAGCAGAGCTAAGAAGGAGAACTGGGTGAAGTTCCACCAAAGTTTTGGCTGTTTCTTCTCCTAAACTTTGTTTTCGAGAAGAGTCAGCGTTGTTGGGTGTTGGGGGGACTTGCGTCAGAGGCCTCTATTACCGTTCCTCTTCTAAGCATCTCGGTGAGCAGAGAGAACGAGGTCAGTGCCGCGTGAAGATTAAAACGAGGCTTCAGAGGCATGATTGCGATCGACGCGCTGCATTCAACTGTGTTTCAGAGACGCTGGAGGAATGAAGCTCGCCTCTGGGTATTTCAGATGGCCAGAGTTGGACCAGAGCCCAGAAAACCCAGCCTGAGGATTGGCTTGCTTTACTGAAAATATCCTAGCATCTCAAAATATTTTAAGACTATAGAGTTTTACTTCACCTTTCTTCTGGAAAAGCTATTTTAAAACATTTCAATCCAAGTACTCTTACGAGCACAGACTGAGGTCAGAGGTCACGGTGTGCCAGAAGCTTCGTGCCGGTTACCTGTAGATCTTGCGGTGGAACAGATCACACCAGTACATCCTGTTGGTGGACACGTCGACGTCCAGCGCCACCACGTTCTTCAGCGTGGGCCCCACCTGCGTGTAGTCCCTCTTCACTAGGTCGATGCGGCGGATCTCGTGCCGGTTGGTGAACATCAGGTAGGGGGTCTTGCCTGATGTGGCAAACGGGGAGGACACAGGGATCGGTACAGAGCAGGGAGACAGCCGTGGCGATTTAGCCCCGCCCCTGTCTACTCATGTGACTCCAGGGACGAGGAGAGCGAACGGAACCAGTCCGTGATCCCATGTTAATATTTATTTAATTTTCTGCCGGCTCCTCTGATTAAAAAATAAATAAGATAAAAACCTTCACATTGAAGCTGTGCGTCAGACCCACAGAGCCCTAATTATGGATTCCTGTTTCCAAGCACGTTCAAACCAAACGTGATGGCAGAGGCCAGTTTACCGTCCCTGCTGGAATCCAGAAGCTTAAATTCGGAACCCAAGGCTGACTTTCAACTGGAAAGTACGACCTGTGGATTCTGCCATAACGCCACCGACAGATTCATATGGTAGGTCCCCTGTCCTCACAGTCACCATGCTATTAAGTATCCCCTGTCCTCACAGTCACCATGCTATTAAGTATCCCCTGTCCTCACAGTCACCATGCTATTAAGTATCCCCTGTCCTCACAGTCACCATGCTATTAAGTATCCCCTGTCCTCACAGTCACCATGCTATTAAGTATCCCCTGTCCTCACAGTCACCATGCTATTAAGTATCCCCTGTCCTCACAGTCACCATGCTATTAAGTATCCCCTGTCCTCACAGTCACCATGCTGTTAAATATCCCCTTTCCTGCACACACTCTGAGCATAGTATCCCAAAATATACAACCTGGAACCAGTTTCCTCGCTCTGCTCTTTATGCTGCCCTTTAGCCAGAGTGCTGCATATTTTCAGCACCAGAACCTGCACTATATTTACCATTTTATTTTCTCTTTTTATGTTTTTGTTTGATTTTTGCCTGCAATTTTATTGCTTTATACTGCGAGACACTTACTTACTTTCTTACTGACTGTTCTTCACCTGAGTATATAAAAAGACACTATATAAATTAAACTGATTGCTGTGGTTTCTCGTCCCCCGTCACATGACCGACGGTGTGTACTGGGCTCGTCCTCCGTCACATGACCGACGGTGTGAAAGGAGGATGGTGACGATTAACGGGATCGGACTTTCCTCCAGTAATCGAACAATATTTTCATTTCCCCGGCAAACCCTCATGCACTTTCGCTGGGGTTCAAACCACTTGAAATGCAAACCGCTTATTGTCATCGACGCATACACAGCAGAGAAAGGCTACAGGAACCACAGGCCACATCTGCATCGACTGGAGGGGCCGCACGCTGAAACTAGCATGATGACCCCCAGCGTCAGTAGGTAGGATCACAGGCAGCACTGCTCAAACCCCCACCATGTCCAACACGATCGCCCGGACCCCTGAACCGTGACGTGCTGCACAAAAGCAGATTGAACTTTCAGGATCCATTTAGGGACATCTGACGACTTCTCTTTACGGCGGATGTTCTGAAGGCTCGGCAAATCCTGTCAGAGAATAATTGCTGATGGCAAGAACGTGAACTGAAGCCCAATGAGTTGAACTGGACTCGCAGTTGGCAGAAGGAGAGCAAAGGTCTTCTCTCTCTTTTGCTGAAAACGGAATTTCCCCTCTGCTTAAGCCCTCCAGTGCGGTACAGGAGCTTTAACATGCAACGACAGGACCCGGAGAGTGCAGGGACGTGGACGGCGACGCGTGTCCAGCAGATTGTAAACATTTGCTTCTAGGAACATTTGCTTCTGGGGGTGAAACGTGAACAAACACATTAAGGCGCCACATGGACAGGATGCTGGAGAAACACAGGAGAGTTGGAAACGTACGGCAGGAGATAAACCTCACAGACGTACTGGGGTCCTAAATTAGGTTTCACACCGCTGAGCGTGGGGACTTTGTTTACATCCATCAAGGTGTGTGACAGGAGGAGGCTGTCACTGAATCACCTGCTGGCACTTTCTAGAAAGCTCTATATAAATCCACGAGGATGGGAATACAGTTATATTACATCACTCACCTCAAATTGACTCTCCTCATTACAGAGACTTGAAACTAAAGCTCACAGTTAACCCCGTTGAACTGCCGGAAATTGGACTGAAATAAAGGACCCTCTAAGCCAGTACTAATGACGGTCTCAACCCATTTGGCATAAACATACCTGTAGGAAGCGGGCAGTCCATGTGACAGCCCACAATTATCCAGCCTAAGGTAGGACCTTACGAGCTCAAGTTTTCTTTAGCAGGACTTCTGACCCGGGAATTCAACCAGCGGAAAGGAAAACAGGCCCCAAACCCTGCTTCATTAATAAAAAGCAGTGATAAAGATTTGGCGAGTACCAAATCTCATGAAAATGAAAGCTATAGCATTTATACAGTTCTCTCAAAGAGCCCTATACGGAGAGTAACTAATGAATGTGATAATGCATTGCCCATCTGAGAGGCAAACAGCGGCCATTTTGTGTCAGACTGTCCTAATCACAAGAGCTTTTTAGGATACGAAGCACCTATGAAAGTTACTGCAGAAAATGAGGGATGTGGATTTCAATTAGAGCCTCCCTCAATCAAACCATCAACAAGCCAGGGAAGGCAGCACACAAACAGGGGATGTGAAAAATAACGTCGACATTCAACAAACAGTGAACAGCGAGGCGCTTTGTAAATGATCCCCTCCCCGCAGCGAGTCTCTAGGCATTTAAATGACAACCCCCCCCCCCGCCACACACACACACACAATGCATGCTGTGGGAACGGCAAACAGGAAGGCGGTTCGATTGGCGCCGGGCCCAAAGGACAGTGTGTGTGGGGTCGCCGCCCTCAGCATGCCTCACCCTCCGCCTTGCAGGTCTTGGTGACGGGGTCCATCTCGTAGCCCTCGTAACACTCGCATTTGTAGTCGCCTTTGTAGTTGATGCAGATCTGGCTGCAGGCATTGGGGTTGGCGCATTCATCTATATCTGTGAAGGAGGGGTGGGGGGGCATTGAAGACGCATTAATAATGTCATGGTAACCCTCATTGCAAGTAGGTCAGGGGTCGTCGGGGGAGGAGGTCGGACACGGAAGTTCGCAGACAAAGGGGAGGGCGGGGCTCAGCCCGAAAGCCAATCACCTCCACACGTCTTCTTGTCCAGAAGCTTGTATCCTGGGGGGCACCCGCACTCGTAGCCGATTCGGCGATCCGTGCAGATGTGGGAGCAGCCGCCATTGTTGATGGCACACTCGTTCAGACCTGGGGGAGGGGCACATGGGGGTCAGAGGTCCAGGCGGACCATGGGAGCGTGACAGTCAATAGGACAAGCTTTACTTCCTGTCCCTGCTATTGTGTGTGCGCACTACACCAAAGGCATGCTGGGTAGGAACGTCCATTCTTATGGAGAATGCGAAGAGAATCGTGGGCAACATTTACATGAACACCCCCCAACACCTGTACCGACACAACAGGCCACCAGGGGGCGTCTTCTGTCTTCTCCTTAATGTCCACGGAGGTGTTATATCTGTCAGTTCTGTACCCCAGCTCCCAGGCAGGGTCCTTGGAGAGACTCTAGCCAGTACCCCCTGTGCTCGTTCTAATTTTGTGGACCCTCATCTGTCCTCCCGTGAATAAAGGCGGGAAATTAACAATTAGGGGACATGAAGGTTGTTATATGCTTTCCATTAATGACTAAATGAGAATGAGGCAATGCCCCCCAAGAGGGGAGCGGCAGGAATTTTTAGAAATCTGTCATGAAGAACTTGGGGTTTCCCCTCTTTCTAAAAACATTCAAAGAGCCCACCCTCTCAAGCACGAGGGATGGCGAAAGGGACGGAGGGCAGGTGACCCCGTGGGCAGTCTGGGGGAGTCACAGGGGTTCCCTGTGGCACTCGTGTGTCACATTCGGGTAATGAGAGAGGAGCAGCAGCTTAAAGTCGTGTCCCCCGCTCTGTTCATCATCTAACGAGCAACTATAGCGTAAGTGCCCTCAGTCTGAAATTTTCACTGGGGGGGGGCGATTCTAGTTTACTCATAGTGCACACTGTTGGTGTTCATTCAAAAACCAGTGTTTTTCTTTAGGTAAACATCTGGATATTTTTAAGGTCCAACAGGAGGGTCCAGATGTGTGCGGGGTGCGAGCAGCCGGTCTCACCGCACTCCTTGGCCGGCTCGTCGGACCAGTCCTTGCAGTCCCGGTTAGAGTCGCACACACGGCTGCCCTCGATGCACTCTCCGTTCTTGCACATGAACTTCTGGGGCCCTTCGCACTTGGTGGCTATGGGGGGGGGGGGGGTGTTGATGTGAAGAAGCGTGAGGAAGCCGCTCAGCTCCGCCGCCTGACCCCGCGCCGGCTGATGGCCGCTCACCGTTAATGCAACCAGCCTCGTCACTGGAGTCGGGACAGTCGTGCACCTTGTTGCACTGCTTGGTGCCATGGATGCAGGAGCCGTCGCCGCACTGGAACTCGTCAGGGCGACACGTCAGCAGGGCTGCAGGGAAAACAGGTGCAGTCGCTCTAAAAATGGGCGGCCCCTCCCACCCCAAAACCCTGAACAACAGGATCAGCCTGGAGGAATCTGTGGCAGGCTGACAAGCACAAGGCTCACCCCCTCCGACGATACAAATGAATATTATTAAAACAATAACAGAACCTCTACCAGATCTCTCAGACACATCCACCAGGGCGCTTAGCACAGAAAACTGATGAACAATTTCCATCCAAAATAAAAAAAAACTGTATCAAAATTCCCAGATTCAATATATATTACAACACAAGAGCACCAGTTTTATATAAACTATCCCTGTATGAATTATTATTCAAATTAAATTACAGTGGCGAGTACCAAATCTCATGAAAATGAAAGACACTTTTATTAAAAGTCGACTGTGTGCTGGTAATGAATTGCACACAGTGTTTCTGCCTGCCATCAGATTATCATTTGCTACATAAGACAAACAGTGAATAACGAACAGGGCTAATTTGACACCTTATATATTGGGCACATTATATTGGAACCCACAGCTGTTTATCAGGCTGGCAGACGGCCGTCAGGAGCGACAGATTGCCGCAGAGCTTGCTTTCCTTGCTGGTCCTAACCCCGCCCCCTTGCTCCGCTTTACACTCAAGGACTCTTAAAATGTTAGGGGAAATCAAAGGGTTGCCTAGCAACCCCTCAACATCCACGTTTCCTGCCCCATCCAGAGTTCCCCCAGTGTCACACTCCCCCAACTAAAGATACCCATGACCTTTCACCTCTCCCGCGGCACAGCCCACCAGTCTCAAAAACAAGCTTTCCACAACGTTGATCGCACACGCGATAGCTCGATAATTTATGCCTGGAGTGCTAACGAGAACGGTGTTCAAGATGCAGACGGGAAGAGACGCAAAAACTGCAGCGGTCGGCGTGAGGAAGGGTGACGGCGGAGGTCGGGGGAGAAACCAAAGCGGCAGACAGGGAGCCCTGATCACAACACGGCTGAACACTCTGGGATGGATGGAGAGTGAACACATTCATTTGGTGGCACGTTTGATGGCTCAAATAATTCACAGCAGAACTCAAAGTACATCAAAGGAAGGATGAAGGAATGATGAAGGAGAGCGATGAGAGGCCCTGAGGCTCACACACACACACACACACACAAGGACGTATACGCGCACACACACAAGCATTACTGGGGACAGCCCTGAATCGTTTCTACTGTTTTCAGTCTTCATTAGCTGTGCATTACATCTCATCATAGGTGAACAAATCAGCCACTGAACCAATTCCACAAACGTCACATCCATTTACGGCTACTCTGTCAGTCATGGGAGGGACAGAAACGGGACATGGGATCATAAACCGCTCCATCACCACGACGACTGGGGAGCAGTAGGGGGAAGCCGTACCTATTACTGCCTATTAATGAGCACCGGAGGCAAATGCACACAGGGACGAGTGCTGTAAATGTGTGCCTGCCACAAGCTGAGAAATAAAGTGTCATCATTAAGCCCCCAGGCCTGTCTGTCTCTCTGTCTATGTCTATGTCTATGTCAAATCCAAGATCCATTCATATATAACATCTCATATATAAAATACTTCAGTCCAGAAACATGATTACTACTAATTAATACAATATGCGACCAGGGTTCGAGTCTCCGCATGGCTCCATGTAGTTTGTATGTTCTCCCCGTGTAATCATGGGGTTTCCTCCGGGTGCTCCAGTTTCTCCCCACAGTCCCAGAACATGTTAATGTGAACTGGAGTTACCAAACTGCCCGTGGGTGTGAGTGACTGGTGTGTGAGTGACTGGTGTGTGAGTGACTGGTGTGTGAGTGTGCCCTGTGATGAGTTGGCACCCCATCCTGGGTTATTCCCTGCCTTGCGCCTTTAGCCTACAGGATAGGTTCCAGACCCCCCGCGGCCCTGAACACACCAAGCAGGTACTGAAAATGGATGGATGGATGGATAATACAATATGTATAAGTATCACAACACACCACATTAATGCATAACACCTGTGTATGAATAAGCTTTTAATATCTTATTAATTTCCTATCAACATATCATGTTTACAGCATGCAGTTACACACGGTTCCAGAAGGGGGTGCTGTAGGGTGTGAATGATTGAGGCCTGGGTCACATGGTCAGCGAGGGGCGGGGACACTCACGGCAGTCCACTTCATCAGACTTGTCCTTGCAGTCGCCGTCGCCGTCGCATTTCCAGGCCAGGCGCACACACTCGCCACTGCCACACCGGAACTCGGCGGGGCCGCAGCGGGGCCCGGGGACGGCAGGAGCTGCACGCCGCGTGCCGCAGCGCTCCGCAGACTCGTCGGAGCGATCGGCACAGTCAGGGTCGCCGTCGCAGCTCCACAGCAGCGGCACGCACTCCGAGCTGTCGCAGCGGAATTCGTGCGGGCCGCAGGTGGGCACGGCGCACGCCTCCTCGTCACTGCCGTCGCCGCAGTCATCGTCGCCGTCACAGCGCAGCGAGCCCGCCACGCACTTGCGGTCGGCACACTGGAACTCGTCACTGCCACAGGCTTTGGCGTCTGGGGGGGGCGGGGGGAACACTCGTGAAGGGAAGCAGCAGCAGTTACTGGATCGCCTCCTCATCCTGGCTCATTGACTCCATATCCCCCCCCCCCCCCACTGCTTAAGTGGTACGGTCCATTTCATGACAGCGCTAATGGCATTAGCATTCCGCTAAAGCGGGAAGGCCATGACTTAATGGCTCATTATAGTTTGAAGGAGCGATAAAATCAGCTATGGCGCTGAGGCTTTCTACACACGCAATGTACACAGTAGCGGTGTTGGTTTACAGAGCTGGCATTACAGCAGGTGGCGTAATGGTTAAGGACCATAAGCCTGAAGGTCCTACTGAAGAGCTCTTAAAAAAAGGCACTCGAGCTGAATCGCTCCAGCAAACATCCAGCCACAGAGAGAGATAAAAGCAGCAGTTGTGGAACCAGAAAGAAATATTAAGAATGACGGTTACTGTGCCCAAGACAGCCTAGTTCACAACTGAGTGAACATCTCACAAAAACCGAAAGCTCAGCCCAGCTGACAGAGCCCCCCCCTCTTGCTAGGGCTGCAGATGGTTTGGTATGCGTGCTCCAACGCCAGTCTGAGAGGGCGAATTAGCAGCGTTAACCGGGAACCCAAAACCCAATTAGCAACAACGTCCACAGCCCTTTTATCTATGGATCAGCATCCCAAACCTTACAGGAGGTGACACATGAACACAGCTTAAAGCGGTGTGCGGTCCAGTGGGTTAGGACTCAAAGCCCATGATTAGAATATCACTGGTTCCAATCCCATGGTCGGTGTGATTCTGCCCCTGAGTTCTAGGGGTGGGCTGGCCCTGCTTTCGCGATCGGACATTATTTTGGATAGAAGCATCTTCGAAATAAGTTAATGCAAAAATGGTCAAAGTGCAAACGTGTTCCAAGCACAACAGCGCATGTGAGCAGCCTCACAGCCCGTTTCAGCAGCATCTGCTGGGGGCGCCATGCAACCAGTCGCATGCTGGGAGGGACCGACTCGGCTAGCTAATGTCGTATTGAATAAATTAATTCGACCTGACTGGGCCATGACAACACTAGGGATATTGCACTAATGTAAATGATTCAGGTCAAGAAACAGCAAAATTCCTAAAACATGGGAATATAGCGCTTTCTGGGGAAAACCTGTGGACCGAAACCACCGTGGTGGTTCCTGGGAATTGCATGCCCATGCTTACTATCGACGCCGTCAACGCACCATACCGCCCTATACCGGCATATACCGGCACTTGGTTATCGTAGCACGAGATGCTACTGCACACAAACACCATAAAAAGTGTTGTGTATGAGGGCAGCGTTGATACATGACAGCAAACACTAGCAGCAAGAGGGAACCTATGGTGGTAGGAAAGGCCCCGGGTTGGGGGCCAGCCTGCTGAGCAAAGGACTCCGTACTGGAGAAGAGTTTACTGATGCGGTGATTAAACTGGTTTAGATGCGGCCATAATTAAGTTCCGAGCCAGGCCCTGTGGGGGCCACGGTGGGTAGAGGCCACCACACAGAGGAACGGTGAAGGTCATATGTGGAGACAGCACCCCCCCCCCCCCCAAAGCAGCCAGGACCACGCCCCCCCCCCCCCCAGCACCACCACCACCCATGACCACAGGTAAGAGAGGGACCCTCAGCCCAAAAGCCAAGCTGCGTTCTAAGCCTGACAAGATGCAAGATGATGAAGCGCCTTCATCTATCACAGCATGTCTTACTTATGGTTACCACTCGTCTCCAAAATGTAGCATTCGTTGTAATCAGGGTATCATGGCTCTTCAGCTGGTTAGCGGAAGTCAGCAACAAGTCAACAGCGTGGTCTTCAGGACTCAACAGAACAGCCATTTTTCTGTTGGTCTCCCCAGCTTCTGCAGAATGGCAGGCATCCAACGATCATCAAGCAGGCCCGAGCCGGCCCCATTGCAAGTATACTTATCTGAGGCGGGGGGTGTGAAAAAGGGAAAATCTACTATAAAATATTCATGATTTGGATACTCTCATAAAAAGCGTGCATTATCATCCAAAATACCTAATTCATATTTCACACAGTTACATCCCCTTTGGAGAGATATTAAAATGAGGACGGCTGGGTTTGTTCCCATAACCCTTTTGGTAAAGACATTGTGCGAATGCCAACGGCCTGACGGGACGCCACGCGTGACGAGAAGGCAAGGCGTCAGAAGACAGCAGCCGTCAAAGGGTCCTTCACTGCGTTGGGCCAGGTTGCCCTTCCCAATCCAGGTTGCCCTTCCCAATCCTCAGTATAACTCTAAAGCTGACGGCCTGAACCTCACGCCTGCCGGCGCTTATGGGCAGTCTATCAAGCTCCTCACGGGCGGCAATTCTGACAATTAAGATCCAAGGGGGGGGTTATGTCAAGATGAACTTCATTACCCAGGACTCCCAGCAGCTTGGGGCAATACCAAAAAACAGGAACACGGGGTGATTAAATAGTGCATATTAAAGGCTGTGCCCCCACTCTGCTAATCCGGCGCTTAGCGAGGCTCCTGCAAGCTGCTTGAAAAATACTGCCACGTTAATACTTCATGCTACTTCAGGGGGCCCATAAATTTCTCTAAACAGGGAGGATTTTCTAAAACATAAAGGACCACAGGGGAGAAAGGTGAAGACGATCCGCAAAAACGCGACAGTCCCAGACTTCCAGGGACCAGCGGCGTCTAATTACCCTGTAATTAATATTTATAAAATCCAACTTTTCGGCACGTCTGATGGCTTGTCTGCTTTTAAGTGCATAATTCCCACTGCTACCATTATTCACACCAGCAGACACCAGTCAAACAGTGTGACTAATATGGTCTCCGATGAGGAGATATACAGACAGGTATTTGTGGGTTAAAATCTACAGTGGGTGAGATAATTCCCAGACACGTAGTGTATCGACACTTAGAAATTCAACTTAAAACCTCCTCACTGTAGCCAGAGGTATACTCAGAGGACAAAGGTTAACACTCAGCGTAAAGCCTAAAGCGTATAGTCAGCAGTAAATCAGCAAATGGATTTCCAGTTCCAAGTTATAAATATTTAACTTGGTTAATCGCAAATCTCTTTTTAAATGTAGTTTCTTAATTATCAAAGGTGCTGAGTAAGAAGGCAATTCAGGCTGTGAAGAAAATGTTCATAACCAGCTTGAATGGAACCGACGAAAAAAAAACAGCAGTTTGGTTTGCAGAGAAAGGGGTTCATTTTCATTTCTGAAGTGCTAACACTCGTCCGTTTAGAAAAACTGCAACAGATTAGGGGGAAGACTCACAGTTCTTAAGGGACCCAGGATAAGATATCAGGATTTTCTTGTTTTCTATGTGATTTAATCTTTCAAAGTAATGAGCAGTTATTCAAACCCAACATCAACAGATTGATTACTCTGGACTGCATGTCATAAATCACCATGCTAATAAAAGTGTTTTTTTTTTTTGAATCAGGAGATATTTAATGTCAGGATGAGCATCACTATTTCATCCTCTTTATTTCTGCTCTCCCTAAGACTGCATGGACCCCGTGTGAGTGAATGTACCTTCTTCACCTTTCCGTAAAGGAAGTGTCACCGGCGCCTCATCAAGGGACATTTTATGCTAATCAGGAGCTCTGCAGCTGAACTCCACATGTATAATTCAACATTTGGATTAGTCAATTAACAGACACGATTAATTTAAAAAAACCACATAAATTAGGCACAGGGTTGTCTCAAGGATGGGGGCTGGGGCACTACTGCAATTGGCTGTTCTTCCAGCGAGGGGTCACAAGTTCCTAGATACACATGGTCTCTTTTGTCGCCCCCTATAGGGCAAAACTTCGCCGGGGGCACATAAGCGTTTGCACACATACTTATTCTAACTCGAGCGAGTTTACATCAAACACTACTCCTCATAGCCAACCTACGCAACGCCGGCTGCCAAAGGCTAATTTAGCTAATTCCAGATCCATTTCCTTTACTGCCTTTTCTGTAACAACTTCATCTGTAATGCATACATCACTAGGCAGAGTGAAGAAAACATTTCATTTTATTAACGTCTGCCTTCACGCATACAGCAGAGGCACACAGGTCTGAATACAGCTACAGTGCACAGGAATGCAGGCGTGATATACTGAGCTATTAACGGCACTGACTGGCTTGAGATTCATCATCGGTGTGCAGATCCTTTGTGACTAGGCACCGTAATGTATGTGTCAGGACACCAGGGGGCGCTTCATAATTCCACCTTTTGCCAGCTTATTACCTCACATTAAAGAGCAAAGGCCTCTTATTAGAGTCTCACATCACACAGCATAAATCAGTACACTGATATCACCGCCACGAACGCCACTGCCTTCACCGTCGGCGCTGAGGTATCACCGCCACGAACGCCACTGCCTTCACCGTCGGCGCTGAGGTATCACCGCCACGAACGCCACTGCCTTCACCGTCGGCGCTGAGGTATCACCGCCACGAACGCCACTGCCTTCACCGTCGGCGCTGAGGTATCACTGCCACGAACGCCACTGCCTTCACCGTCGGCGCTGAGGTATCACTGCCACGAACGCCACTGCCTTCACCGTCGGCGCTGAGGTATCACTGCCACGGACGCCACTGCCTTCACCGTCGGCGCTGAGGTATCACTGCCACGGACGCCACTGCCTTCACCGTCAGCGCTGAGGTATCACTGCCACGAACCCCACTGCCTTCATCGTCGGCGCTGAGGTATCACTGCCACGAACCCCACTGCCTTCATCATCGGCGCTGAGGTATCACTGCCACGAACCCCACTGCCTTCACCGTCGGCGCTGAGGTATCACTGCCACGGACGCCACTGCCTTCACCGTCGGCGCTGAGGTATCACTGCCACGAACCCCACTGCCTTCATCGTCGGCGCTGAGGTATCACTGCTATGAATTCCCGGCTCGATACTGCGATTAGCAGACACAGTTTACGCTGCTATAAGGTTTCATTACACATTCCACCGCAGGTTATATTATATTGTTCAGATCTACCCTTTCTGTGTACCTGCATTAGTTTATTGCCTCAGCTTATGAATATAATGCCTAACTTTTTTGACCACAAATTAATTTTCTTAAAGGAAAATAATGAAAGGAGCTGAAGATCAGGACCTTGGAGAAACTTCTGGTATAAAAGGAGTGAGATCTTGTGGATTTTGGAGGTAAAAGATGCTAAGTGCTAAGCTAATTTCAGATGCAGGTGTGACAGTGTCCCCACACACATTCAGGAAGGAGGTGTGTCCACATGGTGGGGGCGCAAAGACTGCAAACAGCCTTACCCCAGCAAAAAATGAGCCACTGCTTCTCATTTCTTCCCGTCTTTCCTCTAAATCGATTTGTTTACACTCTCTGAAGAAGCGGTGGATTAGAGCAGGGCAGCAGCAGTCCATGGGAAGACAGCACCCCCACGCCGCTCTGCTGCACTCGCCGACCCTGCTCATTTTTCTGCAAAATTGCCAACGTTGGGAGAAATAAGTGCTTCCACAAGAGGAAATGATGTGGAAAACCCCCTCAGCGATGAGCACAGTTATGGCCGCAGAGACGGCTTATCTGATTGGCCAAAACAGGATCACGTGATTAAGAAACTCCCAGCACCACAAGCCAGGGGTGTGAGTAAAAGCAAGGGCAATTAAAGCTAACATGTGCCAACATCCCCGTGTGGCTCCGGCAGCCTTAAGAGGACTGAGGTTTGCAGACCAATAGGTCTAATAAGCATGAGCTGCTCAGGGTAACCTAAGGGGTAACCTAAGGGGTAACCTAAGGGCATCCGGTAGGGTCTCCAGCAGGAACCTGGCCCATAATCGGCCGCGTGCTATAATCCCCAACACTACGGGAAACACGGCTTCGCAGTTTGGCTGGTATGCCTGCAGTTAGCATAAACACCACATGAGCGACGCCCCTCAGTGCAGCAGCATCCCTCCACTTGGGGGCGCTGGCCAGCCAGACTAATACGGGACTTAGGTCACCCAGACAAGCGGGCAGCCTGCGCTCCTCCGCCGCCAGTCAGGAGTGCTGCACGAACTGGTAACTGTAAGAGGCCGGTCCGGCTACTGCCTCATTAGAGGCCAGGAGATGAGAGCGGGGACTGGCTGACCCACGAGAGATGGAGATCCAAAGCCTCTGTGTCCGACTCCAGAGGTGTGTAATCGCATGGGTCAGGGGCCAAAGGGAAAGAAAAAAAAGAGATAAAAGAGAAAAAAATCAATGCCGCCTTTCCAGCAGATGGAGTGGAAATACCCTACCGACCTGCCGTTCTGAAGAAAGTCCCAGAAAAGACGCTAATTATCTGTGGACGTTTCACAGAGACCCACGTATCAACCATGCCTCTTTAATGAAGAGCCGGGTGCCCCTGCCATTTACCCTCTTCCGGCTGTGGTCAACTGAGGGATGGGCCCCGTGGATTTGGGGCCCCCAATCTGCATTTCCAAGAAAAACAGGGCGCTAAACATCATCAGCCATCACTGAGGACTACTCCAGAACTTGGCTGCTTTTTAATATGCCACAGACCAGCTAAGTAATGCAGGATTCGAACCCCCAACCCTGCAGGTATTTCGCTCTCTGCTTTATAATTAAGACATCCTTTAATCTTAATAATCATGCGGCATGCTTTAGCCCCAAACCCACGGTCTGAGACCTACCTGCGGCACACTCCTTCTCATCCGCCCCATTCTCGCAGTCCCGCTCTCCGTCGCATCGCCATGACAGCGACACGCACCGGTTGGCGGAGCCACCGCAGTCGAACTTCTCCGGGGGGCACGTCTGTCGACCTGTCGGGGCAGGAGGGTGGCGCAGACTCAGCGGGGCCTGGAAAGAGGCTCCGGTAACACGGCCGTGACCCCGGTTAAGGGGCAGCATGCCGAGGTTCTATTAGCAAAGACCATTAGCAATCAGCCCTATTGCTTTCTGCCTGCTGAGCAAAAACTGTTTACAGTACATCAAAGTGACAGTGCCCCTCGCCAAAACTGGCCACGCCGTCACACAGGCTACGGAACTGTTCATCTTATCACAGCAGCTTGTGATATTACCATGGTTACCATCAGCTGACCAACTGTATTTTATGATCCTAAAATACAAAAACTGGCTTCAAAATCAATACCACTTACATGAGTTCTTTATACCACAGCCCGGTGACGGCCTTCTCTCTGCCAGCCTCCTAAGATGCTAAATCCTACTTGGGGGGCTCTCCCCCCCCAAGCACGCTGGCACACTCGGCTCACTTAGCACGGCTGGGCTGCCGTGGGTCTCACGGGAGGATTTATCAAACGTCTGCCGGCGCTTAGCGGCCCGAGAGAGGCCTACTGGGCGATAAATGACGTCCCGGGATCGGTGACAGACGGCGGCAGCACACTCGCCCACTTTCGCCACCAAGAATCATATTTTGGCTAAAAAAAAAACATTTGGCGTTATGCTAATCCGGGCTTTCCAACTTAACGCCGCGAAATGAATGTCGACGTAGCCTAATGAACGCCGCTGCACAGTCTCTCAGGGAGGCAGAGAAGGAAGGTCGATCGTCTGAGGCTCGCAGGACACGGACAGGGAGGATAAACCGGTGAAATCCGGCGGCCCGACAGCGCGCCGAACAGCCGCGTCGCTCCGCCGTTGTGAGACAGGAAAACGCAGCAGGCAAACAAAGGATCATCCCACGTAAACCGGATGACTTCATCAAGATGTGTCTAATTCACACATTCCAGTAAATTGGCTAAAACTGGGGGATTTTGTTGTGCGTAACACCCAGGAGAAGCATCCTGGCTCTGCTGGGTAAATAGGTGTCTGACTATAGGGGGAAATTAGGGAAATTAGAATTTTCTTGTATGTTTTCTGACCTCTTTAAAGCGCACAGAGAACCCCGTGTAGATGTCGTATCGTCAAAGACACACACTGCCAGCCATCAGGGGTTTGCCTTCTGAATCCTGCCCCATTTAATCCGGGCTGGGCCGTGGGGGGGGGCACAATCTTGGCACAGACCTCAGTGCGCACCCCCCCCCCCCCTACCCCCCCAAATGGGCCGTCACGGCAAATCATCAGCGCACGAGCTCTGCACTTTTACCACCCCCGTCTTTCCATTTAGCTGTTGCTGCAGATGCGGGGCGCAGCCCTCGTGGGACTTATCTCCCGTCACGCTCTGCTGGACCTGTTGTACGTGGGGCCCAGATACAGAGAGCAATGACAGGTCCAGTTCGGTCCGTGTGGCTGCCGGACACTGCCGGTGTGCTTGAGATCTCCGTCGAGTGGGACTTGCATACATTAGTCACGTTATCGCCGTTTGACACGGAGAATCCTGAGCAAGCGTTTGCGGTAAAGAGGCTTTGGGGCACAGCGGTGCATTCAGAAAGGCAACAGGTGCTCCACTGGGAAAACAACAGTTGTCCAGGTAGGTTGGCCAGAAAACACACAGACCCCCACCGGGTCCGTCGACAGCTCAGGTTGGCTGATAGATTTATTGACAACTTCCTCTGAGACCTGGGAACTAACAAGTTGGATAAGACGATGGGCTCAAAAGCGAGCGAGCCTGAGGGACACATCCGGTGGCCAATTATCTGTCCAGAGCCTCATCTCTGGCGCTCCACTTCTTCCCCGAGGGCCACCCCGTTTCAGACAGCAGCAGACATCAGTTCATCAGCAACCAAGTTCGCGCCATAGATGAAGGGTGTTTTGGTGGTTATTTATCTAAGCGGACACCAAGTGATAATGGTCAATAAAAGGCATGAGCTTTAGAAATGAAATGTGCACATTGCATAGCTCTCACTATGCAGGGAAGGCTGTGGGTTTAGGTGGCACCAATGGACCTTTGATTAACCACACAAGACCAACAGGAACATGCTCAAGCACAGCAGGCACTGGGCACTCAGGCATCTTCGAGAGGAATAACCACGTCAGAAATGCCACAGGAAAACCAAGGTACTTCTTCTCCCCCAAAGACCAAGAGCACCTTAAATGATCATGACACATCAGTACAGTTAAAAACAATTTACTCCGGGTTTAGGTGCAGTCATCCTCTGAGCACTGAAACGCCAACTGCCGATGAGCAAGGCAGGCGGGAAGGTGTACAAACGGCATACATGATTGTGCAGCTCATTCCTCCACAGAAAACAGCAATAATCATCTATACGGTCCCCTTCCTCAGGTTGTTAATAACTTCTCTGACAGCGATGGATAATCAAGCTCTACTCCAACAATAACACTGGTGCCCAAGCAGCTAGGTTATAACAATATTTTACACGTACCACAAATAAATATAATAAATTGATCATACCTCAGCAACACCTAAACTGAAATGCAATAGTCATGAAAAATTAATTCAATGTAACCTTTCTATTGCTATATTACTAATGCAGCATAACAGTGGCCACCAGTACTAATTACCCCAGTAATATGCAGCCCCATATATAACTTTTAATGGTTATGACGCATCTCATTGTTTGTACTGTTCCAATATGATATGAATTAATTCAACGACTACAAAGCATCAATTTTTAATTTCTCATTTGGCTTTTAATAAGATTTCAGTTGTTCAGATCCTAAGGGGGAAAAGATAAAATTTATTCCCCTCATCTATGGGTAAGTCTTCCGAAATGGGACGCTTCCACGGTCTGATCCAAGGGGAGGAGACAGCAGCTGATGTGCAGCAGGACCGCATACACGTTTCACATCGCCAAGACACATCGCCAAGACATCCCCGAAAGTTGTTTTAACAGCTAACACGTGACATCTGGGCTTGGGTCGTTCCATTCCAGCTGACGGCCGCGACAATTAAATATTTGAACATGGCAGGTAAAGAACCATGACCTACAGAAAGGGGGCTCCTTGTTGATGCCATAACCTCCTGAGACCCAAGGAAAAAGTGTCCTTCAGTTTTAGGTTAATTGTGATTTTCTATGTCTTTGGAGGAAATAAGACATCTTTTTTCAAATTTATTCTTATTTTTAATTTCGCAGCATGTCCTCTTTAGTGTACAACAAGAATAAATATGTTTCCTTACATCAGTGAAAAGATATATGCAAAAACAAAATATCCACTGCAATGGACATAAATGAATGGGTGGGGCCCTGGTCGCTTAATCTTTCATTACACATTTCATTTATTTAGCAGAGAATTTAATTCAAAGATACATACATTTGTGAGAAGAGAGTCAGCCAGTCCCTGGACCAATTCAGGGTTAGGGTCCTTGCTGAAGGGCTCACACTCTGCCAGCCGCAGGATCTAAACTGGCAACCCTCTGATCATTGGTATAGCGCCCCCTGGTGTTTGGCTCAGCACTGTGTCACTGTTATTCGCAGGGCTGGTACAGATTGCCACTGAAACGGCACGAGGCTGGGGGTGGACGCGTAATGTGTGGTGAGGAGATGCCTAGTGTGTGGAGCACAAAGCAGCATATGCACGGGGGGTGTGGGGGTGGGGGTGGGGGTGGCCTGCCTGCCTGCCTCCTTCACAGTGTAAATTTATACAGGAGAAACAAAAGGCGGACGCCCTATTTTCAGGGTTGGTACAGCACCGCAGCAAGAGAGGAATTCAGCTGGATCTGTGTGAATCGTCACTCGTACCCAGGCTGTGATCCACCTTCATAAAACCGCTTCTCTTTACAAGTCCCACCGACATCGGAATGCCAAACCCTGTGTACAGATTCTACCTAATGCAGCACAGTTTCCTCATTGAGAACTTTGTTGATGTCTCATCATATTAAAAATGACAAACACCAAGGGCACACCGTGTCTTCCAGCTCTGCCCTGGGAAATTTATTTTTCTCTGAGCAGAAATTCAATTTGTCAGAATAATTCTCTCTTTTTTTTGTTCCCGGTGGTATTTTAAATGGCTCCATCTAATTAGTGATGAATCACTGATTATTTATTATTGCGCAGTGCTCACTGGGATTTACAACTGAGACTTTCCCACCATCTCTGGGCCCTGGGTGCTCATGACGGTCAGCAGTCTTCAGGGACACTGTCGGTCAGTCCAGCAGTGGAGGAGAGACGGGAGCGTCGAGACCTCCTGCACTGTCGATCTACTCCACTCTATTTTGGACTCACGCTGCACACAACCAATTTTGCCGCCATGCTGCAGACCAGACAAATATCTCTCCATCAGACACCGGTGTGCACAGTAAGCCCTGGCTCACACCCCAGTGGTACACATGCAAAAGCAGCCATTTGCAATAGTTGCCTAGCATCAATTAAACTGCCCCCAGCAGAACCACATCCTAAGCAAACCCGACTGCACAATGCCATGGCGATGGGTGGTTCAATCTCAATTACATTAATACCAAAGCCTGGGAACCTACAGACACATCAATACAAGTTCCATGTGTCTAACGCCACCATAAGACATCATTGCTTACTTTGATTAAACCACCACTACTTCAGGTGACATGTATTCTCCTTTTAATTATATACATACAAACATGGAATGAGGCCAAACTTAGGGGGACTGAAACACATTTCTCCCTGTAAGTGAAAAAAGTAATCCTGCAACAGTGGTAACAGGAAACCAAACTGCCATATTGAGATGGTTTGACATGCTGCTGTTCTGTGCAGAGAGACGGGAGAGAGCCGTCAGAGAAGCTCAGGAAGGGCAAAAGCATCTTTGATACAGACTAAATTAAACTTCTTGTTCTAATGACTTGGCTAAGCTGTCATCGGGCAGAAATGACACTCGTGTCAGACAGTTTGGGGATGGGGAGGGGGGCCGGTTCCACTTCCACAGGGCCACATGGGAAATCACTCCAAAGGCTGTAGCTTAAAGCATGAAATTAAACCTGCCACGTGTATATTGAACTCAAGCCTTCCTGCATAGTCAAACAGCAGCGTAACGCAGGAGCATCACGAAGTGCAGGCAGGCTGCTTGGTATCGCGCTTTGTGTCGTTTGCACTTTCAGCTTCCACAAGAAACACAGTGAGCAGCTGAGATTTAACACTCTATCGTTAAAGTTTAAATATGACGGGCAGACGCTCGGGTGATGACCGCCCACAATGCCGGCACTATAAGCAGACGGAATGCGCTCCTCTGAAGAAGAATCAACGCAGACGGCTGCTAAACCCGCTAAGCCCCATGGCAACCGGCAGAAGGCACAGATCGATAAGCCGGTGCCGGCGGGGTGATCTTTCTCAACAAACGGCGCCCAATCATGTTGCCCTCATGGCCGAACCGAATGTTCCAGAATGCGCCACAGAAGGCAAGCATCACTCGATTTAAAGCGAATCGCTTTCTTCTTGTCCGCATCTGAAGCTGCGCCAATTTAATTTTAAAGCTCTACGTGTCTGAATGCAGCACAAATACACTAAAGCAGAGGCCAGAGTCCCTCGTGGGAGACGACTGATCACAACAGGAACCCATTCACGCTCGGATTTGAGAAGTTGGCTGAGTGGCTGTCCCTGAGGAGAACAAGTGGAAGGACTTTGGTACAGAAACTCTAAAAAGTCAAAGCTACAACAAGATATATAATGCTGAAACATGAAGTGTGACCAAACAGATGGAACAAGTCTGGGCAAAAAGAGTTTAAAGATTCATTATGATTTGTAAAGAGCACAGAAACCAGGGAGATGTTCCTCATTAGTCTGGGAGCATCTGTAAGAGGGCAATCAGAGTCTTCAGGTTTCTGCCAAAACATCAGCCTTCAGAATAGAGCTGAAAACTCACTGAAGGCCTCAGGATGAGGACTGAGAAGAGCTGGTGTAAATCAGAGCGAGCAGAAGACAGATATCCATAGTTCTATAGCATCCACCACCCATTAATGGTGATATCCCCCTTGCGACAGCTCGGACAAGCACTGCTGCTGGTCATTACTGGATTAGCGTTCCACAGCGAGTCGTGGACGGCACAGCGCCCCACTGAGGTCAACAGCAGCTGCAGAGTCTTGTCAGGCAGTTGAAGAGACTCTTCAGTGTTATGAGAGCTTATGATAAAAAACAGCTGAACAATCCAGTTGCCGAGTACAAAATTCATTTCCAGATGGCTGTTAATTGCTATAGAACAGAACCAGCTACTGGCACAGCATTGCAACGTACATGAAGACATTAAGGTGACAGACTTCAAACATGACTGTAGCATGTTGGTAGGTCAAAACAATTAACTTTTGCTGATGCTTATTGTTAATTTTAGTAATGCTATATACAAACATATATAATGAAAGATAAAAAAGACAGACAGGCAGGCAGGCTTTTCTGATCCCAGGGGGGAAATGAACATCGAATCATCCTTGATTAAGATCAAACTGACCTCCGATGTTCCTGTTTGGACACAAACCACCGCAAAGATCTCCTAAAGCTTACTGGACACACCTCACCTCTCAGGCGGAATCTGGTGGCTTTTATGCACTGATCATCCCGCCAGGCTGTTCCTGATCACACTACACATAAAAACATGAAAAATGCTCATGCTCTACCAGTGTCCTTCCCAGGAGCAGTGACAGAGAACAGGACCACTAATCCCACTGGGTCTTCAGTTCTGAACCAGTAAAAACACAATTTTATGAATATCCTAAGAAGAAAAAAATACTAACATAATGCCTAATGTCCCTCTTAGCCTTTGCTGCTAAACCGATCTATAAAAAAACAGAAAAGATTACGTTTTTTGTGCTACTAAGTTAACATGCTATAAACCCACTGCTTTATCTAAACAAACGCATAATAAACCAGAAAGCGGCAGACGGTGTGTAAAGCGTGTGTTAGAAAAAGGCGTTTGGTTAACAACAGCTGCTGAGCCGGAAGTTCGGATGAGGGAGGAGGGAGGAGGGCCGGTCATTCTTACTGCACGTGGAGTCCACTTCATCAGACCCATCAGAGCACTCGGGCTCGCCGTCACAGCGCCACCTAGCAGGCACGCATTGGCCATTGCTGCAAGTGAAGTCCGACGGGCCACAGGTATTTTTTGCTGCTGAAATGGATAAAGAAAAAGAGAGAGGGAGGCTTACTTAGGACATGCCGGCGAACAAAGGCAGCAATTAGGCACAAACTAGGGCTGAATAGTATTGACAAATTTACACTGAGATATTTGAAATTTTTGCAACAAATATTGCTATACTTATAAAACAAAAAAGGAGCTGGAAATTTACCCAAAGAAATATATATCTCCATACCAGGCTTTCGGTGACCAGTTCTTGTTTGCTTTTCTCCCCCTTACTCATTTTTGTTAAATTTCTCACAAACACACCACACTATCTATGAGTGAGTCTGACAATAAGGATGAAAATAATACTGAGTATTATTACTGTCCCCCAGAGCACAAGCGTGCCTCACACAAAACCAGCGGTGGTAAGCTTTAGACTGTGTTACTAGATAATCTTGAACAGCAACCATCATTAAAATTGCTGAGTTTTCTCTCCTATAACAAAGTAAAAATGTTTTAGTGTAACATAACCCAGCTGACTATCGTGGTCCAATGCTATAACTGCATGTGCATAACAATGCAATGTCGATATTAAGATCGGACATGGTGCAGGCCCGTCACAAACCATGACAGCCACCATGACGCTTCCCCTCACAGCGTCACATGTGCAGCTCGGCCTGATGCTGTGCAGGCTTCTCCTGAGAGACAGTTTACGGCTCCCTGCAGGTCGCTTGATTTTCCAGCAAGCCTGTCAGGCGGCTACTGGGACCAATTGCGAAGACAAGACAGCTGGTCTTAGAAGAAACAATCGAGATCCAGCGAGCCCCCACCACTTGCGCTGAAATGGCCATTCTCTGCTTCTCTCACCCGCAGTCCCTGCCTAGACCACTTAACCCGCGACTGACGCAAACAGAAGCTGGGGACCGAAAACGCTGCATCACTTTTAACTTTACACTCCCCAGGGAAGGGACTGATTTTCAGCCAGTCCTGGGCAGCCGCCAGCTGAATGTATCAAGGAGGCATTTCAGCCAGGAGTGCACAAGGGAGGTCAGGAGGCCTGACAGCTGCTGGGATCCCACAACAGGTCTTCCAACAGCCCAGCCAGAACCCGCCGGGACAGACAGAGGTCGGCACTGTCCATTTCCAACTCACTAGTATTTCAAGCCCACCTTCTTGTGTATTTGGGTCCAGACACAAATAACCAGAAGTATTACCTACACACTAACTTGACCTCGACAGAAGAACCCTACACTACACTACGGTCAATTCTCACTTAATTTCTTGCGCCGGCCTTGTGATACACCAAAACCGCGATGGGGAGGGTCGACTGTATTGCCAAATAAATTCCCAGAGTCCCGGAGAACAGGCAGAGCAAAGCGATCACCAACGTCGCCGATTATTAGTGGCTCAGAGATTCTCTGGCCTACTTCCTGACCTCAGTAAATCTACCCTCAAACCATCTTCTGCTCCAATCCCTCCCATCACATTAGAGACTCCCACTCGCATGTTTATAACAACAGTAATAAAACTATTAAAATGCCTTTTAATTCCCTTTTCGGTTCAGTGTCAATTTAGGGTGTCGTCGGTGAGCTGAAATCCGCACCGGAACAGCAGCACAAAGAGCCAGTGACTCACGACAGCTGAATGGGAATGAGGGGGCAGCATTCCCAGACCGAACCACCTATCGCTCATGGTAACCAGCCGGCCCCCCCAGGCTGGCTCCGGGTCCGACGCCCCCATCTGTGTTTCCTTTGAGCCTTTTTGCATTTCCATTGCACATGCAGATGATTCCGGTGTGGGGGGGGGGAGGGGGAGGAATATCCTCCAAGCCATTTGGAAATAGCTTGCTAGTACCGCTTCTAATGTAATTAAATTTCTTCTCCAGCTCTTCTCAACCACCAGCCCCCTGCCCCCCAAGCTTCACTTCAGATGCTTGATCAAAACACAGGGTCTAGGGGGTGTGGGGGGTGAAAAGGCAGAAAGCAGCTTTTCACAAGTGTCTGGATTACGCCAACTTCACCGAGCGGGGATGTTTTTGGAGCTGCAGGTGGCCTCGGCCTCGTATACGTAGAGCCGGGCCAGGAGCAGGATGAAACGGCAGATGAAGACGGAGGCGGGAGGTCGAAGCCGCAGAGTTTGTGTATCGGAGAATAAAACATAAACAGCTCCATTCGGTGGTGGAGTGAAGCAGACACCACTGCAGATATTTTGGGGTATTTGGGAGAGCATGACATCGTAAAAATTATTTTACATGTGAATATTTCTAGCCTAGCGCCCGTTGCTTGCAGGATGGGCTCCACGATCTTGCACAGGAAAACAGATGGATGAATAACTGAATGAATGACTGAAGGAAGGAAGGAAGGAAGGAAGGAAGGAAGGAAGGAAGGAATATTTCACCAACTTACATTGAGTAACTAACTTTATTATGGTTATGCACCAGAGTCCCCCCAGACAACAAAGTCCAAATCCCAAGCTATTCTACTTGCTGCTCTTTTCACAGAGATGTATCCACAGGAAGAAACAAATGACAATAATCAGTGGCACACCTTCCATCAAGAGTCCCGACTCCTACGCTTACTGTCAGAGTAAGAAGCATATTCCTCCGGATATTATGGAAAAATGGAAATACCAAGGCCTTTGTGACAGCAGCGAGAGATGCATTATCTCTGAATGCGGGTCTTTCTCTCTGTGCCTATAGGCAGCCTGTGAAAAGCTCCTCCAAGGATAAAAGGGATTCTGGAAACGAACATAGACAAGATAACTACGAGAAGAAGTGGCGAGTAAAGGCGCAGATTAATTTGGGAGGTGGTGTCTTTTTTTGGGGGTGAGTGGTCCAGGATCGAAGGGTGGCTGTGGAAGAATCCCGAGAAACCTTCAGACAAGTGGCTTGGAAGCCCAACATCGCCAGCGGCCTTCAAAACCAAAGCTCTCCATCTTGGATTTCCTCCGCATACAGGAAACACCTTATATAACATACCAGGCAGTCTATATCTTGGTTCAGACATACTGGGGAACATCTAGACCATGCCTAGATCTTAAGGACCATTCATGTACAGGGTTCACCAGGAGTTATTAAATGATAACAACTCTTAGATCATAACAGGTCATCCTGAGTAAACTCACCAGGTCCTGGGCGACATTTACATTACTGCTCAAGTGCCAGGAGATGGAAGTACAGGAAGACTGATTCCCTGTCAGTAAACGAAAACAGGCCTGTCTAAAGTCAGACGGAAACAGAACATGAGGCAAACGTTTTTCAGTCCCCGTGTGATCCGGAGCTCTGCCTAACGGCCATCTCGACATGTTCAGCCGCTCCGCTAAGCAGGAGGCTTCAGAGGCGTGAGCACAGCAGCGATTTCAGGCTGTCCGGCAGCGAGAACGGCAAGACCCCAAGCCTACTGAGTTCCACAACAGAAGCGCAGACCGCACTGTACCAATCAATCCACCGGCATAGTGCTCTCAGCCCAAACACAGCTGTGAAAAGCTCAATCTTCAAAGTTAAATAATTATTAAAACCAAACCCAACTGTTCATCACATGTTCTCTGTTCAACCTGTGTGACAGCAGCTGTATGTTCTGGACAACCTGTGGGGAACCCCCACGTGCATCCTGGCAGCTGCTGTCAGTGCTGATGGTTTGACCCCCCCAGGGCTGCCAGCTTCATCCTACATCTGCATTCCAGCCCCCCCATCATCATGACAGATGCAACATCATGCTGCATGCAGATAACAACCCCCACCCTTCAGACCAATTTAAAAGCACCTCTTCTCAACACACATCCGCCTCGCAATAGACACACATCCACAGCTACAAATTAAACACACCTCATATTTAACATTTTATCTGATGCTTTTATCAAAAGCAATGTACTGAGAAAGCAGGGTCAGCCATCTTCTAAAGCAAATGGGGTTGAGGTCCTTGCTCAAGGGTCCTACTTAGAAACTTGTTTGTCCAACTTGTTTGACTGTAGGATTTGAACCAGCAAGCTTCTGATCATACACGCAGCAGCCTAAAACTCTTAGCCACACCCCTCACCAGCTTTAACGATTAAATTCAACTCAAATTGAACGGAATCATTAAGGCAGTGGTTTCCATATGGCCACGTGGCAGACGGTCACCAGGAGGTCCAGCACGAGACGGGGATCGCCGTTCCTGCCAAGCACCCTGCAGAGGCCACCCCATCGACCCGCACCTGGAGCCAGACTCACGGGCAGGTGGGAGCACACATTCATTGCCAGGTTTGGGCACCCCCTCAGCACCATGCCGTGAGGGCGGCAGCAAGCCAGAAAACCCTCTGAAAAACTTCAAATGCCCAGCCGGTTTGCAATTATAATCAAACACATGGGCACACGAATAAGATGCGCCAATCAAAAATGGCGGACAAACAGGAAGTGGCTTTAATGAGAGCAGCTGGATAAACGGCCACTTTAGTACGTGTTCTACAGCAAAATGACCAGAGTAATTAATCACTCAGAGACCCCAAGAGCACGTCATGATTGCAGAATGTGCCTAACAGTACAGAAATTCAGGTTTGCTGAATAACCTAACAATCTGATAAGACTGTACATAGCCATAAGATGGGGGGGTTACTGAACGCTGAAGAGCAGGGTAGGGTAAAGATTGAGGGTTTGTTCTTTGACAGAAGGTTGTACATAAAAAAATAAAATCTCATCATGTTGGTTGGAATTACAAGATCTCTGTAAATCCAAAGCATGATGGTCGCCTTCGTGACAAAGGACAGGGAGCCTTTGGGGAGCAAGAGCGTCTTTAAAGCAATATAAGCACCTCATTTTGTTTCACAGCCAGCCGGTCCGCCCCTCCCCCATCTGTGTGAAAGTCTGAGTGCCCGTTTGTGGTGTGGCAGACACCCACCTGGCGGCGTGTCACCTTGCGTGCCACATCCGCTCTGGCACAGGGACCGCCCCGGTGGCCGTCGTGTGGCTGTAGCCTGCGCTCTGAAATCATGTTCTTTAGGGGTCTCGTCAGCAGGGCCAGCTAATCGGCCGGCTGCCTTACATCTGCTCACCGTGAACAAAGCAGAGAGATTTTGAGAAGGGGGAGGTGGAAAGAGATAGATTTCACTGAAGTGCTCCACCCAGTCTGTGGTATCACAGAAAACGTCCTGATAAAATGTGAAGTGGGGGACAATGTGTGAGATGTTTTGGGGACTAAATCCATGATGCACTACAGGTTAAGCCCGACAGTGTTAATTAACGAGAGGATGGACATAATTAATGCAGGAACGAGCTCTAGAGCCTGTAAATGCCAATAACTCAAGAGAAAGTGACTACTGAAACGTTCACACTGAAGACCCCAGTGTTAACTGACAAAAAAAAGACACGTCACATGCGTATTGCAGGTTTATCTGCAGCGGAGCAGGAGAAACAGGCAGGTGGAGTGTAACTCAACAGCCGTCTGTGATAAACAGCATGGCGCCACTGACACTGTCCTGAAGGGCGCAGAGGTATAGCAAGACCACTAGGGGCGCAGTGGAGCACCGTAGCACAAATACACAGACAAAAGCTCCTGAACAGCCCGAATCCGGCATGTGTTGGGATAACGGGAGAGAGCACGGGAGGTCCACACGCGTACGGGTGTCACTCTGAAACACAGACGCAGAGGATCTTTGGCGAGGGGGCGTGGCTGACCACCCAGGTCACCTCCCATGATTGTTAACAGGATTAGTAAGGGTTTCCGATCCCAGTGGCAGAATAAGATCTAGAGACAGGCCACCCCAGCAAATGCTTGCCTGTCTCCAGGGTGCACCCCCAGCCCCCCCCCCCAATCTTCATTTCAGACTTTCTGACAGGTGATTAAGCAGCCAAGGATGGCAAAGCCATGTATGTTGGAGCCCCAGATGTTAGGTATCACACATCGGAACATTGTCAGCACATGAATTTTAACCATGAGAAGGCCGCTAATTATAATATTTACTATTATTTATCTCGTCTTTTTTAAAGCCAAGTGTAGGAAATGGTGTTTAATGTCACATTTGTACAGAGAACCTTTCTGTCCAAGAGATTCGGTGTGATGTTAGACTGACAACCTTTAAGCCACAAAAACCGAACATTTTCATAATGATTTTTCAAAAACTGGCATAAACAAAGACCAAAGCATGCTAGGTAATTGATGAAAACTCGGGCTCCTCAAAATCAGGACTCCATAACAATTAAGCTCCAGTTCCTTAACCAGTGAAAACTGTAGGCCCCATTCACAAATCCAGCAATACAAGATTACTTAGGTTGGGGGAGGGTGTAAAGGAGATGAAAATAATCTTTGAGGACAAAAAAAAAACAACATAGCTAGCGGCTGAATCCAGCATGCCTTTGATTGCAGGCTCACATTGCTGAGTGTTTGCTTCGTCACACCGATAAGAAAACCCATGGTGAACTCGTACAAAACGAACATCTTCGGTGATTCTTCCCAGTCTTTCCTGGGTAATTCTGCATTTGGTGAAGAAAAATTGGACTGAACATTCGCTCCCTTATCTCAAGCTGAGAATCCTACTATTTGCGGAAACATCTGGCTCCATGAAATCATTGAGAACCGGAGGCTCAGCCAAACCAATGGGAGTCAGCTGTGGAAAAGACCGGAAATTTATCAGGGCAAAAAGCGGCCCAGCTGAGATGCCAGATTTTTCTTCTGATGAGCATATGGACACACTGCATTCTCTATGTGCAAAGAATGTTCTTATCAAAGGTTAGCACAAAACACACGCTGGTGTACCTATCTTCCATTCATTTCGATGGGAAAAACCCTAATCTCAATCACGATAGCCTTAATCCCTACCCAGCCCTAAAGTTAACTGTAAGTAACCAAACAAAAATACAAGACTTTTGGCTTTTTTACTTTTTTGATTGCATTCACAGACTTTTATAAAACTGAGGTTATCCAAATGGGTACCTGAAAAATATCCCCAAGACCTTCAAAGAACCCCAAAAGTTTCAGGTTTTACCACACTTTGGTTCCCAAACATGATCCATTCAACCCCCCCCCCCCTTCCCCACACACACACACCATCACACCACATCCACTCATATTCTGAATACTTAAGAAAGTCCAAGACAAGCTTCTAACTCAACAGCAAGCCGAGGATGCAACCTTCAATTCATCATAATCCAATGTGATATTTCTCACGCTTCTTAAATCCATCTGCTCGTCTCAATAAAATATCCTATGCAAATGGCATTCATGAAACATCTATTAACTTCCATTCTGTCGACGTCTCCACAGCAAAGGCGGCTTATTAGACGCAGAATTTCATCCGCAAACGTACCAAGAGCAGCTGGATCTGTGGGCATCCGGCGATCAGCCTCGCAGATCCTCCTCCCATAGAAACAGATCTCAGCCCACCGCAGGGTTCGCATACGGCTGAGCCACACGATATTCAAGGACCTCCATGGCTTAACTCGACAGTTGGATTAAGGGTCACCTGCAGCCACAGTGTGAACATTCAACGGACCACTAGTCATAAAGAATGGAGTCACGGAGATCTTAAGCATGTGACACAAGTAAAGGCATTCACAGCCACGCACACAAAACACGTAGCAAATAGACAGACATAAAAAGGACAATGGGCACTGCCTTTGGCTCAAAACAGCTTTGTTCTTGGCTTACTGTTAAATGCTGTTAAAGTCACTATTGAATTCACTGCGCTATCTGGGTTCTCTGCTCTACTGAATCTGCCATCCCTAAATTAAATTCCATGTCTTTATGCATTCTATGTTTCATTTTTGTACGATTTATATTTTTTTTATACGATTTTTATTTATTCCAATGTGATTGCCTTCTAACTGCAACCCTGAACCGGACAAGCGGTTATAAAAAACGGATGGGTGGGCGATTGGTTCCTGCCCCATACCTGCTGCATGACTGTACTTAACTGTTTCAGCCTCCTGTACTGGGCAGAATGTGTCTGTCTCCTGGAACATCGCAATTTTCCTCACAGGATAAAAACCACACTCCCGGGAGCTTTACCAAAAAGAACTTCCACAAACATCGAAGAAGACATCTAGAGAGGTATTAATGACAGCGTTTCACTGGGAGGGCGTAAGCGGCTTAGCCAATACCTCTGTGATAAGTATGCCGTCTTCGTTGCCAGCAAACAAACGGCCTCATTACCGCTGATTGAAAGGAGAAGTGCAGTTTGAACAAGAAAAATTACATGACGAGAGCTATTGTTCTATCTGGCCGAAGATGGAGTTCCTCTGTGCTTTAATTAATTTACTGAAAAGGGAACATTCTGTTTGAGTAACAGGAGATTTTTATTCCTCCCCCAAAGTCCTGAATATCTTTAGTTTTACACTGTTTTACCTTCAGGCTATGCGTGGAAGTTGACAGTGAACGTACATGATCTGTAAAACCAAACACAAACCAATTTGCCATAAACCACTTTGCCATTCCAAGGGAAGAGCCCCAGGCCGCATCCAGGATTGTAAGTTAACCCTCATTTATGGTGTTTGTAGGCTCTACGCAAAGCAAACGGCACGGTCTACACCGTTGTGAGCATTCATACATGTGCGTGGTCAGGATCGCTGCAAATTGTAGTTCAATTTCTGTGGAGGTGCACGTCAGACTAGGTACAGAGTGTCGATTCTGCATACAAACGTAAATCAGGCATCACCCTACATGCATCAGGGCCCCACCCCAAGCTGAAAATGATCCATCCAGGAAGGGCGGGGCAATTAATCGAAAATGAATGAAAACCGGCATTCAGAACCTCTAATTGACATTACCTTGGCCATGTCGGTTACTTCGTTTTTTTTTCGTTTTATTCTGTAAATACTTAATAAAATCTGTTGATACTTTCTCCAGTGTGTTTTCATGTACTGTCCCCTTAAAAACATACTACTGTGTGTGCTGTCATGTGACATGTAGGCAAACTCAAATGCCGAGCCGACTGACCAACTGACCAAGTTTTATTGATTATAACCATATATTTAGCTCTGTAGAGACATTTTAG
Source organism: Paramormyrops kingsleyae (assembly GCF_048594095.1). Taxonomy (NCBI): domain Eukaryota; kingdom Metazoa; phylum Chordata; class Actinopteri; order Osteoglossiformes; family Mormyridae; genus Paramormyrops; species Paramormyrops kingsleyae. The sequence goes on along the minus strand of NC_132817.1, from coordinate 6,044,064 downwards.
TGATTATCACCAAACATTTAGCTTGGCAACAACAATACTAACCTGTTTGCTCTGCACACACGCTGACGTCTATCTGGCACAGTGTGTGAGATACGAAGCAACAGTTATCTGCCCAAACCCCCACCCCCCCACACACACACTACAGGTGCAGCAACAAAACATCTATGGTTGCTGGGGTCACTCCCCCTTCCGGCAGCTTCCGTTTGGTATTATCCATCCATCCATTATCTCCCGCTTATCCGAGGTCGGGTTGCGGGGGCAGCAGTCTCAACAGGGAAACCCAGACTTCCCTCTCCCCGGCCACGTCATCCAGCTCCTCTGGGGGAATCCCGAGGTGTTCCCAGGCCAGCCGAGACACATAGTCCCTCCAGCGTGTCCTGGGTCTTCCCCGGGGCCTCCTCCCAGTGGGACATGCCCGGAACACCTCACCAGGGAGGCGTCCAGGAGGCATCCTGACCAGATGTCCGAGCCACCTCATCTGGCTCCTCTCGATGCGGAGGAGCAGCGGCTTTACTCTGAGTCCCTCCCGAATGACCGAGCTCCTCACCCTATCTCTAAGGGAGAGCCCAACCACCCTGCGGAGGAAACTCATTTCGGCCGCTTGCACTCGCGATCTCGTCCTTTCGGTCACTACCCACAGCTCGTGACCATAGATCGACTGGTAAATCGAGAGCTTTGCCTTTTGGCTCAGCTCCTTCTT